>NC_139940.1:35685582-35815582 GCF_963454915.1 Gymnoscopelus microlampas | reverse complement strand
TAGTGTTGCCTGTTGTCATTTCTGCTCTTTGGCAATGCCACTTCAGAAGACTTTTAACCTTCATTAAGTCAGGAAATAAGAGAAGGGGGGGGTCCCTTTTTTATAGCTTTGATGATGGCAGTCCCCTTTCTAACACAATGTCTTTCTCTTTGTGTTTGCAGCTGAACTGGAGTTTGTCCAGATTGTCATCATCATCGTGGTGATGACGGTGATGGTGGTGGTGATCATCTGTCTCCTGAACCACTACAAGCTCTCCACATGGTCCTTCATAACCAGACAGAGCCAGGCCCGCCGGCACGACCACGCCCTGCAACAGGTCAGAGGAACACCAAGCTGCATTGTGCGTGCAGTTGCCTGCAGTTGTGTGTGTGTGTGTGTGTGTGTGTGTGTGTGTGTGTGTGAGAGTGTGTGCGACATGCGTGTGAGTGTGAGTGTACGAGAGAGAGAGGAGCTTGATTTATACTTGGTTGCACATCGTGTCGTGCACCGAGAATACTTTGGGTATGCGACACTGGCACGCATCTAAGTATAAATTCCAGCCAGAGAGACACACAGAGAAGATCCCGTGGTAATACTAGCTAGCAGTGCTTCTTCTACGCCTCCGGAACGGGGAAGGCATAGTTAAACTACTTTGCATCCGCCGGGGCTCTGTTGAGCACAATCAGTGCTTTTTAACAGAGCCAGTGTCCCTGCCCCAGTTAAACCATTTAGACCGGGAACGCATCCGTGACATTTTTAGATTTCTTTGGCTAATAAAAAAAATAGCAGATATACAAGCTCATAGCGTAGAGCATAGAGTGCCGCGCTATGAGCTTGTAGATATACATTTTTTTTTTAAATCATGATTTTTTGTTTGCAAATCTTTGCTTCTTGGGGATTCTACAAATATCTTCTAAATCCTAACAGTTTTTTGAAAAAAACGTACGTTGCTATAATCAGTGGTTCTCAAACTCTTTCCATGTCAAGGACCCCCAAAATGATATGTATTTGGTCGTGGACCCCCATCTCAAAATATGTTGTTCCAGGGACCCCCAGGCCAGAAGCAAAGATTTGAGTTAAAAATGTTCGCTTACAAAAAAAAAAATATATATATATATATATATATATATATTTTTTCTTTTCCCAATGATTTGCACACATTTTCACAAAAAAGAAAAGAAAAAAACAGATCTACAAGCTCATCGCGTAGCACTCGGTGCCGCGCTATGAGCATGTAGATCTGCTTTTTTTGAAAAGCCAAAGTATAAGTGTTTACACAGACGCGTCCCCGGTCTTAATGGGTTAAGAGCAGAGAGCAGCTGAGGCTGGCTCTAGTCTTGCAGGTGAACACGTTGAAGTGCAGCAGTAGCTGCACCATGTAGAAGAGCCACACGCTGCTGTGTAGAGACACTCTCTGCTGCCGGCCAGGCCTTGATGTTTAATTCACCGCACCGATGTGTCTAGACAGCTGGCTGCTCTGCCCTCGTGCAAACATGACGACACACGGGACAAGCACGCACCCACATATACACACACACACACACACACACACACACACACGCACAACCCTATACATACATAACATAAACTCTCATGCACTGGCATACACACTGCTTATATTTAAGCACATTCTGACCGATCGACCGGAACATAATATGGCATGCTGGCTCTGTCTCACTTGTCTGTCTGTCTGTCTGTCTGTCTGTCTGTCTGTCTGTCTGTCTGTCTAACTGACTGACTATATAGTATATCTGTATCTATCTGCATAACTGTTTGTCTATTTGTCTGTCCCCTTATATACAGACATAGACAGATACTGTATATAGACAATACGAGATATCGTATTGTCTGTATATCCATCTTTTTATCTGTATGTCTGTATGTACTAAAGCTTACACCTACGTCGCACCGCCGATCCCACCGATATGCCCATAACCCATATGTATCTGTCAGTCCGTGTCACTTTTATGCCCATATATGGAGATCCCTGATGTCATCAGTAATTCAGTATATGCCCATATATGGGCATGTCCCCTTTTGTGCCCATATATGGAGCTGAGTGATTTGTTGGCGCTTGATGCCATGACGACACATTGAGGGTAGACCAAACACTCCAGATTTGGCGTATCTGCATGGGGAACTCCTTACATGGTTATTTCTGAGTCATGGTGACATGAGCCTGACGATGCCACGTTGTCCTCTCTTAGACAATTTTAACCCATTTAGACCTGAGGCCGATTCTAAAGTTTTCTGAAAAACGTTATATTTATTTAATGAAAAATGTAAACAAAAATGCATGTTGCTATATACTGTGCATAGCAACAGGAATCCCAAAAGGGGTTCTCGTCCTGAAAGGTATAGTTACAAATAGGGGTTCCTGCCCAAAATGGGTTGGAATTCTTTTCTGTATACTGTATCTTTCTGTTTATCTGTATGTACCGTATGTCTATTTGCCTGTTGATCTGTTAGTCCATCTCTCTTGTCTTTCCTATCACTGTGTGCTGTGTCCATTATGATAATTATGCAAAACAAAACCAGACAAAAATTGTACACATTTTTTGATTTTTTTGAAAATTATCTGGATCTTGGGATCCACATAGAAACAGCATTCATGTGACCAGCCCGTGACATCAGTCATCTATGAAGTATGACTTTGGGCAAGGTTACAACCCCATTGAATTACATAAAATTCAAGTTAAATATAACAAAAACTAAGTATGCATAGGGTTTGGTACTGATCGGTCCAACGGGTTTGCAAGATTCACACTGGACCACACACACACACACACACACACACACACACACACACACACACACACACACACACACACACACACACACACACACACACACACACACACACACACACACATGTATGTATCTAGCCTTTTGCAGAGTCATACCATTAAAATACAGTCAGAGACAGAAGGAGTGAAGAATAGCTTGAGGCTTTTGCTCCAAACGGACATAAAAAAAACAACTAGAAATTTAGCTAATTTGTCTCCATTTTTCTTCCGTTCTCTGTTATTTCTTTCTCCTTTGTCTTTGATATGTGTTTAACAGAAACAAGGTCCTGGAGTCAAACATAGTGGGAGAAAAACAGCAATTATTTGATAGTCCTTTTCTTTTGTTGTGGCTTTCATCTTGTAGTTTTTTTTGTGCTGCATCTGTCTGCCATTTGTGGTCCCCGCACTAAGGAAGGGGACCAAATTTTGGTTTGAAGCGGCAAGCTTCCCCCAGCACTTCTGTTTCATCTCCCACTTCCTAGTTAAGATGTTTGTTTTTGTCCGCACTACCTCCCTGTTTTGGATAAAAGTCTGCCCGTTCTCTTTGGTGTTGCAGTCTGACTTTTAGATTGCGCATGAAATGCAGAGCCAATTTAATCCTCCATAAGATGCTGAAGCAGTTGGCATTTATAGCTTTCAGGTGATTTAAAAGGGACTTTGCTTCATTATGAACGCTCAAATAGACCTAAACGTAATCTGATGGTATGGTGTTTTCAAACCATTACCACTTTCAACCTGGCATACCTGAAGGTGAAAATGTTCAAGGCTTTTCCAACATAGTGAAAATAGTAATCTAAGAACTCACAACGCGTTGCATTGCATTGCTACACGTTGTGAGCTTGTAGATCTGCTAGAAGTTTTGCCATGCCATGCCATTGCACAACAAGGTGTAACATAGGGCTTAAAGGGATATTTCACTTTAAAAAAAAGTTTGGGTCATTTTATCGTCTACTCAGGCTTTTGTGAACCCCCCAGACCGTTTTTAAGTTGCTTTGCGTTGCTTTGCGTTCCTACACAAACCCATTATAACTTCAAACTCCATTTTTAACATGTTAGATTAATCAAAAACACCCGTCCTTGGTTCTGGTGACTCACCCTGCCCTCCTAATACGCGAGGGGGCCGTGTTTTTTCGGTTATAATAGGTTTGTATAGGAAGGGGGCGTGTCTGATAAAATGAATATCAAATCTGAATACTGAATCAAGCAACTTAAAAACGGTCTGGGGGGCTCTGAGTAGACGATAAAATGACCCAAAGTTTTTTTGAAAGTGAAATATCCCATTAAAACGGGGAAAGAATCTTTGATTTTTGCGTTAGCTATAAAAAAAATAGCAGATATGACGCAGCGCGTCACTTCGTGCTGCGCTGCGGGCTTGTACATCTGCTATTTTTGAACATTTTTGGAAAAATCTTGAAAGTGTGAGAACTACTGATTTTAGAAGGCATTTGTAGAATGGGCCTCAGGTCTAATGTCATATCCCTGTTGCATGTGTTTCTGATGTGCATCCAAGCATAAAGCTCAGCCTGGTGACTGTGCTGTTCTCTTCCTGTGTCACTCTGCAGGATGGCTGCTTGTGGCCTTCGGAGGGCGGTTCTCGACAAGGTGCCTCTGAGGTAAGACTGCTGCCGCTGACCCCTGTCATTGTCTCTGTCGGGCAGAAACCTTGTGTGTCCAAAACCCTTTCAAAAACTTTTCTGGAAATGGGGGGGGGGGGGGGGGGGGAGAAACTGTGCAGTTCCATTGGATCCAATATATTTATTATTTAGTCATAAGCTCTTGTTAATTCTTTTCATTGGTTAAATATTTATAAAACCCACACACTTAACCACTTTCACTTTCACTTAAAAAAGATATATAAAAAAATTGCATAGAATAGCCAATCTACAAGTGAGCTTGTAGGTTGTCTATTTTTGCTACTTTTGAGTGACACCAGTGTGACGTCTTAGGGCATTCATTTTCAACAAAAAAAAACAACAACTAAAATGTTGAAATGTAGAGATACAAGGATTCCGGCCGACAGCAACGGCATGCTGTCAGACCTGTCTGTCTGTTTGTCTGTCTGTCTGTCTGTCTGTCCGTCTGTCCGACTGTCAGAGACACCTGAACCCTGTCACGCTGTCTTCCTGTCCCAGACACAGTCTGAGCCACAGAGAGAGAGAGAAAGAGAGAGAGAGAGGAATGATGGCAACGTGGCACAACCCTGAGAGACCTAGAAAAAGACAGGGCCAGAGAGGCAGACACAGAGATGGAGAGAGAGAGTGTGGGTGGCAGAGAGATGCAGGGGGGGTGGTGTCTTTCTGCCTGAGGGGGGATGCTTTTTGGTGCGTCATTAATCACCAACACCTCCCCTGACACTGTCTAGACAGCCGTCTGAGAGCTGCCCCGCTCTGCTCTAGTCTCTCTCTCTCCCTTTCTCTCTAGTCTCTCTCTCTCTCTCTGTGTGTGTGTGTGTGTGTGTGTGTCTCTCCCTCTCTCTCTCTCTCTCTCTCTCTCTCTCTCTCTCTCTCTCTCTCTCTCTCTCTCTCTCTCTCTCTCTCCCCCCCCTCTGCCCCCCCTCCCCCCACCCTTCTCTCTGTGTGTCTGTGCTGTTTATTTTTCAGTCTGTCATGCTCCCCAGTCATGTCAGTAGGGGCCGCCTATTAGAGCCACAGCCGCTAATTGAAATCATTTTCCTCTAATAATGGTTGGCTGCAACAGAAGTGTGTTGAAACTGGAACAGCGTGAGGAGGAAACATTAACTGTGTTGCTTCAGAATGGGAATGGCGAGGACGAGTATGGTTGGGAAAATAGACTCGACAAATAGCGTGAAGTATTGTGTTTTAGGGTGCAGACAAGAGGCAATGCTTTCAAATGTCCATACCGCTTTGGATTACAGCTCCCCTTTTAGCATAATTGCAGTGTAATTAGCGAGTGAGTAACAAATGGTAGCAAAATTATAAATGCTGGTGCTGCCAGCAAGCCCATCATTCCTCAGAGTCACACGAAATGTCGACTGGTTAAAATTGTGGCAAAGAAAATGGCCAGTGGTCATTCTTGTTCTTTATTATTATGCACAGGCAATGCAAGGCATTTCACTAGTCAAGTATAGTTAAGGCATCCTTGTATTAGGTTGGTTGCTTTTCATAGAACCAGTTATAAATACATTACATGACATATACCTGTATATATTATACGTGTAAATCTAACTCATATTGTTGCTGTTAACCCGTCCCTCCACCTGTCTTTGCTTACTTTCCATATCACTATTTCTCTCTCTTCATTCTCTCTCTCTCTCTCCCTTTATTTATAACAAGTATACATTCTGCTCAGTTAATGCTTCATGAACATCTCTGTGCGTCTCCACAGGTCTTGTACGCGCCCCAGGCCAGAGAGCGGTTCACGGCGCCCTCTTTCATGCAGAGAGATCGCTTTAGCCGCTTCCAGCCCACCTACCCGTACCTGCAGCACCAGATCGACCTGCCACCCACCATCTCCCTGTCGGACGGAGAGGAGCCCCCTCCCTACCAGGGCCCCTGTACCCTGCAGCTCCGCGACCCGGAGCAGCAGATGGAGCTCAACCGCGAGTCGGTGCGGGCCCCGCCCAACCGGACCATCTACGACAGTGACTTGATCGACATGGGGGGTGGCGGCGGGGGAGTCGGGGGCATGGCGGGCGTGGGAGGAGGCGGCGGAGGCCCGCGGCCGCCCAGCAGTAACTCGGGCATCAGTGCGGCGAACTCGAGCAGTCACGGACGCATGGAGGGCCCGCCGCCTGCGTACAGCGAGGTGATGGGACACTACCCCGGAGCTGCGTTCTTTCTACACCAGCACAGCAATAACCAGAGGGCGGGGCAGCAGGGCGGGCAGGGCAGTAGGACGATCCAGCAGCATAGCCAATCAGAAAGCACAATAGTACCTGCCAAGGCCAAGGATGGCCAACCGGACGACCTGGTGTGAGAAAACGAGGGGAGGGGCTTGGAGTATGACGTCTCCTGCTCCTCGCCCCCTTTTTTTTTCAGTGACCATCAGTAAGGAGTGGTCACTCTCTCACTCTCTCTCTCTCTCTCTCTCTCTCTCTCTCTCAATCTCTCTCTCTCTCTCACCTGTCTTCTCTCCACACTCCCATGCACAACTAAATATCAACCTTAGCTACAACGAAACGAAAAGAAAAAAAGGAAAGAGAGGAACCAAGCATTGAAAATGATTTCTTCTTTGTTTTTCCTGTTTTCTTTTTATTATGATTAATTAAAATGGCTAGCACTGCTGGGGCGAGACGTATGCACTGCGTGAGGAGGGCTTTTTTCAGCTTTCTAGCTATCTTTTTTTCTTTTTATATTTCCTTCATATAAAAATATATATATAATACTAGCACAGATTGAAATGACACACTCGTTTGTTGTTGCTTTTGTTTTTTTGCCCCCCCGGGATGGCACTGTCCCTGGGACTGAGGATGTTCCTTTTTTGTTTGTTTTTGGACCGGGATCTGTGCACAAGCTAGAACTGAGAATGGAGAACTAGAGAACACAACAAACAGAGACTCACAAAATCCAAATCTTAGTGCCAAGGTTCAGGAGGAAGTGACTCAACAACTCTAACATTCAAAACAAAACAACACACACACAAAAAGAAAAGTTATCTAAAAGTTGCACTATCTATTTGTTGTAAAAGAGAAGAGGGAAATGATGCTCTACGTATGTGATGATGATGATGATGAGAATGATGACGATGCGTGTTTTTCTTGTTTTTGTTTCTTTATTGTTATTTTTTTTTGTCCTTTTCATGAATGGACTGACTGACTGAACTTTGGCTCCAAAGTTGTTTCAACAGTTGGGAGCAAATAGTATTATAAGCTTATGTCCTTCCTTCTTTTTTTCCTCGAAAACCGCAAGAAATACTCGTACCCAGCCTACGATATCCCTGTCTGCTTACACCACAGGCACAGTGAGACTTAGTAAGAGAATGACTTCTACCCTTTCACATCGATGTACACTTTAGCCCTGCAGGAAAACAAAACGTCTGCTTTGTAACTAAATCACTGGATGGATGAACCATGATGGCCTTCCCAACGAGTTACTTTGAAGCTTTGGGAGACGGTCCACCTGTAGAAGGAACAAACAACTGCCTGATAAAAAAAAGAAGTAATTGTTTGCAAAAATCTTGCTTGCCAGTTGGTTAAGCTGAACATGAGTTCACTACAGCCTTGGATGAATGTGTTTAGGCAACCATGAAAGCATATTCCTAACCCTCTCAACGACTAAACTTTGTGTATGTAGTTTAAGTTTGAATTTAAACAAAACTATATCTCCAGAGCAGGTGAGAAAAACATGTGCGTTTGTCCATCCAGCAGCCTAGTTTCAGCAGGTCCTTCTATGTGAACGTTAGAGTACTTACAGCCCTACGCGTCCATCTGTCCCCACTCTTCCTTCCTACTGTCCCTCAAGAACCTCTCCATCGACACATGCACAGTGCATTCTGCCAACTGTCACTCAAACAACCAAACTAAAAATCCATCGCCATGACAACGAAGGAAGTTATAAATATATATATATATATATATATATATCGAAACAAGAGCGCTCAACTTTCTGTCTTCACGTTCTTAAAGCCACAAAGCCCACGACAAAGTGAAGAATCCTGTCTGCCACCAGAGTAATCAGGTTTAATGAAACTGTCTGTGGTCGAAGTCAAGGGCTATGGGAGGGTCCTTTTTGTAAAACCTTTTTAAAAAATAGAAAACCTAGCCTTTTCTCTGCTCATCGTTGCCTTCTCCTCTGCTCTTGTGCTTTCTCTGTCTCCCTCTCTTTCTCTCTTTAAGTCTCTCTCTCTCTCTTTCTGTCTATCTCTTTCTCTGTTGTTAACATTCGAAGCCAATGCCCCAAGCTTCCTAACGGTGTTTACGAGCTGTTTGTCATCCCTCATTCCATCCCTCCATCCATGTGCAGGAAAAGTGCGTTCAAAAAAGTCCGCTGAGCCCTTTAAAGTGGAGACTGGAGTGGAGCCCTTGTTTGGCGATGTGCGAGTGCAGTCTTTCCCTGTGTGTGTGTGTGTGTGTGTGTGTGTGTGTGTGCGTGTGCGTGTGCGTGTGTGTGCGCGTGCATGCATGTATGTGTGTGTCTGTCAGACCTTTTGCCAAACACAGAAAAGCTCTTAGTGTTCCTGCAGGAACGTGTGCATAGCTGACTGGATCTTTGTACCGGTCTTAGATTTAAGAACACATCATATTATGTTGCAATGTTTGTATTTATAATCAACACATGATTGGATAAATCTTAATATTAAAGATACATTTCTGGGGAGCCTCTCTTTAAACAGCCAGATATATAGATACAGATATCTATGGTTTCAACTGAAAGGATGATGCCTATTGAAACGTTTGTCTAAAAAGAACAAGCCAAATTCATGCGTGTGTCAGCTACTGCTAGTGCAACAGAGAGGCCTTAAATCCCCCTTTATATGCTACCCAAAATGCGAAACTTTGATATGTTGAATTCTATGTGTGGCATCACACATTAATGTTGAAGAAGAGGCAACCTGTCAGGTGTCCAACTGCAAAGTGCAAAGATTAGGCTTCCTGTAACTGCTACTAATACAGCACCTGACTTAAGAGTGTTCAAACATCACCTTGTTGAAGAAAATAAAATTGTCAGTGTTTAACTTAACTCTGACTATCAGTTAAATTAATACTACCAATTTGACTGTTTTGGCACTGATGATTTGTCTGTGCAGTTCGTTTAGACTCGATTTCATAGAGGCCCGGAACACTTCTATTTTATTATCAGTGTGTATAGGTCTGTATGTATGTAGTATGCATGTACTGTGTGAATGTACATATATATGTTCCCCAGTAGTTCATTTTCGGTCAGTGTGTGTGTGTGTGTGTGTGTGTGTGTGTGTGTGTGTGTGTGTGTGTGTGTGTGTGTGTGTGTGTGTGTGTGTGTTACTACATTGCTGCTGCTATCGCTGCTGCTGCTGCTACTATTGTTGCTACTGCTGCTGCTTGCGTCCTCAGTCCACTTTCCTTCTGTCCATCCCCTCATCAAACACATAAAGTGATGGATAGATGCATACAAAGATTCTAGTGTCTCCAGTCAAAAGCTTAAGTTTTGGGGTAGTGAATTAAAGCTATGGTTTTGTTTTTTGTTTTCAATGCCAGTATTGTTTAAAGTGGTTCCAAATCAGAGGCCCATGAAGTCGAAATCAAAAATAGTTGTTTTGCCTCATTATGAATTTATGTCAAAAACCCATATTCCACTGTCAGTGACTAGTTGCCATAAAGTTACTTACATTTACCCAATACTTAAAATTTTGACTGTATGTTAAAAAAGAAAAGAAAAGAAAAGAAAAAACCCTGCTCTTCTGTATTGGCTTTCTTCCCTCCTTCTTTTCTTCCTTCTTCCCTTCTGTTTTCTTGGCTTGTTCTGTCTGCGCGGTCATAGCTTGTGAAAGGAGGATATTAAGATGAACTTCATGTTTTCTACGAGGAGGTTTGCATGTTACTATTATGTGAGTAAATAAGGTGCCTAATGTTCATGTTTGAGCAGACCACACCGCTGTCAAATTATTGTTTGGAATCCTTCCAGTTATTTAATCTGAGATTGACTGAGGGAGTCTATGAGGATGGAATCTTTTCTTCAGTTTGTCCAAAACTAAATAAAACAAAACAAAAGTGGATGAATAACATTGGTCCATAGTTACCCCCAAAACTTGGTGATCCTTATCCTTTTTGTGGGCCAGTACACAAAATTGATTGCATACTTTACAGAGCAACGTGCTTTCAAGAAAAGTGGGCCAAGTCCTTAAAAGGTATAAACTCTTGTAGCGCTGAGTATAGACCTTGTCAGTGGAATTGCGTTGCTAGGGAACAGCTTGGGTCCATGTTTATTTCCTGTCGGCTACTGATATTCACAAACTCGGCAACGGGAATTAAACTTGAACCCATTTAGAATGTTTATGTTTTCAAGTGTGAAAAGGTCTTCCTGGAGAAAACAGGATCATGGATCAATTCAAGGTCAAAAGAAAGTCAGGCTCTGGACTGCTCAGTATTGTACAGGTTAGTCCTGTGTGGTCCACTATTATTAAACTCCCCGAATCTCAACTCAATCTTGTAACTTGGGCACCTCGAGTAAACAAAGGTGTTGTCAGTTACTGCACTTGCTTGCGTCTACCGGGATTTATTGATTGGCAAGGTTTGCATTTTTCCAACAGTCTGATCGGTTCCATTGTGCCAGACAAGAGCAATCACTCCCAGAGCTGAAACTGAACCCATTTCAAACAGTAATTTGACCCATGTGTGGAGCAGACATAGGAACCCACTTGCACTCAAAAGCTCCCACCTTCGTTGTGCCTCACTTCCAACGGTGCTTTTTTCAGTAGTCTGTCTTTCTTTATGTTTGTTTGTAAGGTGCTGTATATAACTTGAATATATTATGCACATATCCTACCCAATGGGTAGAAACCACAAAAAATGTTGTGAATAATGTAATATAATGTATAGACAATATAAGAATTTTAAGAAGGCAGCATCAACTTTGTAAATGCCTACAGTACATATGTGCTTTGTCTTTCTTTTTTTTTAAATGATAAAACATGGTTTGCAAAGTATGCTTAGAAATATGGTTGCAAAAACAAATACAAATTACTACGTATAATATTTTCCTATAAATAACAGTCTGTCTTGATAAGGATGAAATAACCTCTGGATTAAGGAAGTGGTTATTATATTGATGACTTGTTTATTCTGTTTCTCATCTAAGAACAACTGCACAGTGCTTGTCATCACTTGGGTCGTTGGTCAGTTGTATCGACTATAATTTACCACAATCAACTAACACTTAGTTACACCAAATGATGTTTCATACACATCATTTACAAAGGTCTTGACACAATTTAAGCTGGGGATATTTTTCAACAAGCTTCTCAGTTTAAACTCTTAACTTGATTTCTAAGTCAGTGAACAAATGGTAATCAGAATAGTACTGGGAGAACCATTTATATGACTATTGCCAGTTCCTATTTTGGAAAGCTGAATCAATATTTGTGAGTCTTATAATATTTTATTTTCAACAATACTTATTTTGTATATCTGCCAAAATATATTACTCATAATTCACATCAACAGTAAAGTAATTGATTTGCAATAAAATATTGAGCTTGTTCATCATCGCTATAGATCTGGCTAGAGTTTTTGCAGTTTGATTGTGTCAGTCAACATTTCAACAATAGTGACAGAGGAACTTTTGATGATATGAGAGAATGTGAATCACAGGCAATGTATTTCCAAGAGGTTGCTAAATAGGAAGTCTGAAGTATCAAAAGAAAGCGGTCATTCCTTTTTTCTGTCTTTTTTTCCTTAAGATTGGGAAAAGTGCACCATCATCAAAAAAGCTAAATGAGTGGAGCTGAATGATGAATAATGTTGTTTAACAAACTTGTCATTTTAACTTTTCTCCTTTTTAAAAAAAAATATTTTTTTGTTTTATACATTACAATGTTATATGTGGCACAGTATATTGGAACAAAAGTCATGTTTAATCTGCAGTCATTTATTTACAGTATGTACTGAAAAATAACTCCACTGTACAATAACCGCAGAGCATGTTCATTCTTATCTATAGACTATGTACATAGCAACGCGCCATTTTCTTCAAAGCACCAAATAAGTGGCAGTTGTGTAGTTTTTATTTGGAGAGATCTCTATTGTAACTGGCTGGAGCGCCACTGGCTCTTGATATGCTTAATTTGTTCTCCGTCATACGACAGTCACGCGTCAAAAATAGCAGATCTACAGGTTCACAATGCCTGGCATCGCGATGCATTGTGTACTTGTAGATCTGCTATTTTTTTGGAATGTGCCTCTGTCGTACGACGAAGTATAAATCGGGCTTTATTCTTTTTTAGACATTCTTATGTTTCCTGCACTAGCTTGAAGAACTAACTTGGGCTCAGACTGAATTACTTTGTTTGTTTTGGTTTTTTCTTCAGCGTGCTCCTTCTTTCCACTTATCAGAAGTCTGTACTCAACTGCTGACAAAAAAGTAGCTGTTTTTATTGTTCCAGATTTTAATAATAATAATAATAACAATGATAATGTCTCAACAGTTTGGTATTCTCTCTGTCTTGACAGTTACCTACCACAGGACTGCTTCCATCATGGATTTTTTTGTAACATTGGTTTGCTTTATTTACAAAAAGAATCCTTCTGGTCCCGCTCACCCCCACCCGCCCTGCGCCCCCTCTGTGTTGAAATATATACTGTATGACTGTATACATATAATACATATACAGTACATATATTGAAATATATATGACTGTATACAAACAATACATATACAGTATATATATGGAAACACACAGAGGTAAAATTGTTCTGTATTTTTGCCTCTTTGTTTATTTAAGCAATTGTGATGTAATAGGTTTTAGGCCTAAGGTCTGTTATTGCAATACTTTTACAGAAAAGAAGAAAAAAAATCAAAAAATGTTGCTCTAAGTGCTGTTGTAGTCAAAGATTTGATGCTTGTACTTATGCTGTAGTCAAACTGCAGCGTAATGAATAAAACTTTAAAAGTGACTACTTTGGTGTTTTGTTTTTCTTGTGTTTTTAGTATTAGTTTGTGTCAATGTGATTCTGTAATTATGAATATGTGGTGGATCACACTAGGCCCTTATCAATGCAGCTAGAACCATCCAAGTCAGAGATCGATTTTTGGACAAAGCGGCATATAGACAATTCTAAGTGGTAGGATGTTTGAGCAGCAACATGCAAAATCACTTTTTAGGTTTCCAGGTTTTTCACTGTTTAGGTATAGTGGCTGTAAATTTGCTATCAAGAACACAACTGTTATACATGAAAAGATACAAGTTTGAACAACTTTTTTTCTTTCAATTTATATAGCTACATATAGTTATAGTTTAGTTTTTGTCAAAATGTTTTGGTAGAGTGCCTAGACCCTACAGAAGAAGACAAGACTCAACCAGCCCTAAAAAGTAATTATTAAATTTACTGTACATTTCAGCAGTAAAACTAGCTTGTTTATAGAAAGACCCATCTGGCAACCTATCATAATATTTGCAGTGGAATGAAACAAACCTAATGTTCAAAGCACTTAGCCTCACTTACAAACATACAGGGAGGGGAGAACCTTGGCATATTCTCTGTGTCCTTTCTATGAACCCACTTATGATGAAAGAAATAAAACACATACTGGAAGAGAGGATCTCTGAGGTGGAACCATTCCAATAATGTTTGCATTTTTCCTTCGCCCACGCACTTCCTTTGACAAGAAGAGTAGTGAGAGTGCTGGAAAGGGTATCATGCATATGCCAGTCCTATTAAGCTAAGAGATGACAGAGAAGGAAAGAAAGAGGGAAGGAAGTGATGAGGCAGTTGTTTTAGGAAGAACTAAAAGCCCTCTTTATGCTGCGCCCACGACGGTGTCAGGCGCCAGAATTAGCTGATCTGTTGAGAGCTTGTAGATCTGTTATTTTTGCCGCACGACACCGTTGTATGTGATTGAAGATGTGCCCATTAGGCAAGGTAGGTGACTGCCTGGGGTCCCAAAAGTCAGGGTTCTATACTGTTTTTCATTCCAGTATAGAACCCTCAAAAATCATACGTGAAAAATCGAATGCCCCAAGAACGCTTATTTTATATTAACCATCAATAACCCTCCTCCCAGTCCAAACTACCGTGGTTTATTCCATATACCACATCAGACATTCCCACAGGTCACAGACAAGGTCAGAGAGAGAAGGATGAGGTTCGCTGGGCACTGTGTCAGGCACCCGGAACTGGAAACTGACACTGTGGGAGCCAACCCAACACAGCTAGGAGGGGAGAAGCACCTCCTACAGTACATAGATACACTGCGGCGTGACAGCGAAGCTACAGTAAACAACACTGTAGAGCTCAAGACCCTGATGCTAAACAGGATAGGGCAGGACTCATGCTATACTGTTGGCTAATCAAAATCAGACCATGCTTGTAATGCTGTCCAAAAATATAAATGCCATACTATAATGTAAAATAAATCAAATCATACGAATTCATGGCAAAGTATGATTTATTTATTATACATTTATCAGTATGTTTTATTAATAAAGTACATGCCATACTACTACAACTGTCTCCAAAAAAGAAAAAAGAAAAATAATCACACTATGACTTAAAAGGTCATACTACAGTATGTAGTCGTCAAACATACCCATGCTATACTACAGCAGTTAAAGGAATAATTCGGTGATAGTAAAAAAAATGATATCTGTACAATATAATGTATAACATTTCTGCCAGATCATAATTACAACACAATATAGGCCTACAACAGTGTTTAATTTAGAAAACATCTCATAGATTTCCATGATACTGACTTGATACTAACCATGATACTGACATGGTACACTGACATGCAGTGTAACTACACACAATTCAGAAACCACCACGCCTCATTTGACTGCAGAGTTAAAGAAAAAAAGTCTAGGATGAACTGAAGAAAATGTGCACTTGAATATATGAACACAGCCCCCGCCCCCCGTCATCTATGGTGCTTCCTATCAACCTATGATGCTTCCCCTGAGAGACGTGCACACATAGACACTAGGTAGTGCTTGAGCACCTGCCCGTTTGCCCTCTGGACAGCAATGTGCCCTTTTGAAAGTTCGTTTTTTACAGTGTTTATTTTTTCTTAACAGTGTACAGTATGTGGCCCATGGTAACATCGATCAATTCTGGATTAAAAGCTTCTAATATGCCCCAAATGCGCGTTGTAATGTTGTCAAACATCGCCACACGTGCCCCGCGGCCCCTCCCTTCCCTGCTCTCAACGTGAACGCGCAGCGCAGAGCAGAGCAGACAGCCAGGCACTCACTCAGGCAGACAGACAATCAGGGAAGCCAAGCAACATACACGACACATTCGTCCCCTGCGCGGGTTTTCACTTCTCTTTCATTCAAATTTTGCACTGATTGACAGCCACCAGCCAGGTAACAAACACAACGAATGTATTGTTTAATATAATCCCCTAAATCAGATGCCAAACTATAACTACACTCTTCTTTTCTTCAATTTCTTGCATCCATTTAGTCTCGTTGTGCAGAAAGTCTCATTCAGCGCAGCTGTGCCTTAATTAGCGTTTTCCAGTGGTGGAAAAAGTACTCACATTTCTAGTAAAAGTAAAAGTATCAATACTGCAATGTAGAAATACTCAAAAAAGTATTTACTTGAGTAAAACTACAAAAGTATTGGTATCAAAATGTACTTAAAGTACCAAAGTAACTTAAGTAAAAGTGCTCATTATGCAGAATATCCCATTTCACAGTTTTGAAAATAGCAGATCTACAAGCTCACAATGCGTCATTATGATCTTGCAGATCTCCTATTTTCAAATGGCTGCTACAGATTGCCAAAACATTCTAGACTCCATGAAGAACAGAGCTGATTTGTTGGCACAAGTCTCACAACAAATATTCACATTCATCCAAAGTATTATTCACTTTAGTTTATTATCTTTATTTTATTTTATAGCTAAGTTAAATAGACTGATTAAGGAATCTTCTGTTGATGCCACAAGCTTTTGTTATGTAAAATCCCTGTGTGATCTCTGGTGAGTTAGCCCAGTGGTTCTCAACCTTTTCAGGTTGATCACTTTTGATGCAGTAATGCTATTTTTTCATTTCATTTTATTTATTTCTGAGGTATTAAAAAGGTCTTAAAAGTCACTTGTTAAAGGTGGGTAAGTGATATTTTTTGGTTAAAACAACAAGTATTTTGTTAAAACACTATATTCTGATAATAATTATTACTATAGAGTGTTTTTGCAGTAACAGATGTCTCCCTGTCTCTCCAGCTCTTTAATAAACAGAAAATATATTTTCCGGTTGGTGTCAAAATCTCAGCCAATCAGGAGAAAGTACCCATTTTTAAGCTTCATTTGTATAATGTTCCAGTTCCAATTTTGTCTTCTCATTTCTTAGTGTCATCACTTCCAATTTCACTTGTTTAATCTGTCTCCTGATTGAGTTCTCTGTCCTGGTTGGATAAAATTGGAAATGAAACTGAAACGGAAATGCATTTTCTGTTTAATAGAGGTGGAGAGACAAGGAGACTCCTGTTACTGAACAAACACTCTATAGCATGAGTACTATCAGAATATAGAGCTATTTAACACTTATTTTAACCAAAGAAAATCACTTACCCTACCTTTAATAAAGTATTCAGTCAATCAATCAATGCTCACTCAAGTCATTATTTAGTCAGTTATTTATTTTATAGACACTAAAGCATGCACAATGTGGTACCGCAATCTTTGTTTGTTCTGTTGTTGCTTATTTAAATTGTTAAAATAATTTACCAGAAACCAACCTGTTGAATATTATAAACATCTGCATCATACAGCATATGGCTATTGAAATACATATATATGCAATTACCACCTACAAGATGTGCCTTTAATAAATCTCACACTACTAAGGCAGCCGGCGGTTCCACGCGCCACAGAAGGTGCCCTTTTTTTCACTTGAGCACCTGCCCCTCAAAATGTCTGTGCATGCCCTACATGGTGCTGCTATCTATCTTCTATGGAAGCCATCTTAATAGGCACCCCTCATCAGATCCAATCATGCCCCATAACCAGCATCTCCTTCTCCGGCCACGAAGAGTTAAAGAAAAAAAGTCTAGGATGAACTGAAGAAAATGTGCACTTGAATATATGAACACAGCCCCCGCCCCCCGTCATCTATGGTGCTTCCTATGATGCTTCCCCTGTCTTCTATGTTGCTACTGTACATGGTGCTGCTATCTATCTTCTATGGAAGCCATCTTAATAGGCACCCCTCATCAGATCCAATCATGCCCCATAACCAGCATCTCCTTCTCCGGCCACGACCTTTCCCTCTCACTCACAGTCACCATCCTGGGTGTGAACATAACCACAACACTCCACTCGAAACCTTTGCTCTTCCAATACCAACTTCCTCCTTGCCCCCATGACCAAGCTCCGCACCATGGGTAACCGGGCATTCTGCTCCACTGCCCCACGCTTGTGGAATGCCCTCCCCGACCATTTGAGAGCACCAGTCTACCGATGCTTTTAAAAATGGACTAAAAACATAGCTGTTTAAGCTTTTGCTTAGTCTTATTTTCCTTAGGTCTTTTGCTCTATGCCGTAATACGTTTTTAATCAACTTTTTATCCCAAGAAGGGTCTTATGTTGTCGTCGATGTCTTTAGTTTTGCCTTTGCTATTTTTGTGCTGTTGTTTTTAAACCCTGTAGCACTTTGTAATTGGCAAAAATGTAAAGTGTCATAAATGAAATGTATTATTATTATTATTATTATTATTCTATGGTGCTTCCCTGTCTTTTATGATGCTTCCTACGGTGCTTCCCTGTCATCTATGGTGCTTCTTAAGGTGCTTCCTTGTCATCTATGGTGCTTCCTACGGTGCTTCCCTGTCATCTATGGTGCTTCTTAAGGTGCTTCCCTGTCACATCACAACCAGTTACAACCCAGCATACTGTGTCAGGGGCCCTCAGGGGCTACACGTTGTCCAGGTGCACTGTTGCTCCGATCCACACCAAACTTCGCACAAACACTGTTCAGAGGTCTTGCATGAGAATAGTCACACCCAAAAAAATATATAAAAATATAATTTGCAGACATATGGGGCGCTACAGCAGTGCTACAGCAGTGTTTAATACTCCAAATGGCCATAACTCTGTGACCATTGCTCTGATCACTGCAATATAGGACTAGATTTGAAGGCTGCATAGGAAGAATCTAGTTAAATAAAAGGACATTTCCGTGGGTGTTTGCAATTCCTCGGGCCAAAACAGCAATAGTATATTATGTCAAAAGTAAAAATAAAATAAAATAAAAACAATCACACTATATAAAAATGTAACCAAAAAATAATTCAGTAATTATACTAGGTGTCAAACATATGAAATGTCATGTTATTTATGATGTATTATGATATATGAATATTTCTCTTTCTAAACATTTCACAGATCTGAGCCCGGTTTCCCAAACAATAATCTTACTGGTCTTTTTGTCTGGAACTTTAAAAAAAAGAAAATCTCAACTCTCTGCCCTCTGTCACATCCCCTCTGGGAGAACAGACCGGTGTTCACGGGGCTCTGAAAGCCTGGCCCCTGCAGTGGGACTGTGGAATCAGTTGTTCATAAGGTTGGACAGCAGAGGTCATTGTAACTCATATTTTTTTCCATTAGGGGTCTGTAAAACCTGACAAGCAATGCAACACAATGCAAAGTGTCATAACACATGAAACTGTATTACAGCCTGTAGCACAGCACGAGTGTGACAGCATAATTTACATGTTTGTTTTGCATTTCTGATGTGGATTCTACCCAGTGGAGCGTGATAATTAGTGGAGATGGAGAGTATGACATGCATCTAAAAAAAGAACCATGAAATATGTGGAATTGAGCCTCGGCCATTTACCCTTTAAGACCTGAGGCCGATTCTACAAATGTCTTCTAAATCCCAACAAAAATAGCAGATCTACAAGCTCGTAGCCGTGCTATGAGCTTGTATATCTGTTATTTTTGAATAGCCAAAGTGTAAAATAATACTTTTTAACTCAAATCTAAAAATGACACAGATGCGTTCCCGGTCTTAATGACTGTCAAGTGACTGTCTGGAGCACCCCATGATATAGTTAATCCAATAGAAATATTTCAAGTATCTAGCGCATCTAGAAATGGGACAGGACATCTTAGTCCAATTTTGACCAATGTTTTTAAAAGGTATTTATGTCCTTTGTATGAATGTACACAGTGGAAAGACCGCTTCATAAAATTAGTTAGCTAAACAGGTCAGTGCCTCAATGTTTAAGAGGTGCAAGCTGGAACTTATTTTATTGAATAAAACGTTATTCGAATCAGGTAGAGTAGTAGCCTATGTTAATTCATTATAACTAATACATCTGCGGTAGTTGGAGGTGGCCTCCCTACTCAGTTCCATTGGGTAATTTTAAATCTGGAGTACTGCTTGAAGCTCATAATAGCCTCTTAGAAAAGCTGTAAAAGTTTGGTCTCCCTGGGTTAAATTCTCAGGTAAGACATTAAACTTGCAGCTTTAAATGTTTTTATTTTATTTTTTACAAAATCTAGCCTTTAATTGCCATAATTCTCACAATGTTGGAATAACTCATATACCTACTTAATAGAAAGCAGAAACATTTTAGATGGTTCAACCACTCCACCAGTTTTGCTTTATTATGTCAAGATGTCTCACAGCTGTACAGCCCATTTTCCAAATACCAATATACTTTTCAACTGGTAATTTTTTTACATACTTTCAACACCACTTGAACTTGTTGAGGACCATTTACATGGCATGTATTATAATAATCATACGTTTACAAGCAAATCATAAGTCCATGTAAAGTTGACATTGACAATTTTCAGTAAGTAGTAGCTTCAAGTAGCTTTCATACAATCAACTGATTTTTCTTTAGCACGTCCCATTTTAATCCCAATTTTCAGTCAATAATAATCAGGAAGTACAGACACTAAAATAATGCAATATATTAGCTTTGACTATCAGATTAAACATACATTAGAAAACTGAATTCATTTCTCATAACAAAAACAGGGTCATAACAGCCTTCAGAAAGGCTTGGATGGACTACAACATAGAGGGAACCATGATCTTCATGTTTTATTTTAACCATCTGAAGCATTAGCATTTGTCCGTTCAGTCTCTAGGACTGCATTTTTACACAGGCAAAACACACAGGCATTTTTTAAGTGATTTTCATTGCAACCCTTAGCAGCTCAGACCATTCACTCCATCGGTGTGTCAGCATAAGCAAATTATCTGAGAAATGTTTTCTCCCTATTTTAAAGTGGCCATTGAGATGTCACCACATAGCAATTGCAAACCACATATTTTGTGCTTGTTAAGTCTAAACAGAAGCCAAAGTGTAGCATAGTCATGTACCTGCTAATCAGCTATTGTTCTAGTCCACATTTAGAGTGCATCATGTTAGGATATGGGCACCTAGGGATGTTATCCAATGACATAACAGGCAATATGTAATAAGATGTGTTCGGTGAAATTTTAGGACAATGTTAGTGCAAATTGATATTTTAGAAACAGATTTCTTAAGTGCCGACGCTGCCCCCAACTGACTCTAAACATTGAGAGGTTGACTTGATCACTTGATTTCACTATATTCAGAGCCAGTTGTGCCTGCGTGAACTAATCAGTTTTCTTTCTAAATAATGCTTTTCCATCAGAGACTTTTTCTTTGGTTTCCTGCAGTTTCTCTGACAACTTATCTTTCGTTTCCTCCATTTTTTCGGACAGCCGTTCTTTTGTTTCCTCTATCCTCCCCGAGAAGAGTTCCCTGGTTTCGTCCATTTTTTCCGAAAACCTCTCTTTTGTCTCCTCCATTTTTTCGCTCAGTTTCTCCTTGTTTTCCTCCATCCGGTCCTGGAAGTACTCTTTGACGGAAGGCGGTGTGGCCATGTAGCCTTGCCTCCTGAGGTACTGCACTGCGAGCGACGTCCCACCCAGAGTCACTGTGTATCTGATTGGGGTGGTAATCTACAGGGAAACAAAAGGCAAGTTACAAGATACCCTTCGGTAGGACTTCCTGCATCCAACTCCCTAAATTAGTGGTTCTCAAAGTGTGTTCCCCAGCCAAATGAGTTTAACGACTTCAACTCTATATAGACCGGATATTTGAAAATAGCCGATCTACAAGCTCTTTTTTTATTTGAATCCAGAAAACATTTTGGACATATGAGGTTTCCACCCGACAGAGACTATATATTTCCTCTTTCCTGGCATTTAAGTAAGATGAGCATCAATTGCGTAACACCTAAACCTTTGCATCCAGATACATTTGTGAAATGCTGTAATAAAAGACAATGTGATGTACCTTATACATGGCGTAGGCAGTTATGAGATAGGTACTAGAAGAATTTCTCAAAAGGTCAACTATTGAGTCTGGTAAACCTATCAACTCCAAGAATGGCACTACGTTCACACCTCTGGGAAGAAAATAAAAGGCAGAATTTTAGACTACCTTACACAACAAAGTAAAAGGAAAACATATAAATACATATATATTATTTTTGTAGGCAAGTGACTTCAGCAATTGACCTTTGTAAAGCATCCATCTTTGATTAAAATACCAAGTGGATTTAAAACTGTTAAGAATGAAAATGTAATTATATAAAGACAAAAGACAAAATCAGCCACAAGTGACAGCTGTGAAGCCCTTTATACTGAAATCGTTTTTGTCTACTCTAAATTAATTAATTCAATTACAAAAACACAGGAACTGAATAAATGACCAGTTGAGCTATTAAGCTAGACATGAAGACAACACTCACTTCATAGCAGCATAGTAGTAGGTTCCAAGAAAGGCAGAGGATGTCAATAGATGTACAGGGATCATCACCTTTCCATATTGTTTAAACATTCTCTTAAATCTCTGGTAAAGACCAATGGAATTGTCTGAAAGGGGGTCCAGCTCTAAAGAGTCATCAGGTGTGGAGGAGGTAGCAGTCGTGGGGGAGACCTCTGTCCCAGATTTCTCCCCATGAGGCTTACTGCCTGCCTGGGCTTGAGGAGTGGAGCTGGGATGAGACTCATCTGGTGGTTCCTGATGCTGTTTTGGGTGTTGGGCTGCCTTGCTGGTGGTAGACGTTGATAACCAGCGATGAGCTGTGGAGGGGGACAGGCGTTTTACACAGCAACACACTGCCAAGGGAGGATCAGACACGCCAACCAGCAACAAGCGCGCCGCGGCCACTTGCCGCAAAATCTTCTGGGATAGGACGCGCTGCATCTTTATCCTCGTAATGGCCTCCACCCACCTCTGTAGTGCTGTGACGTACACTCACAGGGTCCTAGGTTTGAGATAAACAGAAAACACATATTGTAATAAACAGGTAACATCGGCTTTAGGATACGGTCACATATCTGCGTGGGACGTGTGGCAAACTCATCAATTTCCCATGTTGTCTTGCGGGCAGGCATGCAATGCTCATTTGGTATGTTCTTGCACTCTATTTCAATGACGTGATGCGCACGTCGCTTAACACCTACACTGCAAGTCACACAATGGACAATTGATATGCATCTAGGCTTATTCCTATGTTAATTCGCTAGGTGTGAGTCGGGAGCCTTTGAACACTTTGTTGAGGTGCGAATTTAAAGTAGTTTTAAATGCGTGTGCCTGCGTGTGCTCCTGGTCAAATAGGTTACGGCACGGCGTGCAAGGCCGTCCAGTGAGCATTGCACCCCTGCTTGCGGGCAGTGCTGGTTTACTGGTGTGTAGTTCATTTGACTTACGTTGGGAGAGGTTGGCTCACTGAAGTAAACCTACAAGCAAAATTACTGCCAAGTGGTGTCAACAACGGTGCTTCTTTCCTATTGGTTGGCGCCCTGTCAAAGTTCACGAATGTTGAACACAATTCCTCAGATGTGCTGAAAGTGACATGTGTCATGTGTCAAATTAATGTTATGTTACACAGTATGACTTTAAGCTGACCGGCTGTGACACCGTCATTGTCACTATGAGTCAGCCATGCCCAAATATGGAGCTTGGGTTAGACTAGCCCAAATATGGAGGTCCATGATGTCAGACTGACCTCTAAGTACTCTGATTTATAGCAACCTGATATGAACAGAGGTAATGTATTGGGAACTTGATATCAACAAACATAAGTAACGTTTTTTTTCCAGATTAAAGGGATATTTCACTTTCAAACATGTTTGGGGTCATTTTAACGTCATGTGTGTGCACCCCAGACAGTTTTTAAGTTGCTTGATTCAGCATTCAGATATTTGATATAAATTTGATCAGACACGCCCCCTTCCTAATACAAACCCATTTTAACCATGTTAAGACTCATTTAGAACACATGTCCCTGGTTCTGGTGACTGATATTGTCCTTCTAATGTATGAGGGGGCCATGTTATTTTGTATGTATATATATATATATATTATTGATTTTCCATTAGTTTAGCCACAGTGACGTCATGTGACATGTCCTGGTATGTGCGAATAGGGGAAGGGAATCAACGTCACGTGAGCACCTTCAAAAAGGTGCAAACAAGGTGCTTATTGGATGTGTGTCTCAAAGAATACAGGTGCACCAGCATATAGTTTAAGTGTGCCCACACACACCACAGATCTGCTAAATGTAAGTTTAGTTTAGTTGCCCTGGACAGATTTCTGGGTGCATATGCGCCCTAAAATGGGTGCACTCTGGAATCCTGATGTCATGATAACTCACTTCCTCATTCTAGTGATGGCAATAATGAAAGATGATTACATCAGTAGATTCAGTTCCCACATACCTTTGACTATGGTTCATAAAACATGGATACCGCACCTAAAAACAAAAAAAGTACAATATAATGATGATGTAGGCTTTAAAGTAGTCAAATAACGTATTTACATCTGCAAATAACGGTCAAGATCAGGCTCACTTCGTTGCCACGATGCTACAACACAGAGTAAACAAGTGTGGCTTATGCAAAGGTTACAGAATACAGACATTTCACACCATGCATGGCATCCTAGTTGACATTGGACTGTACTGCCTAGAGGACAACAAGCTAATGGCTAGTTTACACTTCTTCCCGGTTGGAAAGCGTCTGGTTTGCTCTGCCCAGAGACCCTGTGCCACAGTATCAGTCTGACAGGCGGGCAAAGGCCTGCTTCTGAACTGATGGCAACTTTATGCCTGGCTGACCGACTCCTTGACGTTAACATTAGCTGCTAACGAGCTAGCTAGGCTAGCTCCCAGAACAGACCGACAGGGACACTAAGTTATCAGTTATCATTTTAATGTACTCTAGATCGGAGGATCCGAAAGAAAAGGATACATACGTTGCAAATGATATGATAAGGGCTGGACAAGACGGTGTCCTGGTGTCCTGAGAGCCATACAAGCAGGTATGTGTCATTCAAGAAGAAGCTGCCGCAGCCAGTGAACGGAGCGGAACCATAGACTGTAAAAAGAGCGGAACGCATGGGGGACTCTCTCTCTCTCATGTACGCCGACCGCGCAGTGGACGACGGGACTTGTAGTGAAAAAGGGGGTCAAGTCGTGACGTAATCGAAGGAGCCAGAACAACATTTCCCAGTCATTGATTCTGCAGGAGTTTCCTTGATTTTTCTACCGCATCTCCCTGAGGACTGGACTCATTGATTGTACATTTTCCTTGATTTCTCCTTGATTTGGTAACAAACTCCCAGAATTCACCAGAACACAGGTAATTACATCTACATTTACTAAGTTTATGGGGGAGTACGGGGAGTACCCCCCCCCCAGAACAAAAACAATAATAAACTCCTTGATTCTCACAGTCGGATGTTGGCAGTCTGTCCCAGTAGAACATAACCTGACACCGGTTCATTTATTTGACAGATGTGTACATTTATGTTGTTGATAGTAATCATTGCTATTGTGGAGTGTGTGTTCAGTAACAGGTCAGGAATATCCAGCTCTTTTAATAAACAGAAAATACATTTTCAGGTGGGTTGCCAATTTCAGCCAATTAGGAGAGTGTACCCAATTATCAGCTTCAATTTTATAGTATTTAAAAAGTGCATTTTCTTCAAAACACACCTTTTGTTATTACTATAAATGTGGTCCAAAACTCACACAAATCAGTCTCTGCAGTCATGTGATGAACATGTATTTTTCATATTCCATTTCGAATGGCTATCCAAAGTTTGCAGGAGTTACCTATACAAAAATGCCAAACAGCTACCCTAAATTTGAACAACACATTGAGGGTCTGAAAACTGCATGAACCCCACATCCCCACCTCCAATCAACCCCAATTCAAATTTCAATTGCATCTTGAGGGGCCTCTATCCACAAGTTTCCCAAGGCATGGTGGGCATCACTTCCTGTTGATTTGATCAGGTATCAGGGATCAAATCGACAGGAAGTGATGCCCACTATACCCTAGGAAACTTGTGGATAGATTGCACCTCCAAAAGCGCTTTCTCTTCTGCCCATAGCGAGTGTCACCAATGCTAGTTGAACCACATGTCATAGAAATGCTATTTTCCCCCACAGCTTTGTCACATACTGCCTGCTGCAAGACATAGCCCTGGGTAGGCCACCCAGTCTGGTGAAGACCTGTGCTCAGAGGAGCGCCCCTTTTCTAGTTACTAAACCTCTATTCTTGGATTATTTTTTTTGGGGCGGTGTAGCCGCCCCCTATAAGTGAGTTTTGGACACCGACCAAAAGATTTGTATACCCCCTAACCCTTCCATTGTTAATGCAAATCGATACTTTTGCAAAGTCAGCCAATCACATTACAGCTAGTGTCATCACCACTAACTGTAATGTGATTGGCTGACTTTGCAAATTCAGGACTGTGATTGGCTAGCGAAACACATGACACATGTGCAGCCCTATGAATAGCAGTATGGACTTTTTTTAAAGTGAGTCATGTTGTGATGACCACACACCGCCCACTTCACACTGGGTGTGATTTTTTTATTCTATTTTGGGATTGTCCTTTTTTTAAATCAAAACCAATTGGATTTTATGGCATTTGACATTTTGGTAAGCTATTGGTTTTAATTTCAATAGGTTTCTTTCAGCCTTCTGGTTTAACCTGGTTTATTTCACTGCTGAACTTGAAACACAATCTGCTGACCTGGAGGGTAGACTAAGCTGCTAGCATAGCTGTATACGTCCGCTTTTGCTGCTGCTGATGTTGCTGATGCTGCCCAGAGCAATGGCTCAGTTGGCCATGAGACCATGGCCATCTGTCCCTTGCCTAGGGGCTCCCGTGATGCAGAGGAGGACCCCTTGGTCATAGATATGTCATAGATAAGTCATAAACCAGACATGTCCAAAGTCCAGCCTGGGCGCCATTCACGGCACGAGGGCAGATTTGGCCCGCAGCTTCCTTCCTAAATTTAATTCATGGCCCAACCAGTAGTCATGTGAAATTCATACATTGACATTTCTGAGTGTGTGTGAATGAGTATGTGAATTAGAAGTTTTGGGTTGAATTTTTCACTCCTCGTTACATTTGGCTACACTGCCATTTGAATGTACAGTAAGACAATTTATTGGGCTGTAAATATAATAGCAATGCAGTGAATGCAATTTATGTGATAAAAAGGCTGAATTGTTTTTGTTTTATTCACAGCACAGATGAGTAACTTACAAAAGTCTTTATAGGGCATAGCAGTGGCGGCTATTTTCTGGTTCCATTTTCTGGGGCGGCCATAGCTGAATGGTTAGTGAGCCCGCCTAGGGAGCCAGAGGCCCTGGTTGCCCCAGGCCCTGGTTGCCCCAGGTTCGATTCCAGACCAGGTCAGCATATGTGTCGATGAAATGAAATTTGTCCCTGAGCAAGACTTTTAATCCCTAATTGCTCACAGGTTCTCATTGGAAACAAGACCGCAAGGACTTTCATGAACGACCTGTTAAAAGGAATTATCCTTATCCTTATCCATAGTTCCAGACCCCATTCATTTTTCCCATAGAGATTTCCAAAAATATTTATATCAATTAACTTAAGCCTAGAATCAAGACATCCAGAATCCTGGTGATTCATGACCATAAAACATTTGATTCTGTGGAAAAGGTGGAACGATGGAACCAGAAAATGTCCGCCACTGCTATGCCCTATTGACATTGGACTGTTGTAGTTAAATACAATTGTTTTAATGTGACGCATTACAACTATGACTTTGATGGTCCAAAGGTGCAGTATGACAGGAGATGCCGACTGACATCACAGGCTGAACACACAAGGCTGAATGATTGCAGTCTGCTATGATGGCTTATGATGAAGGTAGAGGTTTAAGGTTAGATGAGGACGGAGGTACATGGTTGGGATGGGGTTATATAGTACTTTGTTAACTTCTCAGCCCATGTAGGGGTACTTCCATTCTGTGAGTGGGACAAAAGTCTGCTTGACTACCTGCGGCGATGTCCACCTCAAAATGTAGTGGGGACCTCCCGGTTTGTCATTGGTTCCTGAAGCTCGGGCACCACCAAATGGCTGCTGAGCGACAACAGAGCCAGTGGATTTGTCGTTCACATAGTAGTTCCCTGCAGCATTTCTTAAGGCCTTGGCTGCCTCATCAATAACAGTCTGGTCCTGAGAAAACACTGCCCCTGTCAAGGCATATGGGGAGGTGTTGTCTATCAGATGAAGCACCTCTTTGTAGTTTTTCTCAGGGTAAACGTAGACCGACAGAACAGGCCCAAAGATTTCCTCGCACATGATGGCGTCCTGTGGGTCTTTGGTTTCGACGATGGTGGGCTCCACAAAGTAGCCTTTTTTATCATCACAGTTTCCCCCAGCAATGACAGTCAAGTTAGGGGAGGACTTTGCCCGATCAAGCCACTTCTTCATACGGGCAAAAGACTTATCATCAATCACAGCTGAGAAGAAAGTGCTGAAGTCTTCCACAGGATCTCCCACTTTGATCTGTTTGTGGATGGCCAGGAGCTGCTCTTTGATCTGGGGCCACTTGCTGTCAGGTACATACATCCGAGAGCAGGCCGAGCACTTCTGGCCACCGTACTCAAATGCCGAACGTATAGTTCCAGTCACCACGCTCTGAATGTCCGCAGATGAGTGAACAAAGTGGAAGTTCTTCCCACCGCACTCTCCTGCTACACGAGGGAAGTTCTTATAGACGTCCAGGTTCTGAGCTACCTGTTTCCATAGATGTTTGAATGTTGAGACGCTGCCAGTGAAGTTGATGCCTGCCATGTCCTCTGAGGAGGTGACAGTGTCTCCAAACACAGGTCCATCAGCTGGGACAAACTGGATGATGTTGGGGGGAAGGCCACACTCCCGCAGGACCTTGTAGACAGCATAGCTAGCTGACATGGCTGTATTGCTGGGCTTCCACAGTACTACATTACCCATGAGAGCGGGGGTGCCAGCCAGATTTCCGCCAATAGCCGTGAAGTTAAAAGGAGCAACGGCAGCTACAAAACCCTCCTGTCCACGATACAGAGCAGTGTTTGTGACCCCTGGAGTATCTAATGGCTGCTGGCCTTCCAACTCGATGGCGTGTTTGGCGTTGAACCTGAAGAAGTCAATCAGCTCTGCAGCAGCGTCGATCTCTGCCTGTACCACGGTTTTACCCTGTCCAATCATGGTCTTGGCTATGATCTCAGCTCTCTTGGGCCCGCTGATGACATCAGCAGCCTTGAAGAGGATCTGGGCTCTGTCCTGGACTGGCGTCAGGTCCCACTCTCTCCGTGCTGCCACCGAGGCCAAGATGGCTTTGTTGAGCAACTCCTTGTCAGCATAGCAGAACTTGGCAACCTTATGTGAGTGATTGAAAGGACATAGCTGGTATCTGATGTCTTTGGTCCATACATGTTCATCACCGACCACACAGGGAATCTCCTCTGTTTTCCCTTTCAGGTCATCCAAGGCCTTCAGGAGCTCTGTTCTTTCTGGACTGCCCTCCTTGAATCCCAGGATTGGTTCATTCTTTACCTCAACAGCTGCACAGGGAAAGGTCTTGAATCCTCTTCTCCAAGACTGGCAGAGCAGCGGCCTCACTCGCAGCATGCTTTCACTGGAGAGAGGTTCAGGTCAATGTGATGAGTAGAAGGGAAGACACAAGACATAAAGGTCCTTGCAGACTGCTGTGTTTTTTGCGCAGCGTTTTATTAATGCGAAATCCGAAGGAAAAAAAAACGTCACACACAAATGATGTTTTATGACATATCCTCCATGGGCAGTAATGTGTGACTTGATCACTTATGCCAGGTGTCCATATTTGGACATTCTGGTGTAGGTGGTAGGTTCCATATTTGTATACAGCGTTGAGGGGGAAAGCAGGGGAAACATGCATTGATTTGTATGATCTTTTCACCACCAGCAAGAATGCAGCCTGTATGCACACATAAGCACGTAAACTTACTGTAACTGTACATACAAAATACAGTCTTCACTGATCTTTAGCTACTGTACCTGCAGAGGGCAGACTAATTTCGTCCATTGCAGTTTTGTTTTTGTACAATTAAAGCACTGAAAGAAAAAACTCCCGCACAATTTGAAAAGTTTTAATGGGAATAACAACGTTTTGGTAACCTTCATCAGGTTATAAAATAAAACAGACCGAAACGTTGTTATTCCCATTAAAACTGTGGCCCTCATTTATCAATGGAGTGTAAAAAACGGCGTATTTTTTGCTTAAAGGGTTAGTTCAGATTTTTTGAGTATTTTCTGTAGGAAATACTTACCATTAATGTAGTGGTTGCAAAGGTATTAATTGATTGCCCGAGTCCCGTAGTCAGAGTTATGGTCCGTTTCTGATAAATATGAAGTAGTTCCGGTAGATTAGTAGATTTGGTGGGGGCCGCTCATTAAAAATAAATTTATAAAAAAGACTAGCGTTACAGAGATGCTCGTAGGCCTGCGTCCTGCGTCGCTGACGCACCATATTGCGAAAGGACGCATTCATGACAACTCTAGTGCGTCCATGGGACGCAGCTCCGATTAGCTCCGATAATATATAATATTTGTCAGCTGTGATCTACATGGACTCTCTCGGTTAGGCACCGTTGGTGGAGAAGTATAACTCTCCGGTTAGACACAGTTGTACTGGAGAAGTATAACTCGGTTAAACGGCGTTGTGTGGCAGAAGCAGCAGCACAGCCCCTCGCTGTTAGTCTACGCTACACACACACACAGAGAGAGAGAGAGACGGCATGAGGACCTGCTCTTAAACGTGTTAAAACGTCTTGGATAGACCACTGTCTGGAATAATAACTGATCATCATACATACAGGTCTACTACTAATCTTTGTTGCTGTTGTCATCTTAAATTGACCAGCCAAAGTAAAATCCCCGATTTTAGAGTGTTCTCCCACTTGCTTGGAGATCAGAGTGAGTGGTGGATTAACGCATGTTGCCAATCAGCTGTGTAACATTAGCAGGTTAACGATGGCTCGTTGATCCTATGCATTTGACCCTGATTTGACCACAAAGGCAAACAAAAGCACTAATTAATGGCAGCTGTAAGTAACCGGTTGTCTATCGTCTGTGTCTTGTGTATGTTTAATAGGCAACTGGATGTTTTCTGTAGCTTAGAGATATCATAACAATTAATTCCCTGAAGAGGGTAGACCCTCTCCCTCATGCTAAACTTAAAGTGACTTATAAGGTTCCACTTCTCCTCAAAAAGACAACTTTATTTTCCTTTCTCAATGACAAGCCTAATAGTATTATTGCATGTTGACTATGTGCAATAACTGCAAGCCAATGTTCATAGGCATTGTCAGTATTTGTCTTCATTATTTCTTGAATTCCTATTTCTTTATTTGCCAATACTTCCACTGTAAGCCAGTGTTTTCAGTCTACACAATAAATAGTAAAAATAAATTCTACATTCATAAATAATACAAAATAAAATAATAATAATGATTAAAAGGTTCTATGATTAAATGTATTCTATTGGTCAAAGGTATGTTAAATCCACCTGTTGCCCACTACTAGTATTTCTTACCATAAGGTGTGCTAATACTACAGAATCATATACATTTGAAAAAATATATTTATGATTTTTTAATATATGTATATATATCGGTATCGGTCTTGAAAAGCAGGAACGGGTCGCACTGATCTAGATCTGCTATTTTCACAATATGTATCTGTGGAACTGAATCAAACTAAATTAAGTGCCTCAACTCCTAATTCCTCAGGGTGGGGGGTCCCCAGTTAAAATATGATTATTTTGGGGGGTCGCTGCCTGAAAAGGTTGAGATCCACTGCATCAGGATATAATGTACACAGTCACACACGCATAGAAGATATGGAGATTGGAGATCAAAGAAAACGATTGGGGGGGGGACGTGTAATTGGGGACCCATAAAATGTCCCTGGGACCCATCTAAAAGACCACCCTTGCATCCCAGGACCCATTACATTGAAAACCTAGCAACATCACTGGCGTTATTTGTATTTTTTACCTATTTCTACCATATAGACCAGGTTTCGTTCAATTTTGAGCCCTCTGTCACATGGTACTATTTTTGTGTCATATATTTTGTGCGTGAGTAGGCTGCCGCGGCGCATTGTGGACACAAACATTAGTACCATGTGACAGAGGGGTCAGAAACGGACCATAACTCTGACTACGGGACTCGGGCAATCAATTAATACTTTTGCAACCACTACATTAATGGTAAGTATTTCCTACAGAAAATACTCAAAAAATCTGAATTACCCCTTTAAATTCGCCCGTAGGCCAACGTCCAAGTGACATTTATCAAGCAATCCTATACAGCAAATCCTAGCGTACATTTGGTCGGAGCTTTGATAAATCTGACGGCTGAAACCAAGCGTCATTTAAATAACATGCCCTTAAATATTCTCGAAACACCCCGATTTTACGACATGAAGAACCGTAATGCGTCCAAGAAAAAGCATGGAGAAGAGTTTCCCAATATAATCCCCCGCCCGCCTCACCTCTGCCTGTCAAGTCACACATGTCACACACACGAACGCACGCACGCACACGCACACACACGCTCTTACCTACACTTTATGTATTCCGTAACGGTACAATCTTTGTCAAGTAGGCTAGTAGCCTACATGGACGACAGATTATTCAATGGAATACGTTTGTATATTAAATCTTTTAACCCATACCGAGCAACAGTGCGCGTTCGAGTTACGCCCATACAGTAGGTCTACACCGCGTTGATAAATGAGGTGTGCGGGAGTTTTGTCTTTCAGTGCGTTGGGACCTCGTTTGGTCTTCTCCTACGCACTTGTCGCCTTCATAGGTGTGCATAAGACTTGCTTTGTACAATTAAAGAAAATACAAATAAATATATACTTATATACAGCAATAATGACAGAAAGATTACACTTTCATTTCCATTCATGGTATTAAGGTCCAAAAGTGTGTGTGTGTGTGTGTGTGTGTGTGTGTGTGTGTGTGTGTGTGTGTGAGTGTGAGAATGAGAGATAGAGAGAGAGAACGTGCGTGTGCAAGCGTGCTTTGGTTAACCTACAACGTGACATAAATAACTGCAGAATAATATCCAAGTATAGCACCTCATATTACAGCAACAGGATGAAGGGCATTATGAACCTGGGGCTCAGCGTTCAGAGCTCACCAGTGGAATCCCATAAGTATTTATTTTTCTTTCCTTTTTGTTCTTTGTTTTTCTTCATGGTGTTTTTGTTCTTTTTCTCCTCATCCTATTCCCATCCACCCCCTTCCTCTTCTTCAATGGCAAATGTATGTGCTGTGCATAATTTTCCAATAACAAAAGTGTTCTAATGCAGTGTTTCCCAAACATTGGGTTGGGACCCATATTTGGGTCATTGAACGTGGTTGCTGGAAGAAAAAAAAGGCAAAAGTATTTCAGAAATGTCACAAAAAATTAAACAAAAACATCCACATTGAATAGCAGATCTACAAGCTCACAATGCATGGGCTATTTTCCACTATTTTTGAAATAGGGCTTAAGTGATTCATTCATGATGTATTTTTGTACCTTTGGGTCCCCTTTTATCGAGTGAGAGAGTTTGGGAACCCCTGCACTAATGAGATTTTTGTCTCTGCCAGGTTGAAGGCGTGGCCAAGGGAAGGCCCGAGACTATGCTTTCGCCCCTGTCCATCCGTGTGTCAGTGTGTCCGTCTGTCCATCCGTCCGCCCGTCTGTGAGGAGCAAATCCCCGGCCCCATTGGACCGATCTGCGTGAAACTTTGCATGAACACTCCCTGGAGGTAAGTAAAGTGATAAAGTCATGTGATGAAGACATATCTTTCATATTTAGCATGTTCCATTCCGATTGGCTATGATTGGCTTCCAAAGTTTGTGGGGGTGGCCATTTTGCACAAAATGTGAGCCAAGGAAGAACCTCCATCCCAAATTGTTCAAATCTCCTCATGGTGGCGCTACAGCCCGCGTTTTTACCTATAACTCTTGAACAGTATAGGTCATACAATCTCCTTTTCCCTGGATTCCTTGGATCACGATGCAAATTATAGGCCCTGTTTGTGCCAGATTACATTTTCGTCATAGTGTGTTTTCTTCAAAACACACTTTTTGCTACTTCTTTGGATTTTGTCCAAAACTCGCACAAATCGCTACACATTATCTCTCGGGTCATGTGATCAAGATTTATAAGTTTGATTTTTCAGATCACATTAGAAGTGTCCAAAGTTTGCAGACCCTAGGTAAGCCTGGTGGAGACCTGTGCTCCGAGGAGTACATTTTTCTTTGTCTTTGATTTCATACATTGCTGCTATTAGCCAAACAGCACGGACTAATACAATGGCAAGCAGAGGAAAACAGAAAATTCTGTAGCCTATATCAGGAGAACAGTATACTAGTAATCATTGCTCATGCAGGCTTGTGACCAGCAGGATACAGTTTATAAAAAACTGGGGGAAACTTGTGCAGCGTTAGTGATGGAGAAACACATTCTCTTCCTTCAATAATAACTGACATGAGGCCCTGGAGGCACTTAACCCCAATTGTTCCAGTTCCATGTTTCCTGACAACAGAAGAAGACTGCAGTACAGTTGTGCCTCTCTAGTGACAACGTGTTTAATAATATGCATGTGATGTTGAATACAGGAGCAAGAAATTAGCTTTTAACCTTCCTTGTGGTAAAGGGAAATGCAAAGAAATATTGATGATACATTTGTGACCTTTATACCAATATGGCATGCATGTTTCTTCTACAGTACAGAGGATGGCACAATCCAATATGCCATGGTTGGGACTTGGCAGTACGCCAATGTATAAAGGCTAATTCACAAAATGGGTGCAAAAACCAAACAAAGAATTGTACTTATCGAAGAATGTAACAATGCCACAGAACATGTTGTTTATTTTACAATTACATATCCACCCCTCCTCCCTTTGTTGACTATTGACAAACTCCAGAAAAGTTGACACGTATTAGATGTATGTGTCATTTTCTTTACATCATAATAATACAGTGAGGTAGGTACCGTAGCATTTACATCATCCTATACATGGCAGGTTGACAGGTTCATCCGCAGCTGCCTTCCGTCAGAATAAGATAACCAATTGGATTAGCTAAATATACATGAGTAATGTGTGCTATATAAGCCTGCGCATGAAACCATTTACAGTAATGTGTTAATCCAATACATTTTTGTTTTCTTATGTTTTATGTTAAATATAGTGCATGCATACTGTATCTGTTTAATGTTTTAGTTATTTTCTTGCGATGCAAGTTGGTAACCCCAACACGTACAGGTGGGGGTTCTGAACTACTCATGGGTGCAGGTTGATGCATGAAGCTGTACCAAACAACTCCATACAGATCCATTAGGACAATAAATGAGGCAGCGAAAGACAAACAAAGGAGACCGACAGAGAAAATGCATTAGCTGGAGTAAAAAAGAGAGGCACAGACAATTAAGCAGGCTAACATATGGTCATCACTGGAGAGTGCATAAAGCAGATATACAGATGAGTCTGAATGTGTCTTTTTTATATATAAATGCTGGATAGCAATTAGCAATTACAAACTAGAAAAAGTGCTGCTCGGAGCACAGGTCTCCGCCAGGTCAGTTAGGTTATTGTGGGCAAGCAATGTTTGGAATTTGCCAATCAGGATGGAATATGAAAAATCGGACAGATCCATTTTGATCACTTGACTATAGAGATAATGTGTACCGATTTGCGTGAAAATGTCTAGGAGTAATATAAAAAGAAATCCTCCTGCAAACTTTAGATGTAAGTCTTAGCCAATCAGGATGGAATATGAAAAAAGTAATAGATCCGTCTTAATCACATGACTATAGAGATCATGTGTACCGATTTGTGTGAAATTTTGATAAAATCTGAAGTAGTCAAAAATGGGTGTTTTTGTGAAACATTTGGGACAGAGGTTCTGGCAGAGGTTCACTCTAGGGAGTGTGTGTGCACAGTTTCGCTGCGATCAAGCCAATGGTGCCGGAGATTAGCTGTTCACAGATGGAAGGACGGACGGGCGAATGGACAGACAGGCTGCAAAACATAGTCTCGGCCATGCCTTCGGCCTGGTGGAGACAACAATAGTCTGTGTTCTGGGGCTGTGTTTAAATAATCTTCCATATACTGTATGCTATGACCCTGTTGAATTCTGGGAGGGGCGGAGGCACTGGAGCCAGCCAGACTGAACTCAATATGCCCTGAACCAGTTCACCTGACGATGACCAGAAAGTCTGTTTGCTCTGCCACAGCCCACATGTCCCCTCATGCTTGTTGGATGTGTGTGTAAAAGTGAGTTATTGTGTGATATTATATCAGCTTGCAAATGACATTCATGTGTAGTCCAATGTATGGCCATTTCAGTGTTTAACTGACAATTTTATGTCAACATTAAGTCCCTTTTTGTGGAATCTGCTGCCCCACTCCATCTCTTTCGTCACCAACATTAGCACCAACTGGTAGTGATGAAAAAAAGTTTTCTGGTGAGAGGACAGTATGAGAGAATGCCTTTCTCTCTGAATACATACTCAGTTAATTGTCTCCGCCAGGCCGAAAGGCATGGCCGAGACTATGTTTCATCCTGTCCGTCCGTCTGTCTGTCTGTCCGTCCATCCGTGTGTGTGTGTGTGTGTGTGGTTCTGTCTGTGAACAGCCAATCTCCGGCACCGTTGGCTGGATTGCAGCCAAACTGTGCACACACACTCCCTGGAGAGCAGAACCTCTGCCCCAAATCTTTCACGTGGGCCTGTTATAGTGCCACCAGGAGGCAGATTTTTGCAAAACTCATTTTTTGACAGTACTGTACTTCTACAGATTTTGTCCAAACATCACGCAAATCGGTACACAGTATCTCTGTAGCCATTAAACGAAACAGGTCTTTCAGATTTTTTATATTTCATCCTGATTGGCTAAGATTGGGTAAGTTTGCAGGACTGCTCCGTTTTGAACAAAATACCTCAAAAGTGCTCCGAGGAGCACTTTTTCTAGTTTCCTCTCCTTTGGTTCTATCCACCTACTATTCTTTCCCCCTCTCCTGTATCTCTGGAAATTAAGCGATGTAGATGCGGTGGAAATCGCTGGCTCCGAAGGCGCAGTTGCACATGGGGCACTTCCTCTGCCGGGTGCCATAGCGCGTCTTCAGACACTCGTAGCAAAACACATGGAAACACTTGGTGAGAACCGTGTCCTTGTCTCGCGTGTTGCAGCACGGACAGTGCAGCTTAGCCTTGTACTGGTTGATCTCTTCATGCAGGATCTCATCAGTGTCTGGATAAAACTCCACGTTCTTCTGTTTCTCCAGCTTCCGTCTCAGCCTGGATAAAACCTCCTGCGCTCGCTTGAGATTTCCACTCTCCCTTTCTCGGTCGGTGCGTTTCTCAGCTACAGAGACCTGGATCTCCTTGAGCTTGGTCTGGGTGTGTTCCAGTTGCACCTTCAGTTCCTCTGCCAGCTGGGCAGCTTCCACCGCCTTTCTCTTGCTGGATTCCACTGCTTGAGTCCGGACCCCCAGCTCATTTTCCTGAGCAGCCAGTGAGTTCTGGAGGATGCCCTTTTTCTCCTCTAGCTTCTGTACAACCAGCAGCTGTGTGTCTATCTGGGTCTTGAAGGTCATGACCTGCTCAGCTAGCTCCTCCTTCTGCTCTTTCAGCTGCTTGAAGATCTGGTTGGACTTATTGAGCTCACTCATCAGCTGGAAGTTGATGTCGTCTTTTTCCCTGAGCTGCAACATTAGACGGCTGTTCTGCTCCTGCATATCTTCAAATGCCTGGCCCGTCACATCCAGCTCGCTCATAAAGGCCCCCTGCTCCTGCTTGGTGGCAGTGAGTTTCTTCTGGAGGTGGTCGATGGTCTCTTCTGCCACCCTGATCTTCCCCAGGATGTCTTTATTGGCCAGCTTCTTGCTCTCCTTCTTCTCTCGCTCCTCCATCTCTCGCACATGTACCCTCAGTTCATTCAGCTCAGCTTTGGACTTATGTTTGGCTGCCATCAGCTGGACTTTGTCCCTCTTACCTTTGGGGCCAGACTCGTACATGTCCAACAACGGCTTCATCTCCTTCTGGGATTCCTGGGCTTTCTTGAGCTCAGCACTCAGCATCGTCAATGTGTCGGAGTCCTTCCACTTCAGCTCCTCGCTGCGCTGCCTCTCTCTCTCGCTCTCTCGCTCCTTCTTGGCCTCTCCATGCTGCCTCTCCAGCTCCTTCCTCCTTTCCTCCTCATCCTCCTGCTCCTCGTTCTCCTCTTTCCTCACCTCAGTGCTATCGCTCGTCATCTCCTCCAGGATGTGGATGGCAGCAGTGTCTCCGCTCTGGCACCGCAGCTTGTTAATCTCCATCTGTGCCTCGCGTAGCTTCCTCTTATAGTGCTGCACATTGCCCTTCAGGTGCAGGTTGTAATTTTGCAGACTGCTGATGAGGTGTTTCACCTCTCTGCTGGTGGGTCCTGCCTGTTCGTTTGCTGCTAGGTCCAGCTCAAACTCGATGTGCAGCATCTCGTACTCTTTGCACACCTGGCCCAGCGTGTCCTCCAGCTGGATGACCTTAGTCCTCAGCTTCCTCTGAAAGGATAGCTTGTCACTCTTCATATGTTTGATCTGTAGGAGGTGGGCATTCTTGGCTGAGAGCAGCAGGGCCTGGGCCTTGTCCAGCTGTGTCTTCACCCCCACAGACTCGCTGAACATCAGGGAGAACTGGGACTGGAGACACTTGAACTCTGGAGTCTCCTTCACCACCTCCTCAGGAATGTTCCGCAGGTCCATCTCCAGTTTCTCCCTCTCCCTCACAGCCTCTTGGAGCTCCAGTTGTAACTTCTCTAGCTCCGCCATGCGGCTGTTAGCCAGCTTCTGGTTGTGCTCCAACTCAACATTCAGACTCTGAAACGTCTGAATAGTGAGAGTGATCTTCTGACCACCAGGTAGGCCTCCTGAGCTGCCAAAACGGTTGTATGCAGTTTTCACATGCTCTAGGGTCTCAGCCAGATGTTTGTTGAGCTTTTGCTCCCTTTCGCTTAGCTTCTCTATGTCCCATTGCAGGTGCCCTACAGTCGTCTCCATCTCAGACACCCTGGTTTCTGAGCTGGTAACCTTATCCACCAGCTCGTTGTACTCCATAGACATTTTGTGGTGTCGCCCCTGCAGGAAGGAGGCGAGGTCCTGCAGTTGGCCATTTTCCTCCATCAGCGTGCGGTTCAGACTGATGATGTCAGATTGACTGTCATCCTCACACACTGCAGCCTGAACATGGTTGCAGAGCTCATAAATGCAGCTGTGCAGCCTGTCTAAGGCAGACACCAGGCAGGCGATGGCCTCTTTGCTGAACTGCATGCGATCCTGCAGCTGCAGACTGAGCTCCTCCTCACTGCTGCGGTCCACTGTGGCCAGGTAGGCCGTGGCATTCTCACTAAGGGGAGGAGGTGGCAGAGCATTGGTTGTGGGTTCCCCCGCCAGCTCTGTGGGTGCAGGCGTCTCCACCAAGCCGTCAGGAGGAGCAGGGGACTGATGCCCCTGCTGCTGATTGTCCTCCTGTTGCTCTGGCTGCTGCTCCTCGTTCTCTGCCTCCACTGGTAGTACTGGTGGGATCATTCCCACCTCCATGGAGGCAGGGTCCAGGGGAGGGCCTAAGGGAGGGTCAGGAGCAGGTGCTGCTGGAGGTTCCGGCTTGAGGCGATGGCTCAGTACACGAATGCTCTCTTCCAACTGGGACCAGTAGCGGTTGACAATCAGCAGTATTGTGTCATCAGTGGCTTGTCTTTTCTCCAGCTTCTCAATCTTCCCTCGCAGCTCGTCCTCCATCGCCTGACGCTGCTCCAAGCACTCACACAGCTTCTTGTTCTTGAACTGAATCACCTTCATGTCCATTTCCTCTGTGGAGGACACTCCACCTATGCAAAAGGGTTCAATTAGGGTGGTTGTTGTCTTTCCTTTTTTTCCCTTCTTCTCAGGTGGGCCAAAAGGACGGTCTCCTCCTGAGGGTCGCTTCCCCCAGCCAGCACCTAGCATGGTTACTTCTTCACCAGTAGCAGCAAAGACCCTACGTGCAACATCTAGCTGCTACGGATAAATGACCGTGACCCGGATTGTCTTTTATACTGAAAAAGTTTTACTGAGAACAGGCTTTATCCCAAAGTGCTTTTATGCAATAAATAATTATAAAATCAACGTCTGATCTATTTGTCTCTTCATTGGAGTTGACTCGCTGTCAGTCTAACATTCATCGTTATCATCTATTCTAAACACAACTCAGAGACTGCTGGCTCACTATTAGCGAAGGGGTGTATTTTCAATAGAGTGATTCACCTCTGTTACATATGGTTAACCTATTTTGCCAATCAGAGTACTCGGAGGCCAGTCTGATGTCATGTACCTCCATATTTGGGCACGATTGACATGGAACTCCATATTTGGGCGCTTGCATATTCAGGACATGGCTCACATGATGACACGAGTGTTCTGGCAGCTTTAAATGGCAGTATTTAAAAATTGTCAGAGTGAGTGGTCCTATAAGACGAAACCTGTAAACACAGACATTTGAGGATCATAAGCAGACATCAACTGCCAAGAGCCAAATGCTGAGGAATGGACAGATCCCCTCAACAGTCTATCAGCAAATCACCATCTCTGTCTATAACCAGCCAGAAAAAAAGACACAGATGAACCAATATTGTACACTCATCAAAGGTTTACCAAGACTTTAACTCAGTCAGGACATGTAAAGGCACATGCAATGATTTACTCCGGAAGGAAAACAATCATCTGTAAATAGTGTGACAAGAGATTCAGTCGTTTAAAGGGATATTTCACTTTTGAAAAAGAATTGGGTCATTCTATCGTCCACTCAGGCTTTTTGGAGCACCCCGGACAGTTTTTAAGTTGCTTGATTCAGTATTTAGATATTTGATATTCATTTTATCAGACACGCCCCCTTCCTATACAAACCCATTGTAACTTCAAACTCCATTTATGAAAAAATAAATGAAAAAATGTATCGAAAAAACACAGCCCACTCACGTATTAGGAGGGCAGGATGAGTCACCAGAACCAAGGACGGGTGTTTTCGATTAATCTAACGTGTTACAACTGGAGTTTGAAGTTGTAATGGGTTTGTATAGGAAGGGGGCGTGTCTGATTAAATGAATAAAATAATATCAATTATCTAAATACTGAATCAAGCAACTTAAAAACTGTCTGGGGGGCACACAAAAGCCTGAGTCGACGATAAAAACATTTTTTTTAAAGTGAAATATCCCTTTAAGTCAGTGGTTCCCAAACGTTTTAGCTCGAGACCCAAAACTGAAATTTGACGTCTCCCCGGGACCCAAACGAGTGAAAAAACTGCAAAAAAAAAAAAAAAAGATCGAATATCTTTGATTTTATTATTTTTTTATTTATGAAATTCCTTTGAAAAAAATATAGATTTTATAGAAGGAAATAAACGAAAAAAGGGGATATTTAGCCTACCCGAGACCCATAAAAATGGGTCCGCAGTGGTTTATAATGGTTTAAGTACTCAGACACCTGTGTGTCTACACTGGAGAAAAAACTTTCCACTGTAATGTGACAAGAGTTTCAGCGTATTAAGTAATCTGACAACACACCAGCGTATCTACACAGGAGAAAAATCTTTCCACAATAAACACTGTGACAAGAGTTTAATTCGCTTAGATCACCATAAGAAACACCAACATCTCCACGGTAGAGAAAAACCTTTCCACTGTTAACAGTTGTGACAAACGTTTCAGTCATAGTGAAGACACCAGTGTGTCCCCACCAGGGATGAAGAATCCGGTTTTTACTTTGAAGCCATGTAGGAAGTGACAGTTCATATGAATAGCCGCTAGTTTAGCTATTTCCCCCATGATTTCCCCCCTGCTGGTTGCAGAAGCAATAACTCTCTATTCAAGCAAATGGCTTTTTGGCCGGACTTTACACTTGATTTTAATACTGTAATAAACATTGTCATAAATACTTTATGCTTTCAGTCGCTAGTTTAAAGTCTTCTTTCAATTACCATGATATGCATTTAAGGAATTATGCTCCCATTAATTGTTTTAATTAACGATAAAGTAGGGTATGTTTCTAGGGCTTCTACTGGTTCTACCGAGTTAAGACCTTGCTAAGACCCAAGGCCAATAGCAGTCGTTTCCAGTCTCTTCTTGGGACCGGAAGTTCAAAGATGGCGGATTTGAATTCACAGAAAAAGTGTCTTCAAACGGTTACGAGTCGACTTTGTTTCTTTGAGTCCTTCTGACAGTGTACTGACCAGTAGCAACTGCCTTTTAAGTTTTGCAAGTGATGCAATAAAACATGAATACTAGAAAGGGGTAAACAGAGTGCATATTTCCACCTGAGAATCTCATATTGATGACTTTATTAATGATGACAGTCTTGTCTAAATATGGAGGCGGGGGTGGTGGTGGAACTGAGATCTGTCACACTTCCGAAAATGGGAGGAACATTCACAATGATGCGAAAAATATTCTGTGATTCTGAGTTCTGGCATATTCAGACAAATAGCTGTTCGGATTTGAAGAATATTCAGGGATTGGGATTCTTGGCCTGCTGGCAGTGTCCACAATAAATTTGGCACTGATCTGTCTAATGGTTTGCGAGATTAGATTTGGACAGACACTAACACAGAGAGAGGCAAAGAATATAATCTCCCCTTGCCTTCGACCTGTCAGAGATAACTAGAAAGTGGTGAGTGCTGGGCCCTTCGCCGCCGGGTATTAAGCCTTTTAGTCTTTAATCAAAACATTTTTTTAAAAACATTTTCCTGGTATACAAACAAATACAAATCATTCCAAGCAGTATTAGAGTGAAAGGCCATGTCATACATTGAAGAAATCAAATACCAAGTAAAGGGAAACAAGGGGCAGTCTTACCATTAGGCAAGGTTAGGCGGCCGCCTGGGGCCTCAACAGTCAGGGGGCCTCATGAGATCTCCTCAAATTTGTATTTTTAAAATATAAATAAACAGCTTTTCATTCCTTTTGATGCCCCTCAAAAATCACGCGTCACAATTCACCAAGGGCGCTTATTTTATATGAACATCAATGTGCCCCCCCCCTTAGTCCAGACTACAGTCGACTATTCCATTATGCCACTGGCCAATTGCAAGCCGAGCTGCCGAAAACATCAAGTCACATTCCAGGAACTAAAGAGTCTAAAGAGAAAACACTGTTTTGACACTGACTGACGGCACTCACGGCAGGAGGGAAACAGAGTGAGATGCCAGTCTGATCGATTTTGAAAAAGAAAAGACACTTTGAAAGAGGCGCACAAGGAAGGAGTAAAAATGATTTGTTCATAAATAAACTTACAAACTAACTAACTTCCCTTTCAATTATGCTGCCGCACCTTATGTTATGGTTTGTTGTTACAGCATTGTAACAACAACCAGCGTTGTGCTGCCTGCTACACACCTGTAGCCACCTGCTCACAATGCGTCGTGATGTTGTAGATCAGCCATTTTCACATAGCCGAAGTACAGTTGCTGGGGACCCCCCATCATTTTGACTTCCCTGTATACAGTCCAACATTAGAACAACTTAAACACAGACCAGTTCACAGAAATACACATGTAAACCAACAAAACAATGACAAACCACCAACAAAACAATGACAAACCACCAACAAAACAATGACAAAAAAAAGAATGTCATTGAAGAAAATGGGTTGTTGATTAATAAAAATCACACCCAGTGTGAAGTGGGCGGTGTCTTGCTAGCTAATCACAATACTGGGCTATGGGTGTGAATGCAGTAAGTTTCCATTTCAGCCATAGTGATCTTTGAGTTCTTTCTTACTGTTCTCACAAAATGGACAGCATCTAAGTTAAATATACTAGTGTCACATCAAAGTGGTTTTAGATTAATTTGTGTCTCACTAGCCAATCACAGCATGTAAAATTGGAGCACTATGTCACTGTTGTTATTTAACAGTGGTCAGTCATCAAAGTGATGGAAGTGATACACTTTAAAAAAAACACAGATGTGTTTTTTTAAGTGTGCACGCGTATTTGTAGGGCTATGCACATGTGTCATGTGTTTCTAGCCAATCACAGTCCTGAATAGAGTCATGGTGGCCAATCACGGTGCAGGGTTAGGGGGGTACACTGGTGGCCAATCACAGCGCGGGGTTGGGGGGGTGCTTTGAGGTTTACTATGAGGCCGATTGGAAACTTTTGGGGTGGAGGTTCTTCCTTGGCCTACTGGCAGCGTGCATACTAAGTTTAGGGCTGATCTGTCTGGTGGTGCCGGAGATGAGCTGGTCACACACACACACACACACACACACACACACACACACACACGCACACACGCACACACGCACACACAATGTTTGTGTGTCCGGAACTAATCTCACAAACCATTCCAGCAAGTTTCCACACGTTCCTGTGGCCTTAATGCCAGAATCTTGGCAGACTGAGAAATGTTCTGCCGGAGATGTCATTGATGAGCTTCCAGCCCTGGCCATGCCTCTGGTTATGGTTAATATGCGCCTCTTCAACCTGATCTGTTGTTCCAGTGTTGAGTACTCTTGGAATTGCTCCTCTTTCTTCCATTCATGCTCCTCCCTCATTTACCATTTAGCATTTTATCTTGTCTAACCAAATTTTATGTATGTAAGCAATTTATTGATTTTACGTTGCTGATTTGTAGAACACTATATCCCTCCCAGTTCCTCTCCCTGCTGAACAACCGCCCGACCAACATGTAAGAGTGACTAATGCAGAGACAGAAAAAGCCCCCCCCTGTCGGCTTGCCACCTGTGAACATGGCTAATTGTGTTCGTTCGAACTCCCGTCCAAGCCGCCGGCACCACACCAAACAAGTGCACTTTGAGGATGAAACCACACGGCTCCAACTGTCAACAGTCAGTATTGACCATTAGCCTATATTTAGATAAACTTGTGACATGAGTGTGACATTTGTGTATTTCATGCCTTGACAGGCTGAGCATCATGAGATAATTTTCTTCATTTAATGTTCATTAACTTGCCATACCAGTATTATGAAAGCACCAGTATAGCCTACATCTCAATTAATCTGCTTACATGTATGTCTCAATGCTTTCTTGTTCCCTGCAATTACAGACGTTTGACTCTGGCACACTTGAAGATGGACTGCTACAGAATGTACACTATAGAACTGAGACAGATGCCTCTTAAGTCGCAAGGATAACTGTTTTTACGACATTTATCTGCTTGACCCAGTAAACACATGTGTTGATGATTCACTCTCATCTGCGTAAGGACATACTGATACAGTTGATGGCCATGGCCATTTACTGCTTTTTCAGACACCTACGCACAACGTTACATGATGCATCTGTTGTTTTCCTACTCATTCTATTCTTTTCCATTTCCCATATCTTCTGCTCACGGCATTTGTCCAGTACTGTATATATTCCATTTCCATGGGATCTTTTAGAAACCATATGTTTTCCACTACTGATTTAATAGAAAGGATAGGAGTCACTCTAGCTTATGAATGAATGAATGAATGAATGAATGAATGAATCTTTATTTGTCACTCTCTTCATGTACTTACATACATACAAGAATGAAATATCGTTCCCCCCAGTCACTAGCAGTGTAACATAAAAACATAAAACATCAAGCCTATCTAAAAACATAAAAGACCCAGACTAAAACAGCATACAACCATAAAAACAGCATAAACAAACATTTAAAAAACCCAATATGTGTTGACGTGCAATTCATCTAGAAAAAAAAGATACCAACACAGCACGTCAGTAGGTATGGTAGGTAAAGTGCCATGGTGCAATAATCCAGCATAATCTTAATAAAGTGCTGTTATGCATTTCAAAAGTGCAATATCACATCATGTCCACTTAAGCACAAACGCGTCATTTTAGGTCAGTAGGCCTGGGGGGGGGGGATTGGCAGGGGGCGCAGTTCATTAACAGTCCTTACTGCAGTTGGGAAGAAGCTATTTTGCATTCTGCTTGTTCGAGCCTTGATGCTCCTATACCTTTTCCCAGAGGGTAGGAGGGCAAACAGGCCATGGGAAGGGTGATGGAGGTCCCTTATAATGCTGGTAGCTTTTCGTGTACAGCGCTCAACATAGAGCTCCACCAAGGAGGGAACAGAGGCACCAATGATCCTCCCAGCTGTCTTCACCACCCGGTTCTGCCGATGTTTTTCTTCTGCCTTGCAGCTGCCGAACCAGGAGGTGAAGCTGTAGGTCAGGATGGACTCAATGGTGCCTCTGTAGAAGGTGGTGAGGAGAGGAGTAGGAAGGCCTGCCTTTTTGAGCCTCCGGAGGGGGTATAGCCTCTGCTGGGCCTTTTTGATGATGGCCGTGGTGTTAGTAGTGGAGGTCAGGTCGTCTGCCAGATGAACCCCCAGGAATTTGATGTTATTCACCCTTGCCACAGGGGCGCCACCGATGGTCAGCGGTGGGTGATGGCAGATCCTGGATCTCCTGAAGTCGGCCACCATCTCCTTTGTTTTGTCCACATTCAGGGAGAGGTTGTGTGAACTGCACCAAGATGTTAATAGTTCCACCTCCTTCCGGTAGGCAGACTCATCGTTCTTGTTGATGAGTCCCACCACGGTTGTGTCATCAGCAAACTTGAGGATGTGATTACTGCCAAATTTGGCAGTGCAGTCGTAGGTCAGCAGACTGAACAGCAGGGGGCTCAAGACACAGCCCTGGGGCGATCCTGTGCTCACTGTGATTGTCCTTGATGTTTGGCTGTCGACCCTGACTCTCTGTTGCCTCTGACACAGGAAGTTGAGGATCCAGGTGCAGGTGCCATAGTCCACATTCAGCGACCGCAGCTTTTCCACCAGCTGTTGTGGAATAATGGTGTTGAATGCTGAGCTGAAGTCGATGAAGAGGAGCCTGGCGTAGGTGTTCTCTTTCTCTAGATGCGACAACGTGAGATGGAGTATGGTTGAGACAGCGTCGTCTGTGGAGCGATTGGCTCTATATGCAAACTGTAGTGGATCGAGTTTTGCAGGGAGGCTGCCCTTGATGTGTAAGACAAGCCGCTCAAAACACTTCATCACTACAGGTGTAAATGCCACAGGTCGGAAGTCATTTAAACCGGCAGGATTTGACTTTTTTGGCACTGGAACGATGGTCGCGCTCTTGAGGCAAGTGGGCACAACTGCCTGGCTGAGCGAGATATTAAAGATTACTGAGAAAACATCCTTTAACTGCTCTGCACACTCCTTTACCACACGCCCAGGAATGTTGTCTGGTCCCGCCGCCTTGCGTGGGTTGACGCTGGCGAAGGCCCTTTTTACTCCAGCTGCTGACAGCTGTAGCACCTGCTCACTGGGGCGTGGTGGGGGCATCTGTGCCTCAATGGTGTTATTAACCTCAAAACGTGCATAAAAGTCATTTAGTCTGTCCGGCAATGAGGGGTCTTTTTGTCTTTTTGTCTGCTGGGGAGGGGGCTTATAGTCCGAAAGTGTCTTGAAGCCCTGCCACAAACGCCTGGAGTCCTTGGTGTCCGTGAAGTGGCCATTGAGCTTTTGCCCATACAGCCGCTTCGCTTCCCGGATACCCTTAGTCAGATTTTGTCTCGCCAGACTGAATGCAGCAGTGTCCCCAGATTTAAACGCCACATTTCGGGCTCTCAACAGTGCACAGACCTCTCCGGTCAGCCAAGGTTTCTGATTGGCTCTCTTCCTAATGGTCTTAACCACAGTCACATCATCAATACATTTATTTATGTAGCCAATGACAGTTTCTGTGTATTCCTCCAGGTTGGTGACATTGTCATATGTTGCTGCCTCCTTAAAAATGTCCCACTGTGTATCTTCAAAACAGTCCTGCAGTGCTGGAATTGCCTCCTGTGGCCACGTTCTGACCTCTTTAAGTGCTGCTCTGCTTTGTTTCACCCTAGGTCTATATATGGGCGTGAGCATAACAGCTGAGTGATCAGAAGAGCCAATGTTAGGGAGGGGGGCTGCTTTGTAGGCATTTCTGATGTTTGTGTACACATGATCTAATGTGTTTTTACCCCTAGTTGCACAGTCAACATGCTGGTAAAATTTTGGTAACACAGACTTGAGACTTGCCTGGTTGAAATCCCCTGCTACCACGAAAAAGGCGTCGGGAAGTGCCGTCTGCTGCTCGTTGATGTCATTGTAAAGTTGGCTCATAGCTTCCTTCACATTGGCCTCTGGTGGTACATAGACTGCGACAATGACGACCGCCGTCAGCTCCCGTGGCAGGTAGAACGGTCGGCACTTAACAGTCATAAGCTCTATATGTGGTGAGCAGTGTGTAGATACCACCCTGGCATCCTGACACCATAAGTTGTTAACGTAAACAGCCAGACCACCAGACCGCCTCAGCTTACCAGCCGAGGCTAGCACTCTGTCCGTCCTGTGTAGCGTTAGCCCGTCCAGCTGAATATGCTTTTGAACTTATACTGAGCCCTATAATTTACATACATTTTGGTACAAATTTGGTACAAAGTTAGACTAGAAAAGTGCACTCTTCGGAGCACAGGTCTCTGTCAGCTACGCCGGGTTGCCTACCCAGGATCCGCAAACTTTTGAAGTCGGTCATAGCCACTTGGAATGGAATATGGAACTCTTCATCACTTAACTCCAGAGATAATGTGTAACGATTTTGTGTGAAGTAGTGGTGAAAACTGTGTTTTGAAGAAAACACAAAATGGTAGGAAAATCTGTATCAAATGGATGACGCTTATATGGGGAGTTGTGTCATGATCCAAGGAATCCAGGGGGGGGGTCAGTCAGTCCCAGTGCAGATGAATAGTATTAGACTCTAAGTCTATTTTATTTTATTTATTTATTTTATCTTGACCAGCAGTGATTGATAACAGCCTCCCGATGACTGCCTGGAGCTCTGCAGCGACATAGTGCAGCAGACTGAATACATTTAACAACTGTACCTATATTAAATTGGCACCCATTTGCTCCTGGAGTGCATCATCACCTAGGGGTATTCAACAGACCCTAATTATGTTTTACCAAACGGGATGTGGTTGTTATGGAAAGCACTCTGCAGCAGCACAGTGCTTTCCATAACAGACAAAGGGGTTATAGGTAAGAAAGACTAATAATTATATGAACAGATTTAGGAAGAACCCTTGTTACTTACTACTCACAGTAAGGTTCTATATTCCAAACTAATTGCCAGACGAGGAAGAGTTTGCCTTTCTTTTTTCCACTTACTGGCACCAAGCCATGAATGCACACACACACTCCTAAAAGATTGCATTTGAAGAACAGGAAAACTGCTTGAACAAAGCCATATTTAATATTTATCCATGCACAATTAGCAGTTGTACTGTATGTGTGCTTCATTCCCTTAAAAAAAACGTTCTGTCAAGTTGAACCTCGTTTTAATGAGTGAGGGAAAAGCAGTGAAATGTGTGCTCTTACTTTCTCTCCTTGGGAACTCAAACCCCCAACAGAGGGCATAATAATCAGAGACATAGCTCTTTGGAGACTTTGAGGAGAGTTTTACACTCACCAGTGTTTTTTCAACTCAAAGGCAAATTGATTTTATAAGGTTTACCACTGAGATGGAGGCACTGGAACTAGAACTCAATTGAAAAATCCCAACTTTGAACAGGTATAACTCATGCCCTGTTTGTCCTACAGCTTTGAAACTTCAATACACACATGCGTCTCCTCATGCCTAACAACTTTCGGGATCTGACTTTTGACCTCTGACCTTTAGATCTGCCACCATTTTTTATTATATGAAAAACAGTTCAAATCAATCTCCTCCTGGGATTTTTGAGTAATCTGCACGAAACGTTTTAACATGAACTTTGGATCTATGCCGACAAAATTGTGGTGAAAAAATGAAGCCAATGAATATTGCAGTTTTATGAACATTATTCATCTGCCCCTAACACATACATGCAGACTCACATGTTTTTGAAACTTTGCAGCAATGTAGAGCAGTGAGCACACTGTTATATCTTCACTATTCATAGACTATATGCTCCTCAAAACATTAGCACCCTACTCCTACATACTTTCAATTAGAAACTCCATTCAAACTTTAAAACATTCAGCTTACTGTGGACACCTATGCTTTTTCTTTGAAATAATGTGTCGTTTTTCAAATATTTAACTTTAAGCACCCAATGCCACGTTAATGCTGTTATTGCATATTGCTTTTTTCCTTTCATTCCTCGGCCCTGTTTATCGCTGCTTGCAGCTACATTTTGTTTTTGTTATTTACATTTTTTATTTTTTTTATTCCCAGTTTTCCACTCACATGTAGTCCCTGTCATAATGTAGTCCCTGTTACTACAGTTGGTCGTGTGGGATACCCATGAAGTCGCCAGCTGCTTGATTGAATACTTTATTGAAAAACAGTACGCAACACAAAGAGCCCCAGGGGGCTTGTTTCCGTTGTGGTCCGCTGTACTCAATTCATCATCAAGACATACAATACATACATTACATATCAGCAACAACACTAAAAGCAATGGTTGATAATATTTACTGAAAAAAGTGGGGTGGGTGCATGTACCTTGTCAAACTACTAGTTTAACAGGTACATGGGCACTGCACTGTTCCTCTGAGGATTGTAAAGACCAGACCCATTGCAAGTTGCTGTAGTGTACACAGTCTTCCACCTTGAGCCATCCCAGCCTAGCAAAGTGAGCTTGGGTTAGGTGAGTCCTGGCGTGGAGGTTTAGCAGCAGCAGTCTTATCAGTTTGTTTTGAGAGGTCTGTAGTTTTGTTTTTAGTTAACATTGAGGTGTAAGCAAGCATAGTCAAAATGACACTGGATGAGGGCTCCGGCTAGAGTACTCAGTGCACTCCTGTTGATAAACGAGCAGATCCTGACCCAAATTCTTCCCCAAAGCCCCAAAGCCCTTTACAATGTACCACACATTCACCAATCGATGTCGGAGTCAGCCACGCAGGGTGCCTGCCTGCTCATCACGAGCAGTTCAGTGTCTTGCTCAAGGACACTTACACATGAAACTAGTAGGAGCTAGTAGGAACCTTCCGGTTCCAAGTTAGCCACTCTACCTCCTGAGCCATTGCCGCCCTTTTAGTCTCATTGTGCTTTTTATTAGAACATAGTAGAGGCAGATAATGAAGAATGACGCAGAGAGAAGGTGAACATTTGTCGTTCGTTTTCAATTGAAGGATTTGGTTTATGACTCACTAATTAAAAGCTTGAATCCTTATGTTATTAAAAGATTGCATCCATAAAATGGCAGTTTGGAGTCAAGCCAAAGACAAATAGTTCTGTGAGACAGTTGGCTAGGCATTGCACTGTAATGCCTTTTCTGTTTGCCAAAATGCATTAAATGTGGTTTATGTTGCTTTCTGCACTTTATTGTGAGCTTCCTCCAAAAAGACTTGTGCATGCACGCACAAAGATAAAGACAGTATCCTGTTGTTTAACATTAACAATAGATCAAAGTGTAGCCTATCACACAGTCCCAACATGCTACTTGTGATTGTCAACAGTTAATTCCTACTTCCTTTAAAAGTGTGAGCCAGAGACCTGGCAGACAACCTTGGCATAGGAGAGTGAGGAGGGAAGGAGAAGGTTGCTGCCTTCATCCTGAGGCGAGCTGCGAGCCTCCAGGGAGATATTGCATCCTACCTCATTACTGAACATAGTGACTGACATGTTTAAGCTCACTGGCTAGATGAAAGAGGAGAGGAGTCCGTAAGCTGTTAAATCGGGTGTCTCAAAAGAAGCCTAGCTGTTAACACATCAGGTAACAGATGTCAATGTCTCCTCAATCATGAATGCAGCCAGGCAGTATTCCCATAACATCTTATTATACACTATGACAGGGGAGTAGCCTCAAACTGAAATATATGAATGTGACTTAAACATGAAATCTTGGCACTTATTTTAATGAATAAAAGATTTAACTAATCTGTAGCATATATCCAGTAGTTAGAGGTGGTCTCCCTGCTATTCCACTGAGAAATGTAGACACTGGTATAGGATAAGACGCCTACTAGTTGACAAGTAGCCCTGCCTTAACCACTTGAACCCTCTAGGCGTATTAAACTGGACCTGAGTTGTCTCTGTACTTGGACAGCTTTTTTTCTGTCATCACCAAGGGCCCTATTCTTGCCAGTGCCTTACCCGCGCCCGCTGCTGGCACTGTCCCTAAACGGTATCTTCCGGCCACTATACCCGCTATTCATTTTTCTGACTCCGTTATTTGCGCCTGGAGGTGTGCCCATGGGCGTGTTGTTGCGCTTTCCCTAAAATCGGTATCTTGCCCACACACTTTTGGGAAAGTGCAAACAGAATATAAAACCACCAGCAATGCCAAATTCGTTTGGTAGAGTGCGCCTGCAATGGACATGTCGGGAGTCAGCCGGGCACACAACACCACAACATTCAAAGGCTCCCTCTTTCCTAATTCTCAACAAATCTCTGTGATTCAAATTTTCCTATAATCAGCATAAGTGAGAGTGTCAATTTCCTTGTGTCAATTGTGTTTATATAAGATGATAGTCTATTCAAAGAAGACAATTTGTGCTGCTCCATGCTCTCCAAATTCAGTTTTATTCATCGATTACGTAGGAATTAATGAACTGATTACAATAATATAAAATTATCTCTAATCAATAACATGTAGGTGATACTTATGTCTATCAAATATGGTTTTACTGAAAGGCAATCAAAGGCTAGAGCCTAGAAGCAAACATCGGGTGTATGGTGTCCGATGTTACGCCTCAGTGCGGCAATAGAGTTCATGTCAGAATTAAGTGATTTTGAATGTGATTGTCATTACAATTTTACTGTAATCCACAAAAGTGCGACTGTTAATTCCTTGTGTCAATAAATTGTGTTTTTATCAGCAGTTGCCAGTTAAGCTTATCAAAGACTAATACAAGAAGGTCAGTTGGCTCTCATGCATTGAAGGAGGCATGAGCTCGGCCCTGGCCTCCCTAGGCTGGTGGGGGGAGTGTAGTGCCCAGGATCACTTAGCAAATTGGCACCGGGTGAAAAAAAGGGTTACAAAATCGAGGGATAAAAATTAAGTAAAAAAAAAAAAAGGACTAATACAATGTCGTTTGATCTGCGTTTGCTATAACCTAGTCTGGGAGGGTTAGCGTCGGAGCTTGGACAGCAGGGGCGCGGCCACTGCGTTGTGATTCAAATCAACAGCCAATGAAGAAAAGGGGGCGGGATCCACATGCAGTGGGTGTTGCATCTAAATAGGATCGACGGGAAGCAATTTCCCCTTGAGAAATTTCGGCCGCCATTGTTGTGTACTGCTGTTTGCCTCTCGTCGGACTTTTTAGACGAGTTGCACAGCTCTCAGACCGGTAAGAGGCGTGTCCGCTCAGATTCAGAGCGTAAGGTACATCCCGCCCACAAATACCAGGGCTCTGGCCCAGAAGTTCCTCGCCAGAGCTGGCGAAAACTTCTGGGAACTCAGATTAGCTATAACCACACCAGACCATTTTGTTTAATTAATCCAGAACACAGCAGCTTGCTGTAATTTAAAGTTCTCTATAACCAGCAATGTGTGAGTGATAATTCTGCATGTGTATCAAATATACATTTATTCCAAGGCAATGTCTCTCTTGGCAGAGAGCAGTGTTGAGCGATTTTGCGGGAATAAGCAACCAGGTCTATGAAAACAAGCCCAAAAGAAGCAGCTATAGGCCACATGAGCACTTCAAACCTATATGTGTCGGCTATTTGAAAATAGAAGCTACAAGCTCACAACCGCAACCCGTAACTACCATTATTTTACAATCAACTTTACAGAAAAACAAGCCAAATGTGGTTTATAATAAGCAGACCTGGCAACACTGGCAGAGAGGGAGAAAGCTGGTGAGGGAGATAAGGCTGGTGTCGGAAAATAGCAACTTTTGCACAGGAACGCCCCTTGCGCAATGCTAAATCCCCAAATAGTGGATTTAGCCACTCTTGTCTAAAATAGAGCCCCAAATCTCTTTGCCATGAAATTGGCAATCTACTAGCGCTGTGACGCGTTGTGAGCTTGTAGATCTGCTATTTTTGGCTAATGTTCCCCCCAGAATATGGATACTGCTAGCCTGGTTCCAGACGAATCTGCCTTTGCAAAATTGCATGCACTTTAGCCCTCGGCAGATTAGGTCTGGCCCCCCTCCATAGAGAATTTATTTCTCTCCCGCAGAGGTTGTGCGGGACCAACCAGGGCCCAGTATTCAAATGTGGGCGGGCTTATCAACAAGGAAGCACTGCTCTGATTGGTTCGTACAAGGAAGCACTGCTCTGATTGGTTTAAGTCTAACCAATAGAGTCCGTTTGGATCTTTTTGTAACTGCCCCTTGGAAAAAAATCTATCGTTGATAGGGACCAGACTAATATCCACGCAGTGTGTCGTGTGATATTGTCTGGCCACGCGAGGCTAGGATACTGCAGTTAGTGGTTAAGCTCATATAAGCCCAATATGTCCTCTGGCCAAGCGGGGATTCCTTCTTGACTAAGTGGCAGGCCTTGATGTAGTCTTCAAAGCAGATACTCAAATTCCAGGTATTGCAATTACCTCTCCTTTGGGAGAGCACATAAAACATACGGATTGCAGGTTCAAAGATCTTGGCATGATCTACATGAATTCATTGCGTGGGTCACTCAAAACATGTTTACACTGGGCAACATCCCAGTGTAATTGTGTTCCAAGTGTTCCAACGTCAACAAGGTGGAGACTGTTGTGAAAGCAGATAAGAATCATAGTAGGGTATTGGACCTTGGTTGAAAAGCCCCAATTAACGTAAGAAATGCAGGGAATGTAACAACACTACACTACACTGTAGGCAAATATATATATATAATAATAATATAATACAAACCCCTCTCTCTGCGTTGGCCTGATTGGTCATCATTGGGTTTATGCTGGTTGTAATGTTCATATGGTGCCTATGAGTCATGTTAGTGATGATGTTCTGCAGCCTTGCTGTTCTCAAATGTTGCGTAATCATGCAGTGTGGTAAATATGGGCCAAAAAACGAATACAAATGTATACTGAACAATTAAAAGTAGCCTACACTATCTAAAGGTGACAGGCATGATCGACTTTTAGGCGAAAGGTGTAGGAAATTGGACACGTGGTCTGCTAGAACATAGCAGAAACAAAGAGTCCTACCAGAATGACTCGGAAGTCCAACCTCTATGCAATTGTAATAGTTAGGATACTGATAATTTATGCAAACTACATAGGCTGCCTTCATCCCATCCAGCTGTGAGGATGGCAGAACAGACTGTATGCACTTGCTATCTCTCTCTCGCAGACACGTACGCACGCGCGCGCGCGCACACACACACACACACACACACACACACACACACACACACACACACACACACACACACACACACACACTATCTCGTTCTCTCTGACACTCTACTTGTTGTTGAGAGGTGAGGTTCTTCATGCAGCCTCTGCAGTCCATACATAACAAGTAAATTCTCCCCTCCTACGCAGCATCATTGAACTGCTCTCAATTCAAAGAAGCTTTAGCTCTCAGGGCCCTATTTTCGCCGGTGCCTTACCCGTTGGCGTTATTCGCTACCTGTGAATTACGCACAACTTCAAAGGAGCTGGCAGCCTGGCACTGTCCCTAAAAGGTCCCTATGCGAAAAAATATATGCGATAAGTTGCAAAATATGCGATATGCGAAAAATATATGCGATAAGTTGTGAAAAATGCGAAATATGTGAAAAGTCGCGAAATATGCGGAAATATGCGATGCAAAGCGTATATTATGCGATGCGATGCACATATTATGCGATGCTATGCGCATATTATGCGATGCGGCATTTTTGAAAAAACGCTACCCCCACATAATTATGCGCCATTTTGCTGATTATACAGTAAATTCTGCGATCGCATAATCGCATTTTTCTGGAGGGTCTATATAATCAGCAGAAGTGAGAGTGTTAATTCCTTGTGTCAATTGTGTTTATATAAGATGACAGTCTATTCAAAGCAGACAATGATTTGTGCTGCGCATTGCACGCAATGCCATTCGTTCCGTTCCGTTTCATTAATCCATTGCCCAGGAAATAATGAACTAGCAAGAGGAATAAGCAACTCACTCATGAAAATTCTCTATAATCAACAACATGTGGGTGATAATTATGTCAATCAAATATGGTTTTATTCAAAGGCAATCAAAGGGTACAGCATGAAGCAAACCTCAGGTAGCCTATAGTGTCCAATGTTATTGGCGCCCAGTGCGCTGCAGAGTTGTTTGATTAATCCAGAACACACGCACATTGCTGTGATTTAAAATTCTCTATAACCAGCAATGTGTGAGTTATAATATAATTTTATTCCAAGACAATGCTGCTCTTCAATGGGCAGAGAGAGGGAGAGAGCATAATATTGCATTGGGGATAATGGCTTGCAGTCTTCTCTTAAAGGCAATGGCATCTGGCACAGTGATAGGTTTTATTATTGTAACGATTGCCAGGTGTTTTAGGGATAAGGTTGGTGTCCGAAGATCGCAAGTTTTGCATGGGAACGCCCCTTGCGCAATGCTAAATCCCCAAATAGTGGGTTTAGCCACTCTTGGCTAAAATTGTGTGTGTGTGTGTGTGTGTGTGTGTGTGTGTGTGTGTGTGTGTGTGTGTGTGTGTGTGTGTGTGTGTGTGTGTGTGTGTGTGTGTGTCTGTCTGTCTGTCTGTCTGTCTGTCTGTCTGTCTGTCTGTCTGTCTGTCTGTCTGTCTGTCTGTCTGTCTGTCTGTCTGTCTGTCTGTCTGTCTGTCTGTCTGTGTGTGTGTGTGTGTGTGTGTGTGTGTGTGTGTCTGTCTCTCTCTCTCTCTCTCTCTCTCTCTCTCTCTCTCTCTCTCTGTGTGCGTGCGTGCGTGCGTGCGTGCGTGTGTGTGTGTGTGTGTGCCTCTCTCGCTCTCTCTCTCTCTCTCTCTCTCTCTCTCTCTCCCCCCCCCTCTCTCTCTCCCTCCCCCTCTCTCTCTCTCCCCCTCTCTCTCTACCTCCTCCCCTCTCTCTCTGTCTGTCTGTCTGTCTGTCTGTCTGTCTGTCTGCCTCTCTCTCTCTCTCTCTCTCTCTCTCTCTCTCTCTCTCTCTCTCTCTCTCTCTTCGCTCCGAACGCTCCGCGGATCAGACGTCATATCTGCGTTCAGACTGACAGCAGCCAATAGGCTACTTGGCGGAAGGTCCTGATCTGATCGAGAAACAATCTAAAGCACACACATTGCAAAAGGACAACTAGCCTACCCACGTGAAAGGAAGGATCCCTGCTTGAGCCTCGACAGGTAAGACATACAGACAGTAGGATATATCTACTCATTTTAACATCACCTCATTTATCATCTCATATAGCTGTTCCTGTCGTTTTTCTTCAAACTCTCTTAACAGACCGTGTGCACCAAACAGAGCAGCTATATCATTTGATTAAGCTTAGGCTAATAATAGATGAATTGTAGGCTATCTTTTAAAATGAATCATTTTGTAATCTTTGACTGAATTATGGGCAATGTGTTTATTATTATTTATGTATTTATAATTATTAAAGCCACCACTATGAAAAAAAATTAAATAAAAAGTATAAGGGCATAATAACCTAATATATTAATAATAATAATTAGACTATTTAGTCACTACGTCTTGTGCCTGCTGTCATATGTGTTGTTGCAACATAGCGGTTCGTCCAGCTGATTGAAACTCTCTGATCGCCCGACGCTCACCATGCTGTCCATTAGACCTACAGTAACACTAGTCTACTGTATCCTTTCTGACAGCACACAGTATCGATAGATCATGAATTGCGTGTGAACGCGTCGCGTGAAATAGACCATGAATAGGCTATCTGTTAACTGTTATCCCTGTAACCTATAGGCCAGTGTTTCAGGTTGGTGAAACAAGAGTTTCTCAAGAGTTAAATTATTGTTAAACATCTGCATTAGGCTACTTAATTAAATAATTGTTATTTTGATCAACGTTTGTCTCAGTCTGTCATCTCTCTGTAGCCTACCACATCAATACAGCATGGAATTGTGGACAAAATCTCTTAACAAAATATGCTAAGTTTTGGTTTTGAGAGTCTATGTCATCAAATGGTGGTCCGTGGCTCAAATGCCGAATAGATGGACCTTGATATGAAAATGGTTGAAAACCACTGCTGTAGGCAATTCTCAGACAGTGTTTGTGCCTCGCTCAGTATTTCACAGGTTTTTACTGTCATTTTTCTACTATCTTTTCAGTCAATTTCCTCCACAACACACCCATAATTAGACCAGCAATTACCCATTTAAATCATGCCGCAAAAAAATCCTTTTGTATCACGCTATTTATTTATTTTCACGTTGTCGTGTGTGTGACTTGCATATTGAATTCTTGCGAGTTGAGCTTAATTAATTATGTCGGCTGCTGGTTGGTGGCACCTTTGACAGCGTCTCTTCTAATGTATTCACGCCTACCTAGGCTAATTGGATCACATGCAGTGGTAGAAAAAGTACTCAATTGTTTTACTTGAGTAAAAGTATCAATACTGCAATGCAGAAATACTTACAAGTAAAAGTCCGGAATTCAAAATGTACTTGAGTAAAAGTACAAAGGTATTGGTGTCAAAATGTACTTAAAATACCAAAAGTAGAAAGTACTCATTATGCAGAATGTCCCGTTTCAAGTTTTCAACTGTATAACAATCTTTTGAAAATAGTAGATCTAAGCTCACAATGCCTCACATCATCCATGCATTGTGAGCTTGTAGATCGGCTATTTTCAATTGGCCGAAATGTATAAGGCTGAAGTGGGTGTATGTTTTGTAATAATAATCAAAATCTACAGTAAGTAAGTAACTAGTAACTAAAGTTTTCAAATAATTGTAGTGGAGTAAAAGCATAATATTTGCCTCTGAGGATGTAGTGGAGTAGAAATAAAAGTAGTGAAAATTGGAAATACTCCAGTAAAGTAAAAAAACACCTCAAAATTGTACTCAAGTACAGTACTTGAGTAAATGTACTTAGTTACTTTACACCACTGGGCTAATTGGATCACATGTTAATATTTTCTGTTGCTTTTAGATCAACTATAGGTCCAGTTATCCATTGAGCCTTATATATGTCAACATGACTGAGTGGCAGGTTACAGCAGAGAGGTTTCATAAGACTATAATGTAGAGCATCTTAAACTGATGTAATTGAAAAGGACTTAACCAAAATTGTTTTGGCTGTCTTCTTCACTGAAGATGCAACCTAATTAGGTCTCTCTCTCTGGTACATTGGGTGATTCATGCTGTTCTGAACTCTGCATGAATAATGTGTGATCAGTCTGGGTGTAAACGGTCCCTTGGGGAATGATTATTTACATTATTTACAATTCTTCTCTGTTTGGGCCCAGTTCCCATCATTGGGGCTAATTATTGTTGGGGGGTGTTAAAGTTCACCAGGTAAATAGGATGATTGCTATTTGGAACAGTTTTTGAATTCCCAATTTTTATAGGCTTTCTTGACATAAATTACAAATAATTATCCCAACACATGATTACATTTCTGCAATACTGAATACTTTGAGGCAAGAAGGTTATATCATATTCCAAGGAGGCGTGGCCTAGACTTGTAAACCGACCTAAAAGCTTTTGTTTCATAACATGTGGGTGATTGGGACAAGTCAACAGGACCTTTGGGTGATTGGGACTCTGGAACAGGCTACGGCACATCTTATCAATGATTTATTCGGGCTAGAATAAGCATATGTAGCCTATTGCACAGTTTAATTCATACTTTGATATCATTTTACAATCACATGTCATTTTCCTGTTCATCATTAGGCTATGAATTAAGGCTGTTAGTTTCTGTCCAACATAGTATTTATGACAATGTTTATTAAGGTAATAAAATCAAGTGTAAAGTTTGACAAAAACCCATCTGCTTGAATGGAGCCTAATTGCTTCTGACACCAGCAGGGGTGTCACTTCCTATAGCCTCAATTTACAACTCGGAAGCTAGCTTCCGAATTGTAATCTGGGAACTCTTGGTTCTCACATTGGATTCAGGCAAACATGACCTCCAAACCATTAGACCAAAAACACAGTCCTTGTAGGTGAAGACCTACATTATCTTCTCCACAGGACCAATTCCGCAAGTAAGACCACACACGGTCACACCTCTACTGAAATGTAATTGATTTATTGAAGCGAGAATGAGATGAGTGCTGGTTAAAATGAGGAACCTGGGGAAGGGCAAGTCTCAGGGTGGGAGTGTAATCTCAGGAGCTGGCAGCCAAAGTTGCTTCTCTGCTGCAAGGGTGATCATTTTAGCACTGTCCAAATCATCCAAAATCATGCTGTCCCATTCACCCACTCTGTTTGGGTGGATGGGACAAAGTAAAAACTCCAAAAAATAGAAACATCATTTGTTTTTACTTATGTTGAGTACTTCCTCATATTCATGATTCTATCAAAGGTTTGTGCAATATACTAGGCCTAGCTATATGAATATTTTAAGGCCTTATGTAATTGACCTCATCTCATGCATTGATCAACGTTCTGTCTGATGTTTGGCCCGACCACCTACGCGATGTCACGCCAATGAGGCCATGCAATTTTGATTATAGGGCTCAGCAAAAAAAGTTATTTTTACTCATTAGACAAGAAAATAAACCCTGTAGTTTCTACTTACTATCCCATTTGACAAATTTAAGTCCCAGCCACCCATAACCCATTAAGACCGGAGGCCGATTCTACAAATCATCTCTGTCGGGTGGAAACCTCATATGTCCAAAACTGTTACTTTTCAGGATTCAAATAAAAAAACTGCAAAAGTAGCGGATCGACAAGCTCAAAACTCGTCGCTTCAGGCCACGTTTCGAGCTTGTGGATCTGCTACTTTTAATGCTTTTGTGTCACGCTGTAGTATGATCAAGTAGAGCGTTAATTTACGAAGAAACACAAAAAGTTAGAATATGGAGATAAGAAGTTTCTGCCCGACAGCAACGAAATGCCTTCTAAATCCTAAGAGTTTTATGAAAAATGTATGTTGATTTATATTTAGCTAAAATCTAAAATGACACAGATGCTTTCCCGGTTTTAATGGTTAATTCACTGTGCTGTGCTGAACTCTGTGTGAATAACGTGTGATAAGTCTCGGCGGCCCCTTGGGGCATGAGCGTATTTACAATTCTCTGTTCTGGGCCAAATTCCCACCATAGTAGGATACTGGGATAATTATTGTTGAAATAGATGAAGATCACCAGCCTCGACTCTCTCTCTCTCAAAAAACATACAAAAAAAAATACAAAACTGCAGATTCATGAAGTGAAGCGTGAATAAAGCCTACAGTAGCCAATTATTTCAGGGAGGATCGAGTTCAAAGTCCAAACACTGGATGTCTACATAATGTCTCTTTGATATACTGAAACAGGCCCCCGGTTGGGTACAGCTACAGGTCATTTTCTCAGTGGGCCTCTGTCTCTCTCCACCTGCACAAAACATAGTTGTATATAGAGCCTCAGGGCTCTATACTAGGGCCCTACGTTTTTTGCTCTTCACTAAATATTTTCACGGAATGTTCGGCCCAGAACAGATACGCTAAGCTAGGGTTCAAGTAGTTAAGACACCCATCCACGTTAATTTCCTTCTCTATTCTATTCTATTCTATTCTATTCTACTCTATTCTATTCTATTCTATTCTATTCTATTCTATTCTATTCTATTTTATACTCAACCCAGAGTAAAATGTTGGCTTTGTATGTTTCTGCAAAGCACTGATAAGTTGAATATCTAAATTTCTGGACCCACAGTTTCATACGTTTTCAGATATGTGTATAAACGTTATGGTTTTAATCTAAGGATAGATTGTATTTAAGCATTTAATGAAAAAGACATTCTGGCCGGAAATGCTCGCTTCAGTACCGGTTGTCAGAAGACTGCCTTGTGGTGTTTGAGGGCGGATTCACACTGCGGCCTTGAACCAGCCTTGAGGCTGGTTGGAAGGAATACCTGGGAAGGAATTGGTAAAGCTAGCATCTATTATAAGTGTACTTTGTGAGAAGTTTTAGATTTTTGGAATGGTATTAGGTAAGGGTATAGATTTAAAAAAAACATTGCAAACAAGTTAGGCTCGCCCCCTATTGAAAACCTTATAAAACTTCTCACAAAGTGCACACGCTTTACCAATTCCTTCCCAGGTATTCCTTCCTACCAGCCTCAAAGCTGGTTCCAAGGCCGCAGTGTGAATCCGCCCTGAGACTGGTTTACGGAGAGTATGGCCTATCCATCTCCAACGCCTTTGGAGGATCTCTTCCTCTGCTGTTTTTTGGTTGGTGCGTTGCCACAGTTCTTTGTTGCTGATGGTGTTAGGCCAGCGGATCTGGAGGATTCGTTGCAGACAGGTGTCGACGAATGACTGGATTTAGTTTGTGGTGTTTACAGTGGTCCTAGGACTGACTTCACGTTGGTGTTAAAGATCAGGCCAGCACACTGTGTTGGAATTGCTAGTTTGTTGTCTAAGCCACGTTATCAGCTTAACCGGTGTTCACAGGGTTATTGCGCTGTCAATAAGTGTGTTCAGGTTTTGGTATCCAGCGGTTATTGCATGGGTGAAATATACTCTCTCTCTCCCTCTCCCACCCTCTCTCCCTCCCTCAGTCCTTCCCTGGTGGGATCAATAAAGGTCTATCTAATTAATCTATCTATCTCTTTCTCCCGTCACCCGCCCCCTCTCAGTCTCCCTCCCAGTCCCTCCCATCCCTTCTCATTCTCCCTCTCCCTCCCTCCCTCCCTCCCTCTCCCTCTCCCCTCTTCCTCTCGCCCTCATTCAGCTGTCCCTCCCTCTCCCTTTCCCTCCCTCTCTCTCTCGCTGATCGAGCTCTGGTCTGAAGTCACACACAACAGGAATTGTTGCCTACCAACGTTGATTTGTGCTGACGTTAACCGTTACCAAACAACACAGATTAAAATAGCTTGACATTTCCCAACACAGATATGAACTTCAGGGAGTACCTCACCCCTCACCATTACCGTATCATGACTTTGCTGATGTGATGCCCCACTGTAGGTTGGCGTCCACTCCCTCCAGCTCAGACAGCTCCGGTCTGTTGTTCAATAAAGGAGACATCAAGTTGTTGCAAAACGAAAAGTTTTATTGAATAAAAGATAGAACATTTTCTCGATTAGACTCTGTTAAAACTGATCTTACGCTAGAGCTACGTTTGGCTCTTCAGAGTGTGCAGAATAAACCAAACTAAACTCCTTAATCCTTAATATTGTCTCTGTCCAGCGAGTATTCCCAGAAAATCCACTCCCTCACATGGAACCTGTATTCCACTGTCTCTCACACCATGTTTCAATGAATCATGTCCTACCTGAAACTCGTCAGTCTTTCTTTATAACTCAGGTGCAATCTCATTTGGCATGATTAGTCCTCCTGCCTTATTACACCATTGGCACTCGGATTAAATTGGAAATGCCATCGCACTAATCAACCTGACAAGAATCTCATAGTCGGCTGTGATATAAGTCCTTAATCCAGATCTAAGTTTTTTTACGGATTTGACTGTAAAGTGTAAATAATATAAATAAAGATGACACCGAGCTTGGCCCAGCCTATTCATTTGGATGGAAAACGATTGAACTGCCATCAGCTAATCGTGTACGGCTACGGCAGCTCTGAAACTACGTAACTAGTAATTTGGAGTTTATTTGTTATTTTCTTCTTTCTTTCTCTTTTGTTGTTTGTGTGATGAAATTATTTGTATACACGTATATATATATATATATATATATATATATATATATATATATATATATATATATATATATATATATATATATATATATATATATATATATATAGCTCATATACAGCTCATATAAGTAAAATGCCATTGTGCAATCCTTTAAAAAAAAGTTACCAGCACAGTTTTAGTAAAGTGCTTTAGTGCATTTCAAAAGTGCAATTACATCATGTCCACTCCAGTACAGTCCAATCAGTTTAGGTCAGTTGGCTTGAGGGAGGGGGCATATATATATATATATATATATATATATATATATATATATATATATATATATATATATATATATATATATATATAACCCATAAGAATAGTCTAGTTTTTTATTTTACTTTTGGAGAAAGCTTGTTAATGTTCACGAATGTAGACAGAACTGTCGTAAGAGGGCAGGAACAAAATAAGTCACATTTGTGTAAGGGTGGATTATTCCTTTGAGTCTTTGATGCATTTAGATTTAATAAGGTTACATTGTTATTTCTGCTTGATCCCTCTGGGACATAGCTCACATGCTCTGCACAAGGTTTTTCATTTGTTTTCGTGTTTATGCCTATTGCAGCCCAGTTATCAATCAATTCCTGCTGCGAATTTGTCAAAGGGAGAGAGAGAAATGGAAAACGATTTAGTGCATGAGAGAGACAAAATCAGAGGATTAGACCTGAAATCTCCAGGGATCTGTGATTGAAGCGGGCCAGGGGGTGTGAGTGCATGAACACAATCACTTCACTGAACACAGAACCACTGGCAGAACATTCTGAATCCCTATAGAGAACACGGTTAAGTACCTGATGTACACCAGTGATAAGACGCCACACTGAGATAAGTGATAATCACTTGTAGCCTGCATGTAGATGCCATGGTAGTTATGTTGATTGCAATCTGGGAACCCATCGTCAAAAAAAAGGGGAAAAAGGTTTTTCCTTTCATCGCGGAGCTCTGAATCTGTCTTGAGAGATTACGTTGATTGTGATGCATGGATTTTGGTGGGAAACCCACCACAAAGAATGTGAGAAATTGCCACAGTACCACAAACCACCCCATGATAGATCTAAAGTGGTGTCAGTGTGAAACATATACTGTACATCTTGCAAATATTGTGAGGAACAAGTGGCTACGTGTATTTTCTTGTCCGTTAGAAGCAAAGCACTAGCTGCTCTAATTAAAGAACCACGTTTGACTGATCCAAGCAATGGTGCTTTCTTATTAGCCTCTCTGTTAAAGAATTGTATTAGAAAAAACTAGTCAGCACATTGGTTCAGGTGCAGTTAAAAGGAAAATAATTACAAATGCTAGAAATATCTGCACAGTGAAAAATAATTTAATTTGCTTTTGATAACATTTTCATGACATGACATTTCGGTCATGTGGACCTTCATTGGACAATGAAGGTCCTGAAGTGTTCTAGTTAAACAAATTAAATATTGGGAGCCTACTTTTCAACATGCAGATATTTCTTCTGGACCAGATAGTCTTGTCTTACTTACAGTATTCTTTAAAGGGCTGTAACAGTGGTCTAGCTGACACGTTTAGCCCACATGGTATACTTGGCATTACTGCTGACCATTTTCCATAGCTTTGTTAGATTTTTGTGGAACCAATTGGATTCCATACATTTCAGTAAGGTATAAAAATGTACTGGCAGAGACTTGAAACATGCTTGAGATATGTAATGCAACACAGTGACATTTATTGTGCCATAATTTTTTGGTTCAAAATAACCTTGGATGCTGCAGCATTCCGTTTTGAGCTCCACAAGTTTCCTAGGGAGCTTACTTTGGAAAAGGGTGTGTGTGTGTGTGTGTGTGTGTGTGTGTGTGTGTGTGTGTGTGTGTGTGTGTGTGTGTGTGTGTGTGTGTGTGTGTGTGTGTGTGTGTGTGTGTGTGTGTGTGTGTGTGTGTGTGTGTGTGTGTGTGCGTGCGTGCGTGCGTGCGTGCGTGCGTGCGTGCGTGCGTGCGTGCGTGCGTGCGTGCGTGCGTGCGTGTGTGTGTGTGAATTCTGGGCATCACTTCCTGTTGTCAGTCATTCAATTCATTTGAGCGAACCCTGTCTGTCAATAATAATGTGGGAACACAACATGACTGAAATCAATGAGGGTCATATTGGGTCTGCCTACTTACCCAACAAGATCTCCCTCTACACAGCTGATTGAAAGTAATGATCAATGGCTCTTGTCTTGACACTTTCTCTTAGCAGTAGTCTAAATCTAGCTCTGGTCCACTGCATAGCCTAGAGTCCCTAGACAGTGGTTCCTCTCCCCTTAAGGCTATGGTACCGATGAGCCAATACGACCGCACCACAGGCTACATAACCTGTCGTCAGGAGTAAAAATAAGAAATACACATTCGCTACTCGCCAAAACAAACACGGTTTTATGGAGTTGAAAGCCAACTCTACTAAGAGGGAGCACTCTGAGCCCCCCTCACGTCTAAGATACACTTTTTGGCCAAAATGTAAAATAATCCACCGAACGGAGACACTACTTCTTTGTTTTTGAGCGGTGCAACCGCTCCTATAAGAGGGTTTAGGACCCATCCGTGGTGAAAGTTTTTCTTTCCGTCGTGAAAATGTGTCTTTCGCTGTGACGCCATGCTGTGGAAAACACGCCCATAGGCTAAAAAAAAAATCACACCCAGTGTTATGTGCTGTGATTGGCTTGCGAGACACATGATGAAATTAATAATAATGTAAAACATGTAAGCATGTCACTTCGCAGGACGTGCTGTGATTGGCTACGGAGATGCATGATGAAATTAATAACTCATAAATAGTATCGCTCACTTGACACTGGGTGTGATTTTTTTAATCTTCGGCCGCGCCATCACAGTGCCAACTCACTACTGCCACACAGGTCAGAGGACCGCATTACACCTTGAGATAACGTCTCATTGGGTGTTATTCGGCTCTGCAACGCTAGAGTCGCTGTTCCGCAAAAACATCTCTGAATCAGGAAGTGTCTTTCCATCCGGTGGATTATTTTACATTTTGGCCAAAAAGTGTATTTTAGACGTGACGGACGGACGGACAGACGGGGGGGGGGGGGGAGGCTCAGAGTGCTCCCACTTAGTACAGTTGGCTTTCAACTCCATAAAACCGTCTTTGTTTTGGTGAGTTGCGAATGTGTATTTCTTATTTTTACTCCCAACGACAGGTTATGTAGCCTGTGGTGCAGTCGTATTGGCTCATCGGTACCATAGCCTTAAGGGGAGAGGAACTCCACTGTCTAGGCTATGGACCAGAGCTAGTCTAACTCCTGTCCTGTGTTTCATTCTTACTGGCTGCTGTTCCTGATGTCTCTATTGGCAAGTAAATGGTGCTTGTTAAGTGACTTCAGCGCTTGATAATAAGCACTGATCATCAACTTGAATCAGTTGTGTGGAGGGAGATATTGTTGTCTAAGTAAGCAGACTAATGTGACCCTTTCTGATTTCAGTCAGGTTGTGTTCCCACATTATTGTTGACTGATTTTATTGAATGACTGGAAAAGGAAGTGAACAGGAAGTGATCCCATATTTCACACCAGGCCTCATGGGACACTGGAAACTCGCTACGAGAGGCGTTGTCAAAAAGACAACTAAATGAATGTTACACAGCATGACTTTAAGCCCCTGGCTTTAATAATATCATTTTTTTTAAATGATGGATGGATTGGAATAATATTGCCAGAAGTAGTCCCTGGAGAAAAAATAAATGTCCATGACGTAAACCTAAACCCTAAAAACCGTGCAATGTTTAGTCAACATTAGCTCAGTCAGGTAGGTTTGGAAAGCTTTTAATGACCATGTGGATACATGAGCATGACAATCCATTTGAGAATTAGTCATCCCTAATCTCCCTTTTACCTCTGGTAATGAGAAACCCATTTGTACTAATTATTGATTACTGTATTGTTGTAGATAAATCTAAAACCACTCTCACATATCATCAAGCTACTATATAAGAGGGTGATTACGTTGCATATGGTCCAGTAAAGAATTGCAGTATTGACATGATGTGAAAAGCTTGGTTGGTGTAGGGTATTTTCAGCGCATCCGGCTGCACTGATTCAAAAAGGTTTGTCAGGGTCAGAGTAACCAGGACTTACAGTACACTTAATCGTTTGCACTCAAGGCATTTTTTATCATTCCTCTTTTCATCTTGTTGCCAGATTGAATTAATACTTTGAAATGGTTTTAATCCAGTGTATGAACCTATAAAACTTAAACCAATTAGATAATGTACTTACAAGGGTCTAATAGTAAACGTGCACAAATGTAATGTTTTATCTCTATATTGTGTTGTTACACCTTTGTAAGTACAGTATGTAATAGCGAGATTAATATATCCTTAAATGGATATTTCACTTTCAAAACAATTTTGGGTCATTTTATCGTCTACTCAGGCTTTTGTGAGCCCCCCAGACAGTTTATAAGTTGCTTGACTCAGTATTTAGATATCTGATATTCATTTTATCAGACACGCCCCCTTCCTATACAAACCCATTATAACTCAATTTTTAACATGTTACATTCATCAAAAACACCCGTCCTTGGTTCTGGTGACTCATCCTGCCCTACTAATAAGTGAGGGGGCTGTTGTTTTGTCAATGACTTATTTCATTTATTTTATTAATTTTTTTAATTGTATTTACTTTTTCATTTTCCAAAACAAATATTAAAAATAAATGAAAAAAGTAATTTAAAAACACGGTCTCCTCACGTATTAGAAGGACAATTATATCAGTCACCAGAACCGAGGACGGGTGTTTCCGATGAATCTAACATGGTTAAAATGGAGTTTGAAGTTACAGTACAATGGGTTAAAATAGCTGATCTACAAGCTCACAACGGCTCGCATTTTAAATCGTTTAAAAAATAATAACTTGTTTTTGGACATACAAGGTTTCCCCCCGACAACGACGATATGCTCCTTGAGATCCTCGTGAGGATCTGAGTTCGATCCAACTTCACTAATGTGTTACATTGTCTCTCGCTGCCATAGCTTTCCTTTATCTCTAGTCTACAGTCTCCTATGTAAAAAAATAAAATCCTTAGAAAATCTCTTGTTCTACATCGCTTTGACCCTGAGATAGGGCCAACTATGTCATTTTACATTTGATTCATTATTACCTTGACCTTTGACTCCAAATCATTTCCACCAAGAGTCATGACAATTTCCCCATCCGTTCTCTATTTTAACATTGACTGTGTGACCTTGACTTTTGACCTTTTTAACCGAAAAGTAAATTTTCATTAAATTATGCCCATCCATCACATTATTTTGTTCACAGACAGACAGACACACACACACACACACACACACGCGCGTGCGCACACGCACACGCACACGCACACGCACACGCACACGCACACGCACACACACACACACACACTCACACACGATAGGCAAAGGCATTGGTGAAAACAGGCGAACATTAAATAGCAGATCTAAAGCTCACAATGCATCGCAATGTGCCGCGTTGTGAGCTTGTCAATTGGATCTTTTCTCGCAAAGAGATTTGGTGTAGAGAGAAAAAGGAGGGGAACCAAGTATTGACCCCTGGGCCTGGGGACACAGGTCAACTGAGGTACTGTATAGATAGAAATATAGAAATCACGCTGGTATCTGTCATAAGTTATAACAGTGTCTCTCCCCTCCAGTCATACTGTATGAGATCATATTTGGCCTCAGGAAGATGTTCTCAAGCAGGAGGACATAAATAGACATGTTTTTCCGCATAACAAGACAGACCCTCATTAACCCATTAAGACCTGAGGCCGATTCTAAATCCTGACCTAAGTTTTCTGAAAAACATATGTTGCTATATATATATATATATATATATATCAACAGCTAATGTTACACAAGGGTGTTCCCGGATTGAAACGTATAACAACAAATAGGTGTTCAAGGTCTAAATGGGTTAACTGTTCTTCACTGTATATGTATATGGTAATAAATGGTAATAGATAAGAAATTGTAACACAATGAACTGTTGGCTACTAATAAAGTGCATATAGCCAATATGCTTAAATATGTAAAACTAACTGTGTGCAAACTAAGTCTAGATGAAACGTCTGTATGTTTTAGAATATTTGTTTAAATGTTTACTCCACTGTCTGGGATCATAACATAAGGTTGTATGTTTTGAATGCCCCCCCCCCCCCCCCCCGTTTTTTCCTACATCATAAATTAAATTAAACTGTTATACTCACAACAGCAATATTTTTCAACGTTATCACAGTTTTAACATGGAGCAAATCCATAATATATATGGTTAAAATATTATGGATTTGCTCCATGTCGCTGCGTCCTTATTTTGGGCATGTCATTACAGGTGAAAATCTTCTAAAATGTTTCTATAAGCTCACAATCTTGTCGATGAAAAGATATGAAAGATATGGAAAATGTTCTAATAATTTTGAAATTCAGAGGTAGTTAAGCAGTTATTGAATTGTATTCCAAAGGTGTATTGTGTAATGAAATGCAAAAAAGAAAAAGAAAAAAAGGGTTTAATGGAAAACACAAGGTTTCAGATAACCTGATGAAGGTCTCCAGACGGAAGCGTTGTGTTTCCCATTAACACTTTATTTGTGTATTTGTTGACAGTGTGCGGGAGGTTTTCTTGTGTGTTGATCGGCCCTTGGTCTTCTCTTACGCACCTGTCGTCTCATAGGTGGGCGAAAGCCTTGCTCATGTTGTGTAATGACAAATCGGTAAAGTGCTTATTCTAAAAAAGTTTGTCAGTCAGGCCTGCAGTAGATTTTAATTATGTATTCAATTGATAATGACTCTCCGTAATGGAGTTTGGATAATGACATTTTGTTAATTGGGTATGCGATACATTTCATTTGTCAATTTCCTTTCCTTTCCGTGTGTTTCCTCTTTCTCGTTCCTGTTTTTTTCGTTCATTTCTTAGTACCTCCAGCCAGGCTTTCAACCAGGGCGCACCCTGGGGCAAATAAATCTATATCTTTGCCAGAACACAAAGTTATATATTTCTGTTTCACCATCATATTCTCAAGATCACCTCTATGACAAATATGTGTTGGGGTAGCCTTTAACCACTTGAACCCTAGCCTAGTGTCTCTATTTGTGAACTGAAAGTTCCTCAAAAATCACCCATCTACAAGCGCATGTTGCGATGCATTGTGAGATTAGTAGATCGGCTGTTTTCGGTGAAGAGATCAGTGAAAAAAGGAGGGTGCCTAGTATAGACCCCCGGGGGACTGCAGTCAGCCAAGTATAATGGTATATGGTTTAAGTGCTTAATAGGATGCATGATTTGAACTCACATGTTTGATCATTTTGTATCATCATCACGGCTTTTCTTTGTTTTTATGATCAGATGCTGAAAGGTTTGAGAAACACCAGCAGAGTTCAAAGTCATCGCTCCAGTCAGATGTTGTCTCCACTAACATAGATTACCTCAATGCCTCTCCCAGACCTATTTTAATTTTTACTCAAAACAAGCTTAATGTCAGACATCATTCTGACCAGTCAGCTGATAGGGAAATACTCCAGAGGCAGTGGATATTCAGCCATTGCATTTCATTGGCAAAGGAACAGCTATTAAGATGGTCAGATTCTTCCCCTAACCATAACCACACCAGAAGCAGGCCAAACCTAACTAAATTGAATTCATTATCCCGTACCAAATCCATGAAACCACACTGTGCCTAACCTTAACTTAAACTAATTAAAGCGGCACTAAATAACTTTCCTGTTCTATCCCGGATTTGGGTCTCCTGCGCAAAGAAGTGCTGAATTTCTTACCACTGATCTAATAGAGCCTGCCTGCGTGCAGCGGTGGCCTAAAGGTTAAAGGTGCGCAATTGTTGCCGGAAGGTTCCCGGTTTGGTTCCCCGGATCGGCAGGAAAAATCTGGGCGGGGAAGTGAATGGTCACCACTCACCCCTCCCCCAACACCGCTGAAGTGCCCTTGAGCAAGGCACTGAACCCCCAACTGCTCCAGTGGAGCTGCTTAGAGGCCAACAGTATATAAGACTGTGGTTGTACTGGTCAGCTCCCAGGTTTTAATGTGTGTGTCTATGTGCAGGGCGTTGCTGAAAATGAGCATTGTGCTCAGCTACTACCCTGGGTAAATAAAGCAGCGAAAATTTCACACATCATACACATCATATCACACAAAGATTTACTGGCCCCCCTGTAGTAACTCTGAGGACCAACAAGGGGTCCCGGACCCCTTGTTGAAAACCCCTGCTGTACAGTGTATCTCTACTGAAGCAGCTGCAAGCTATAACCATTACATTATGGGTCTGACAGCTGAATATCCACTATCTAGTCCAAAAAGGTTTTTCTTCCACCAAGGGCATCTTTCTGGGACATACTGTTATTAAAACAGTTTTAAACACTGCCCTTTGGATCATATGCACTAGTCCCTGTTTTATGATATAATTCCTGTAGACTCACCTCATCATTGCATGAACCTTCTAAACATCAGAGCTGCCCAGGTGTAACCGAACTAGCCTTATCTAATAATAACAACCCTAATTACTTTTTTTATCGCGGTGAATATCCTCACATGAGCGACCGTGAATATCCTAACATGAGCGTGAATATCCTCAAGAGTGACTTTACAACGCTGTATAGCTCATTAATGTACAGTCCTATTGATTTAGTTATGTCCACCAAGCAGGCAGAGAGAATTAAGGGGCGTGAGAAGTGCGTAGGCAGCCTATTATATGTTTTAGTCTTCTTCAGTTTTCTCCTCCTTCTTCTACTTCCAACGCTTTTTTGCCGTTTTTTACGAAACTTGGAAGAATTATATATTTTTTAAAGAAATCCTTTATTTATGCAGAATGACTTTATGTATTATATATTATGATGACCTTTTTTAAATTGATGCTTGGACATCAGGTTGATAGGCAGATTATTTAGATTAATGGATTATTTCTCTCTCTAATTGTGATTGCCTGCTGGGTGTTGCCGAAGAATCTGTCCTTGTTTTTCTCTCCACTAAAAAGGATGTTCACAAGAAAAACTATATGCTGTGATGCAATCAAAAATATTTGTTTTTCATAACAAAATAAGGAAAAATTATTCCATATGTTTTTGTGCTATTTTGATAATTTAAATCATTGTATTGATGGTTATCGGGACAGTACTGTGAATTGCAATTATATATCGTCCCAGGCATAATCTTAATATTCTTCAGGGAGGTTGGATAAATAATTTAGTTGCGCCTCACGTTCATGGGTGACTCACTGTTTGAAGTGCAGATTGCTGTGCCTTTCATGGTCCCCTTTCTTCAACAGATGCTCAATATAATATTCTCTCATGTCTTTTCTGTTGAAACTAATACTAATGTTGAAAGTATCAACTTGAAACGGACTTGTTGGAGACATGTATCATCCATTTTATATCATCCATTATAGATCAAAATGGCAAACACAGTCATAGAGAATGTCTGTTCCATTATAGATCAAAATAACAAACACAATCATAGACTGCATTTAGACAAATAAAGGATGAGACTATCTGATTTATAAACCCTTCAGGCGCAGATCCAATGCTTTCCAGATTGTCTGATTAGTACAGAAAAATCAAATTGCCTGTTTTTAGACAATCATGAAAAGATCTATTCATATCGTCCCCGTCCCCCCCCATTTTTCTTTATTGATTTTCATTTTGTGACAATTGACAAAAAGCACATTGTCATAGTATATAAAATAGTTCTCCCATGCTCCCAACATGTACCCTTCCCCCATTCACTTATTCAGTCAAATCTTTCTGATCTACAAAGAATTAAGATTCAGACGTTTAGTCTCCCATACCACCATCATGTATCAAGAATCCTGTGTCATTCTATTTTAAACCTTCTTGCCTATCATAATACTGTGTTTGACTTCCATTCTCTGACCTTCCAGGCAGCCTGCAGTAAAATGCAACCCACAGCAGTAGACCTGCAGTGATCCTGCCTCCAACGCTTTTGAACCAGAACAGCAGAGACGATGAACACGTCAGACGAATCCTCCTACCAGCAGGGGTCACTGTTCAGTAACTCCACCCTGGGTTACAACTATCACCAAAACTACACTCTTCCCCCCTCGTTGTTGCCGGGCAAGTCCAGCACATTAAAGCCCACAGCATGTGAGCAGGTCCACATCGCCACAGAGGTTTGTACTACTCTGTGTGCTGTGTGTGCGTGTGCGTGTGCGGTTGCAGTTGCAAATCAACCAAATCTAACCAACCTTTCTCTGTAATCCCATCTAAATTCAATTTAAATTTATATCAATCCATAGGCCCTCATGTCATCTTTTCAAATCCTTTTTTGAAATGAGAAGGATTGCATATATCCATCAACACTATGCCAATTGTCAAGATACGTATGCCATTTACACCTTAGATAAGGTGTACTGTCCGGTCGCGGAGCCCTGCAGCACAAGTAATGAGGGCGTATATACACATATTAGTTTGCCATCTGCCAAAATGTTGCTCTGCTCTCCATATGAGTAGTTATTAACGAATGTATATGATTCGGATTGTGATATTAAAGATAAGTTATTGTTGAACAGAACATGATGATGTGATATTGTTGGACCAAGCATAGACACAAACCTTTAAAAGGTAGCTGTTGTTTGAATAGAGGAGAAATTGATATCAAAATTGATCGTTTTTATATTTCACCTTTAGCATCTGGGTGAAACCCATAATATTCCCAAATATACATGAGATTGCATTTTTCTTTGACAAAAAGAAAAAGCCAGTCATCCATGCTGGAATAGATTTCACAGAGCTCTGTGTTGTGACGTTATTCACCCTGTAAAAGAAGACGGAAGTTTATTTACTCCAATAATGGTCTTCTTATTAAACTTGCTCAAGAACAGGTCAACTTTCAATTCTCAAATAAATCTCTCCACCTCTTCAAACAAGTCCAACTCCGTCTCAAAACCAAAACAGATGCAATGCCTTCCGCATTACCATAATTCCTCTAACCTTGTGCACAGTATATTTTTGAGCGGTGCAACCGCTCCTATAAGAGGGTTTAGGACCCATCCGTGGTGAAAGTTTTTCTTTCCGTCGTGAAAATTTGTCTTTCGCTGTGACGCCATGCTGGAAAACACGCCCATAGGCTAAAAAAAAATCACACCCAGTGTGAAGTGCTGTGATTAGCTAGCGAGACACATGATGAAATTAACTTCAAACTTTGCAGACGCGATGTGATTGGCTAGCGAGACGCATGATGAAATTAATAATAATGTAAAAAATGTAAGCACTTCACTTCGCAGGACGTGCTGTGATTGGCTACCGAGATGAATGATGAAATTAATAACTCATAAATATCACCGCTCACTTCACACTGGGTGTGATTATTTATTGTCTCCGCCAGAGGTGGAGAGTATGTTTTCGTCTCCGTCCTTCCGTGTGTCCGCCAAGCTAACATTGGTCAAGCTTCACGTGACATGTGACAATATGTTGAAAGGGTGTGCTTTGATTGGCTAGCGAGACGCATGACGAAATAGAAACCTATAAATAGGTGTGTCACTTCAAAAAATCATTTATATTTTTTGAAGTGAGCTTCCATCAGCCAAGCTAACATTGGTCAAGTGACACGTGACAATTTGTAATATAAATAGGTAAGACAGGATTAATCAGGAACAGTACTGGCGGAGACCTGTGCTCCGAGGAGCACATTTTCTAGTTTACCATATTACCGTACCGCCGCCAGATCTTGTATCACCGATTTTGAATGGCCAGAAATCACAATATAAAAATTTAGCAAGGATTGCCGAAGCCAAAATTCTACTCTTTACTTAGCTTAATACTTTACTTACTCTACTCTGCTCTACTCTCTTGTATTAGGTCTTCCTAATTCTTGGCATCATCTCTCTGCTGGAGAACATCCTGGTCATCATAGCCATTGTGAAAAACAAGAATCTCCACTCGCCCATGTACTTTTTTGTGTGCAGGTACTCTACATGTTTTTGACATTCTTTTGTGATGAAAGGAAAACATCAAATGTATTGACCCTGGTATTATTCATGTATGCACTGGGGGCACGCTAATCTGAAACAATAATAATCATAATCAACCCACCAGCACCGACCCCCTTCACCTAGAGTTTAGGATTTTGCCTTCAGGTATCCATTTCATATACATATTAGACAAAATCTTTCATACCCTCAGCCATTTTACTACTAAACACTCAAACAGGAAAAGGTAATCAGCTCGACCACCCAACAATGTCTGTTACTGCAATGAAGATATTAGTATATTAGTTTATTATTCCTTAACCCATTAGACCTGATAACACTTCTAAATCCTGACCTATGCATTCCCGCGTTCTGGAACATTGAGGCCAGTATTTATCTAGAGATGTGATGTCACGCTGGCATTGTGCCAAATTAGGCGATCTCATGCTGGGCGTCGTAACCTTGGTAACAGTTACCGATGGCTTTAACTTTGCGTTATAATCAAATAAAAAAAAAATACTTTAGTTTTGACTGTTATTTATTTTATATATATATAGCACTAATTGGAACCATTCATTTCTTTGTCTGTTGCAATAGATCCAATTGACTTGTGTGTTTTTATGGGACTTTTTGTGTGTACTGTTTTTACTGTGAAACTGCTACCCAACCAATTGCCCCCAGGAGACAATTAATAAAGATCTACCTTCTACCTTCTACAATAATAATCAACAGACACATCAATGCACACAGGGAAACATTTAAATGCAATGCATGCAAAATAAACTACAGTTACAGTACCTACTAATTTGTCTTGGTCTTGCAGTCTGGCAGTGGCTGACATGCTGGTTAGTGTGTCCAACGCCTGGGAGACCATTATCATTTACCTCCTCAACAACAGACAGCTTGTGGTAGAAGACCACTTCATCAGGCAGATGGACAATATGTTTGACTCCATGATCTGCATCTCTGTGGTTGCTTCCATGTGTAGCTTGCTGGCCATTGCCGTTGACAGGTACTGATGGTGGAGAGATAGACGGATGGAAGAATGCATGAATTACTGTAAATGGTCTGTTTGTAACTCTGTCATGTTGGTCATAGAGAACATGTGTACACATAATAGATAAATACTGTATAGTATATATATATATATTTTTTTTTAAACAAAATTCTGCAAAGACTATATTGTCATCCAAACCCTGCCCATAGTAACTATATTTTAGAGAATACCTGGTATGGGTGTAATATTTATTTATTCTCTATTTTGGTTTACAGGAAGTAATTCAAAATCGAATTTTAGGGACTTTTGATAAAAAGTGTAAAAGATGTGCATGCTATTGTCTTTGTTTATTTCTGAAAACCAGTTTATAAGCCAATGCAATGCTGTTATTGTAACCTGGATGGTCATTTCATGAAAAAACTAAACAAATCCCCAGAACAATTTTACCCAAATAAATCTCCCCCAAAACATGTTGTTAATTTTCAAACATCCCTAAATAGATTAGATAGACAGATACACTTCAATAGAAGAGTCACAATGTATGAACCGTTCTATGTAAAGGCAGTTCAGACTAGGAATAAATATAGGTGGAAAAACTAAACATGTATAGTATCTATAAACAAACGCAGAACAATGCATATGATTGTACAGTATATATCAATATGCCAAATACAGCAGGGTTGTATGATAGCAGAGGCGTGATATGTAACTAGTAAGATAAGAAACCGCTATACAGGCCTAGACCGTGGCGTCGCGGTCTAGGCACCCTGGTTGAAAATCCTTAATAGCAGCGTGCCGCGGGTTCGCGTCCCGTTCCCGACGGCCTTTGCTGCATGTCTTCCCCCATCTCTCTCCCCATTCTTCCTGTCGTCATACTTTCACTGTCCCTCTCCAATAAAGCAATAAAATGCAAAAAAAAAAAAAAAAAAAAAAAAAAAAAAAAAAAAAAGAAACCGCTATACAGATGGTTGCATTCAGTCACAATTAAACGAAATGCATGATAGTAGTATTTTTGAGTGCTCGATTACTACACCATAGTGGTTATGCCTTGCAATGTTGTTGAAAATGCGAATGAATCTGATGTATACTTAATATTGACAATAGGGGAAGTGTTTATCAAAGTATATTGTACCTCACCTGGTAGAGCACATACCATATCAAGATTCAGTCCTTGCCGCAGCTGGCTCGGGTGCGAGGCCCTTTGCCACCCTTTGGCCTTTGCCTTCCCAATCTTTCCTCCTACCATTTTCCGCCTCTCTCCGTTGGCGCTATCAACTGTCGCTATCAAATTAAGGCTTGAAAAACTAAACTAAAGTACAAAATACTGAGTCACCACAAAAACTGACTGGGAATAACATATCATTATTATATCACATACTGTACTAACAATGTTTTTGTTGTGTTTAGGTATGTGACTATCTTCTATGCGCTGAGGTACCACAACATAATGACGGTGAGGAGAGCCGGGTGCATCATCGGTGGGATTTGGCTCTTCTGCACGGGCTGCGGGATAGTCTTCATCATCTACTCAGATTCTACCCCCGTCATCATCTGCCTGGTCTCAATGTTCTTCGCCATGCTGCTGCTCATGGCGTCCCTTTATAGCCACATGTTCATGTTGGCGCGGTCGCACGTCAAGCGCATCGCCGCCCTGCCCGGGTGCAACTCCATCCACCAGCGGGCCAGCATGAAGGGCGCCATCACTCTGACCATCCTGCTGGGGATCTTCATCGTCTGCTGGGCTCCTTTCTTCCTCCACCTGATCCTGATGATCTCCTGTCCCCACAACCTCTACTGTGTGTGCTTCATGTCCCACTTCAACATGTACCTCATCCTCATCATGTGTAACTCTGTGATCGACCCGCTGATCTACGCTTTCCGGAGTCAGGAGATGAGGAAGACGTTTAAGGAGATCATTTGTTGTTACAGTTTGAGGAACGCATGTGCCAACGTCTGCGCTCTGTCAGGGAAGTACTGAAAAAGGTAGTTATTTGTGGTGCAAGCAAAAAAGGACTGTATGTTGTTTGGTAAGTATCACTTTCATTGCCACCACCATACATGTATATTGACTGTGTGTGTGTGTGTGTGTGTGTGTGTGTGTGTGTGTGTGTGTGTGTGTGTGTGTGTGTGTGTGTGTGTGTGTGTGTGTGTGTGTGTGTGTGTGTGTGTGTGTGTGTGTGTGTGTGTCTGTGTCTGTCTGTCTGTCTGTCTGTCTGTATTAAAGTGGTTTTGTTTTGTTGAATTACCTCAGCATCCATCATAGTTGGCGGGGAGTGTGCTTTCAAGTGTAAGATTTAGAAATAATTATGTAAAAAGGTGGATACAACAAATACAACATTACCACCACATACTCCATGTGGAAATGCTGACTCATTGGGATTTGTTTCATTCCACAAGTTTTTCTGGCTGTAAAGAATAACACAGTTGCCCTTAAAAGTATGTGAACATGGGAAGCAACATAAACTATTATAGAAACAACCGTTAGCTAGCTAGCTTGCCTAAAAAAAATATTCACAAGATTTGTAATTTGTCATGATCTGGTAATAAAAAATTATTACCAGATCATTGTTTTCGATTTGCTTCGAGCCTACCCCTTCTTGGTTGTTGTAAATATTTGATTGGATGTTGACAAGGTTTTTCACTTGTTTCCTAGCACTTATACAAGTTATGTATTGCTTTTTGCATTACAAACATCGGAGACATGAATAATTACAGACACTGAATAATGAGTATTATAGATGTTAAACATTTAGTTATTCATTAATCTAAGACAAACAGAGAATACACAATTAGACACATAAACGTGCAGAATGGAAGTCCACTCTACAAATAACTGTAAACCCAATCATACTATGTACAGTATATGGCAGAATATGTATAACCTGTCCAATAATGTAGTGAATTATATGTGAAGGCATGTATAAATATAATTGTAAAACTTTCTGTGAGCTTCAGCTGGAAAGACTTGTGTCAAAGAATTATGTAAATAAAAACAAAAAGTTAAAGGGTTGCCTGATACATGGTGAATATAGTACATTTCATTCCATATTTATTTTGGTCTATATCAACAGATCTCCAACCTTGTTGAGAGTGATGAGGGAGAAAATTAATACAGGGATATCTACTATCTATCTACTATGATATCCATAATATATTCACTTCAACACAATAATGTACAGTATAAAATTATATATTAATGCCTACTTCATTACCATCATTGCATACGTTTAGATCCCATTCAAATTCAAATTCAATCAAGACCTCTTGATTATCGTTAATGCTACCTCACAATCATAACATTTCAACAATGGTGCCCCCTTGGCTAGTCAGGTAAAACAGACCGCTGTCTGCTTAGCTCTGCCAAGTTCAGTCCTTTGCCTTTCAGTTCAAGTTTGCATCAAAGTTCTTTTGGGTTGCGGTGAAATTTTCGCTAGCTAAAATATACATTCGTAATTTAGTAAAATAAATTACAACTGGTTATAATTCAATTCTAATTAGATATCAGAAATTATATTTTGAATGTTAGTTGATTAAATTAAAATAAAAGTGTAATAACTACTGAAAATTACACCGTTTCCCCTTTCAATTCAACAGGAGATATGATTTAAACTTGTTAAATGTTGACATTATCATTCATACAAAAACTATTAACTTTAATTGATATAACAAATTGATATAAAAATAACATTTTTTATGTCAGGAATTAACAGTAAATCTTTTTAAAACAATGTGCATCATTGGAAATTTTATCATTTGGGTAAGTGAAGCATCTTTGTGCATTTAATGTTTTAGAGAAATATTGAATAAAAGTTGAAATAATATTGACTTAATTATCAAAATAAATAATATTTTAAAATTGTATGAAGTTGAAATAATTACTTGTTCTTGACAATGCTGTGGGGGTCAGGTCAGTCTATGGTAGCCTGGTAAACCCTCCCGGTCGTGGAATTCAATTTCATTGTCATCTGCTGAATGAAAATGAAATTGAATTCCACGACCGGAAGGGTTTACCAGGATAAGTCTGTGGTATACGAATATGATATTGTGCCCTGTGACACCATGAATTATTATCTAAGGTGTAAATGGCAAACGTATCTTGACAATTGCATAGTGTTGATGGACATATGCAATCCTTCTCATTTCAAAATGGATTTGAAGAGATGACATGAGGGGCTATGGATTGATATGAATATAAATTGAATCTAGGTGGGATTACAGAGAAAGGTCGGTTGGATTTGGTTGATTTGGTCTTGGCCAGAAAGAAGAGCACTTGTACTCTCTCTCTCTCTCGCTCTCTCTCTCTCTCTCTCTCTCTCTCTCTCTCTCTCTCTCTCTCTCTCTCTCTCTCTCTCTCTCTGTTTCTCTCTCTCTCTCTCTCTCTCTCTCTCTCTCTCTCTCTCTCTCTCTCTCTCTCTCTCTCTCTCTCACACACACACACACACACACACACACACACACACACACACACACACACACACACACACACACACACACACACACACACACACACACACACACACACACACACACACACACACACACACACACACACAGAGGGGAAGGGCATGGCAGGGGAAGAATCTCAATCCAAACAACGCAGGCATGCCAACAGGAAAGGGAGCGCCTGAGTGAGGCAGTAGCTGAGCAAGTAGCTGTTGTGCTGTTGACTCAGCGCCATCGGGTTTCATGCAGATAGGATGGGAATCAATTATAAACTATTTTGCGGTTAGATGAATATATTTTTGGTCCAGAAACTTTGACATCCATACAGAAAGATAATGTCAAATAAGGTCAAAATGAAAAGCAGATGTGATTGGATGTCTCCAGCAATGTGATTAGATGACTCCAAACACGCCGACACTTGACTCATTCATTATTCATAAAGCCTAATTTATACTCCGTCACGCGATGGTGTCACGCACCGAGAACAGCTGAGAATAGCAGACCTTCAAGCTCACAACGCGCCGCATCCAAGATGCGTTGTGAGCTTGTAGGTCGGCTAATTCCCGCGACACCATTGTCGTGCGACAAAGTATCGACTGGGTTTTACTCGTCCCCTGCCATTGTAGAAAAAACAATATCAGATGCTAACAGCTCCGCCTCCAGTCATAACAAAGGAGCAACTTCCTGAAGGTATGTCTTAGTTCAGCGCTGCGGAAGGCGTAGATGGCCGGGTCAATGAGGGCGTGGCTCATCATCAGCAACAGGTGCAGTTGAAACAGAGAGCGGTAACACTCGCAATACGGGTTCTCAGGACACACCATCATAATGATGAGGTGGCCAAAGAACGGGGCCCAGCATATCACAAACACTCCAAATAAAATGGTGAGGGTCATGACCCCTCTCATGCTGCTACCCCACAGCTGACGTCGCCGATGTGTGCCGCTGCCTCCGAGCGCGGCGATCTTCCGTGCATGGAGGCGCGCCAACATGAACATGTAGATGTAGAAGAAGCCAATGAGCACCAAGGAGATGAGGAAGAGGACCACGAAGAAGATCATAATGACAAGGTTGTCAAAGTACCATATCATGAGGATGGCCAATACCCCACACGTTGTCCATATGATGCCCAAGATGGCTCCAGCACGCCGCATGGTCATAATATTGTGGTAGCGCAGTGCATGGAAGATGGTGATGTACCTGGAATAAGCATATTTAAACTTTAAAATAAAGTGTGATTGATCACAATTATCACTATCATTATGCGATTTATAGGATGGTTATCTGTTGGGCAACTTGGTGGCACTGCTTGATTTATACATTGTTGCACGGTGAGCCGGGAGCTTGATTTATACTTATACTAGATCTGCTGTGTGTGACACCTGCAACTAAGTATAAATCAGGCTTAAAGTACTCAAAGTAACCTTTTGTTTGTTTTTGGTCTTCAGGCAGAGGCTCTGAGCCACTCTGCTACATATAGCTAAGTGTTCCATGTCCATTACTGTCTGCAAGACTCTGCAAGAGTCAAAGACAGATGAGTTCAAAGAAATAATCTAATTCTGCTTAAAAGACAATAGCTTAAAGGGTTGTTACATACCGGTCAATGGCAATTGTCAAGAAGCTGAAAATAGATCCTATGAATGACATTAAAAGCAGTGAGTCCATCACATCATCCATTTGCAGCTCTGATGGCCCCTGTTTTCTCATGAGTTCCACTTCGGCTAACACCAGCATGAGGTTTTCCCAGGTTTTGACAAGGCTGGCGATAGTGTTGAAGGCTGCCAGGCTGCAGATGAAGCAGTACATGGGGGAGTGGAGGTTCCTGTTGCAGATCACCGCCACCACAACCAGAAGGTTCTCCACTACACTTGCTACTCCGATGGTGAAGAAGAGATAGAAGGGAACCTGCACCTCCGGGCAGTCTGACTGGTTTGCAGTCACAGGGGTTGTTGACAGTGTGTTCATTGTTAGACAAGGAGGAGTTCCACACATGTGGCTATTGAAAGGGAAAGGACACACTGCTATTGTTTTATTTATGTATTATTATTATTATTATGAACTAGTCATCAATAGGTTCCCAAAATGTTGATGATTGCAAAGTGTCTCTCAGAAAATCTGTTTGGCCTGCATGACTTTCAACCACATACTCAGCGTTGTATTAGTAAAAAATGGTCTCAATCTGCTAAGATTTATTCATCTCCATTTTTGACTTTGTCCATTTTAATTATCTTAAAATCTTCACGTAACTCCTATTTATGGAAGAAGACTTGTTTCTGGACAACAGTACTTGCTAGTCTGTAGAAACACTGTTATATGTTACTTAATTCAAAGGCTTTGCTAGTAATTATGGATTATTAACTAGCAATCTGCAGTTCCTTCTTGCTGAGACAAATATTTCCTTTTCCATCGTGCTCTGCTTTGAGACAGTAGATGCTGGCTGTGGTAGCACGTACTTGGGATTTTTGACCATGGATATGTGCTTCGCTTCTCATTCGATTATTAGAATGACAAAAGCAATGGGTTCGAAGTTTAAGCCATTTTTCATTCCTTCTTCTCATTTGATGTTTCACAGGAGAAATGGGCCCTTAGAATTGTTCATTTTTCACCAGGGTACATACTGTAGGTGCTATCCAGAAGCTCTTTCTGGGCACAAGTTGAACTGCAAACTTTCTGTCCCTTTTGCCTCCTCTGTTTTTGCACAGATTGCTCTGAATGGATTCACCTGTGGAATGATATCAAACAGACACTGAGTCACACAGAGTCAGCTTATTTATTTCCCCCATCCTCTTCTTCGTCAAATTGTTGTTAGTTTTTCTGTTTATATTTGTCTGTTTATGGGAAACGGCTGCACGAAATGACAACTGATGGTAGCTGGGTTAAAGGAGTAGTTCACCCCATTTTTTTTCTTTTCTAGCAATTACACACCCAATGAAGCCTTGAATTCATGGAGATTTGTTTTGTTTTTGTCACATTCCTAAACCAATAATTTAGTAGGGGACTCCGGTACTCCGGTGTGGTCTATAGCCAGACATAAAAGACATGGGGGAAATTGAGTCCGCCGGTCATCAAATCAGTGGTTCATGTAGGAGACACAAAGGAGTCACTCTTTATGTCTCCTACCGGAACCGTTGCCGGTCATCAAAGTATTGGCTTAGGAATGCGACAAAAACGAAAAGATATCCCTGAATTCAAGTCTTCATGGGGTGACTAATCGATAGGAAAAAAGTCATTTTGGGGGTGAACTATCCCTTTAATATCTGTCTAAACAACTTGCTATTCCTAAAACATACATTTGGAACTATAGGATACCAGTATTACTGAATAAACACTCTATAGCAATGATTACCACCAGAATTTAAAAATAAAATCACTTACAGCACCTTTAAAAGACATTCAAATTACTTAATGACTTGTCAGAGTGACAGGAACTGTGTGGTATGATTCCAACAGTTGGTCAGAAGTCCTGCTAAATTATTCTAACAATTAACAACATGATTTGAATTTAATGAATAAGTCAAAGATTAAAAAAAGGCTTATACTGTATTGGTTATTTTGGGTTTGCATGTCAACACTTCTTTAAGGATCTTTTTAATAGTTTGATCAAATTAGATGTAGATATAATTTGAGAAACATTATTCCACAAGTTGATAGGAGTCTGACAGGAAAGATCAACTGGTTTCCCCTGCTTTAGCTACACTAAGCTTACTGCTCCCCTATATTTCATCCAGATGTGTGCCTTCTTCCCCTTTATGCATTTTCAGAGGATTACTATTCACAGCAACAGGGGGCTGATCAGATAGAATCTGTTTTCCCCCGAGGACGTGCATAACATATTGGTCGCTGTTCGCTGTTCGTTGCTTGCATGTTGAATCAGCTTTACTTTCTTTGGCTCAGACTAATTGGATCCCTGCAAGTTATTCGTTGAACGACATGGCAATACATGTAAAGGCTATATGCGGCTGTGTTAACTGTGTGGCACCCAACATAGTAGTGCTTCCCATTTCTACATTTACATCTAGTTTCCTGCTGGCACTGTTAAGATCCGTCATGCATGCAAGAGTAGTGATGATGACAAACGATGCAGACTCCCTTCAAACATAACCACCGTCCCTAAGTGGAGGGTGACAAGGAGACACACTCAAAGCCATCTGAATCATCCTGTGAAGTATCTCTAAAAATAGAGGTACTGTATATGGAGGGCAATCTGGGAACCCATTCGGTAAAAGAAAAGGGGGGGAAATGTTTCTAAGGCAGTAGTGCTGAACTGTCTTGAGAGATTATATGGAGGGTAATGGATGGCTTTCCAGCTTTTAAACCTTATCAATACTATCGACCTCTGTTCTAGGTCCATTCATTTTAACCCTGGATCCTCAACTTTTTTAACACTTGTCCTAGAAGAAAAGGTCCTTTTGCACACCTACGGAGACGGAATCCATGGTAATGGATTGGCGTGGTGCTTTGATTGGCCCTCGCCTCTCTGAGAGTTGTCATATATACTGGCTGTTTGCTTCTTTATGCCTGATGAAGGTCCTTGTGACTGGAACCTTGCATCCCTATACATTTTTGTAAGTGAAGACAGTGTGCGCCTGTGCGGGACTCCCTTTTTTTGCTCTCAATACTTGTCCTAAAATATCTCTTCATGGGTGTTTACTAAATGTACACCAACATTGAGTATCAGTGAGAGAATAATATTAATCATGTATGCGGCTCCACTCAGGGGCAAGTGTTTCATCTGAGTCCTTCATGAGATACAGCAAAAGAGAGCATAAATTAATACCTCACCTCTATTTGTTTAGATGAATCGACCGTCTTGTTCAAGCCTTTAAAAAAATGTTCCAGTAGATTGGTCTTCCTTGTGGAACATTATGTGTTCTAGAGAGTTATGGGGGCAGGACTGTATTCAAGTGTATTACGAGAGAGGGTGCACTGTTATCCTACCCTTGAGTGGTACCAAGGCTTGTTGTTCTGTCCACTTGTATGTTTCCTTCTTTTTTCCATGATGTCAGCAGAAGGCCTTTCAGTGATATCTTTCTATCTATATCTGAACGGGGTTCTAGGGCTGTAGTTTTCACATGTACACGGATGGTGGTGAAGGCATGTGTCATCCACTGTGATCAAAATGTATTTATTTCAAACCTTTATTCATCTGGGGAAAGATGCAGCAGCAGCCTACAGTACTTTTTAACACATTCATACGAGAGCCTTCTATTGGAGGTTCATATCAAGCCTCTGAAGGTGCTCAGGAAGGCACCTGACAGAAAAAGGTTACCCTCTCACCTTGGATCAGAGCATGGCAAGAAACAACAACACTCAACATTGTTCTCTATTTTTGGCACAACCGTCTGCGGAAATAGAATTTATGTGACATATGATGCAACTTTTTGCATTTTGTGGTGAAATTGAAAGTGCTTTTGGAGGTGCATTTTATATAGAGAACCCTCAACATCCAATTTGGGGTTGGGTGTTGAGAAATAGGCCCCTCCCACACATTTTGGAAGCCAATTACCAGCAAAATGATTGACGCTCATTGTCACTCCTCTCATGACTCCTGAGATCGTTTGTCTCAAAGTTTGTTAAAGAAATCATGTTTCTCCAACACTAACATTAAAAGTAGCATTTGTGGCACCCCCTAAAAGTTAAATCGCATAAGTTCTGTGTTGTTTGATTCAAATTTAAAATAAGGCATAAAAAGGCCCAAAGATATCTTAAAAACAAACAAACATAATCTCAAACTTTAACCTGGTGGAGATAATGACAACAGTAAAATAGTTCCTTGGTAAAAGCAAGTAACAGGTGGGTCTTGAGTTTAATCTTCCACTATTTAAAGATTTCAAGTGCACTCCACCAGCAGACTGTTCCAGAGTCAGTGGGTGTATATTAATTGAAAGCAAAACTCTCTCCATATGTTGGTTTTAGTCTTAAAGCTAGTCCACACCGATGTTGCATTGGTGCGGTCTGGCCTTAAAATCTCGTCTCCTGAACTACCTCCAAAATAGGCTATGCTCCTGGTAGATCTCTCTACCAGGAGCATAGCCTATTTTGGAGGTAGTTCAGGAGACAAGATTTTATTATCTAATAAAAGCACATAAATCCATTCTAAACCTGACTGCCAGCCAGTGCAGTAAAATGGGAATGAATATACTCTCTCTGGTGTTACCAATACCTTGTCAGCAACTTTTTGACATAACTGCAGCTGACCACTAGCTTTCTTTGGAAGGTCAGAGTAGTGCACTACAGCCAATCCAGGTGTATGCATTGTCTTCCAGTATCACCCTGGGAGAGAAAAGGTCTAGCCTGGAATACTGAGATAAAAATAAAAAGGCAGTTTTGGTAAAAGTTCATATAAAGAGTATATTGTTCATGGCAATAAATCATGTTTAAAATATGGTAAAGTAAAGGCTTGCATGATTGTGTGTAATATTGTTAGTGTTATAGGCCTATTCTCTTATATGTAAGTATGTAAGACATACAGGAATTATTTTCTGATTATGGTGCCAGATGAACAGGACTATAATGGCAATTTAAGAGACAATCCATACCTGTATTATATTAGATATTCAAGTAGACAATGCTGATTTTTCAGTGTCATCTAGAATGTTCCACAAAAGGTTTAGATGCTCACTAACCTCAGAAAAGAGTACCTCAGCTACAGTGCAGAGACAAAGAACCTCTGTATAACAGTGCGCCCTAGTGGTGAACAAGGATCCATCCAATTATTAGAGCAACATGAATTCTGGTGATAGGCTTTGACTTTTTACAGGGGCCAGTTCCGAATTGGATCCACCTGTAAGTGCTCTAGAGCGGTTTTGAAGGAGAGTAAGGATTTACACTTTTGTATGACTGTTGGTAGGGCATTCCACATTTTGGTGGCATAGCAGTAGAATGAATTTAACCCCTTGTTTGAGCCAAATCTGTGTTGAACGTGATTTGTGGCGCTCCCTCTGGTGTTGTGATTGTGGACGTCTTTGACGTTTTTGAAGTAGTTTGACAGGTACATGGGTGTCTTTGTGGTGTAGTGTATCTTGTAGACCGGGCCCATTTCAAGTTTCTGTACTCTGTCCTCTACCCTGAGCCATCCCACCCTTGCAAAATGAGCAGGGGTTAGATGAGCTGTAGTAGGTGTGAGGCCAAGCAGTAGCCTGACCAGTTTGTTTTGGGATATGTCTGGAGTCTTGTTTTTAAGGCCTTTGTGGTGCTATGGTACCAAGAGGTGCATGCATAGTATAAGTGACATTGGATTAGTGCTCCTGCCAGTGTCCTCAATGTAGTCCTACTGACCAGTGAGGAGATCCTGTACAAAAATCTTGTTCTTTGGTTGACTTTTTTGATTACTTTAGCTGACATTTTTTCACTGGAAAGATTTGCCTTTAAAATGCGACCCAGGTAGGTAATTTCCTCTTTTCTTGTGATCACATTGTCACACACTTTTACTGTGAAGCCGTCGGCCTGGCAGAGGTTTATTTTGGACCCGAGGCGGAGAACGGATTCAGTTTTACCCAGGTGTAAATGGCCATGTGTGTTGCACTCTGAAGCAAAAACCCTGCTTTTATTCTATTTATTTTAGTATTCAATCAATCAATCAGTGGACACCCACTGATTGATTGATTGAATACTTTATTAGTAGTTTGCAAAAAAAAGTACAGGAAAGTACAGTTCAATACAAGGTCTGCTAAGAGGATTTTAAAAACAAGAAAGCCTATGGCTTGTTTCCACTGGGGGTCTTTTGTACTCAATTCATCAAAACAGTTAAATAAAAGTCTACAGTAGAGTTGTATTTTCATGTCTTCAGACCATTAGAACTTGTGTGAGGTGTAGTGTTGGGTGGTGTGTGTCTTTCTTTCCTCCCCCATCCATTTCCTCATACGTCATGTTGTTTTTAGGTAGGGGGCGGGGCGGGGCTCTGCTAGGGTTACCACCACCACCATTAAAACACGGAACAACGAGGACGCTTCCGTTTTTAACAATAATAACAATGCATTAATAATATAACCAGGCTGTTATCAAGACGGTCAAGCACCGCCGGGCAACTCGCTGTGCATTTTAAGCGCACATAGACCGACCCGAACGTGGAAACAGGTGAGGTTGCTGCTCAACGCAACGTTAGCAGTTGTGCTAAGCTAAAAAAAAAAAAAGGAAAAAAAGCTAATGCTGCTCGCTTTGGTTTCGGCGAGATTTTATATTTGTATTTATTTATTTGATATGACCCATTTTATTTAACAGCCAATCTACTTGGCTAATAAAGCTAATTAGCTACGCTAATTGGCCGTAACCAACTCAACGTGTTGGTGATTTTTTTAGATGCTTGGCTTGGGTTGACGTGGCTAGTATAGCATCCATCCATCCATCCGTGCACTGAGTCACACTGCAGACTGCAGGGGCAGCATGAACCTTCATTTATAACACTGGTTCTCAACCTTTTCAAGCCGTGACCCCCCCAAAATAATCTTATTTGAACTGGGGACCCCCCAAGATAATCATATTTGAACTGGGGACCCACCACAAAATAATCATATTTGAACTGGGGACCCCCCCAAAAAAAAAATCATATTTGAACTGGGGACCCACCCCTCAAAAATAATGATATTTGAACTGGGGACCCCCCAACATAATCATATTTGAACTGGGGACCCCCCAACATAATCATATTTGAACTGGGGACCCACCACAAAATAATCATATTTGAACTGGGGACCCACCCCCCAAAATAATCTTATTTGAACTGGGGACCCACCTTGACAAACACTTGGAATGAAGGAGAGTTGAGGCATTGCATTTAAATATTGTGAAAATTAAAAAGGTCTTAAAAGGTCTTAGAAGTCCTTACATTGTCACATCATTGTCATCTGCGGACCCCACGTCCCCCCCCCTAAAAAAAAAAATCATGTGGGGTACTGACCCACAGGCTGAGAGCCACTGACTCCCATCAGACGACGGTGTCGCTTACTGGAAAAAGAACAGATCTACAAGCTATAATGTAGCCCCATTACGAACCTCTCACTCCGCTATACAGCTCCGAGACGAGGTTCCACTGCGAGCTCTACCGGAATCGGTGGAACGGCTGCAAAGGGTCCGTGGATTACCCTTTTCACCACATCATATCCAAAAACTAATGGTAGTTTCCAAACTGTACAGATGTTAGAGGTATGGTCCGGAACCCTAACTTTTTGGTCTGGCACGAAACAAAACGCTTATTTAGTCAGCCTGTGGCCATGTTTTCCCATTGTAGCCGAACCGGGAGCAGTACTGGCATCTGACGTAGGGTTTTTTTCCGGGTTGAATGTGAAACATGGCCACAGGCTGACTAAATAAGCGATTTAAGCGGTTGTTTTGTGCCGGTCCAAAAAGTTAGGGTTCCGGAACATCCTCAAACATCTGTACAGTTTGGGAACTACCATTAGTTTTTGGATACGATGTGGCGAAAAAGGTAATCCACGGACCCTTTGCGGCTGTTCCATCGATTCCGGTAGAGCTCGCAGTGGAACCGCGAGAGGTTCGTAATGGGGTAAGCTATAATGATGATAACTTGTCATACTTGGGTGTAATGTTGCATGATGTGCTGCTGTTACTGCTGCGGTCTACCTCTTGACAGACTGCCTATAGGCACTGCATATGGACCAGTCTGACAACCTCTGGTGTCTGTGTGCCATCATGAGATGCAGACATTGTTGCTGGAATTCTTACACATATTAGCCCCAGAGTGTTTGTGTGTACTGTAGTTTAACCCATTAAGACGTCTTCTAAATCTGAAAAACCCTATGTTGCTATATCAGTGGTGCTCAAACGTTTTTGTGTCAAGGACCCCCAAAATTATATGTATTTGGCTGTGGACCCCTGCCTCAATATATTTTGTTCCAGGGACCTCAGGAAGCAAAGATTTGAGTAAAAAATTTCACTTATATATTATATTCAAATATATCTATTTTTGGCAAACGTTCCCCCCCGAAATAGGGATTTTCATATCTTCCCATGACTCCCATCCCTACATGTCACAATACTTAATTTTAAGTACACTTAAAACTGAACCAAGTCATGATAGCACAACGTACACCAAACCTCAGGTTATGCCTCATTAAACCACTTAAGCCTTATACTGTATACTTTATCATAGCTGATCTACAAGCGCGTAGTGATGCGTTGCAAGCTTGTTGATAGGCAGTTTTTTTTTGTTGCTATTTTTGAAAGGTTTCGCCTGACATGCACAGAATAGGGACGCCAGGTGTGGTTATAGGACCTTTGTAATATTCACCGCCTGAGATCTAAAACGGACACACATTTCCTCCTCTTGTCTCTCAGCGATGCGGTGACTGTAGGCTGAAGGCACAGCTGGTTCAGTGGCAGCGGCATTACCTGGTGTGGATGAAGTATGAAGAGCCCGGTGCACAGGTGCAGGGATGTGGAGCATGGCCGCGGTCACACTGGTAGGACTGTCATGATCATGACATTTTACTAATTGCGATTAACGATTTTAATTGTGTTTTTGGCATTTCAACAAATAATTTAAAAATACATTTCTCTTTGCGTTTTAGGCTTTGTAACTTCAATATACAAAAAAGAACTGACTGACTGACCGGTACCAATAGCCAAAATAAATAATGTACTATGGCCAAAGTAGGCTATATTTATTAATTTAACACAAAACAAATCTGGAAATAGCAGATGTACTTAGCCATGAGCTTGCAGATCTGCCTTTTTCGTTATTTTTGAAATTGTATGTACATTTTTCAACAGATGAATTTATACAGATGACTGAAACAACTCTGTTTCTGTCGATTATGCAAAAAAGTAATTGCTATTATCTCAAATAATTGCGATCAGGCCATTATGTAATAATTGTGACAGGCCTACACACTGGGGCCAACAGCGGCTTTCTACAGTCTGAGCAGCGCATCCCCATCTCCAAAGAAATCATCACTGCCTCCTCGTCGTCGGCCATGTGGTTCATCAGGGACGCCTGTGGCATCGTGTGCGCCGTCATCACCTGGATGCTGGTGTTCTACGCCGAGTTTGTGGTGCTGTTTGTAATGCTGCTCCCCTCCAAGAACCTGACATACAGCATCGTGAATGGGACGCTGTTCAACAGCCTGGCCTTCCTTGCCCTGGCCTCGCACTTCAGGGCCATGTGCACTGACCCAGTGAGTAGCACTTTGTGATATGTTTACTGGCATGTATGCGTGAGCGATGCGCGCACGAGTGAAGCACACAGCAAGGGGAATCTTTGGTGATGTTAAGTTTGTGCAGAATCTGAAGGCTAGCTCACAGTCAAGTTCAGGGCCGTTGCTTGTTCATAGCGTTGGTTAATATTGTCCAGAAACCTCATCTAATGCATAACAGCCCAACACCGCAATTACTATTTACTTACAAGTGCGTTTGCCTCTGCTGACCAAGTTATTTTTTTGTAATGATTAATGGGCTACAGTGTAACCTGGAGTCACCTGCCATATTTTCATCTGTCCTGCTATAGGGGGCCGTGCCGAAAGGGAACGCTACTAAAGAGTACATCGAGAGCCTTCAGCTGAAACCGGGACAGGTGGTCTACAAGTGTCCCAAATGCTGCAGCATCAAACCTGACCGAGCTCACCACTGCAGGTGAGGTGAAGGGGTGCATAGTGGAACATTTTTAGTTTTTGCCTAGAGCTAGTGTTTTGTTTCAGTTAAGTTTTTTTTTTAAATGGTGTGTGTGAACTAGAAATGGATGTCCCTGCAGTATGGCACACTGAGTGTAGTGTATGAATCTGTTTGGACTACAGTTGCTTAGTGTCCTTAGCGTTCTATTAGTCTTTGTCCTTGTGCCACCATGAAGATGAATTTATACTCTGTAGTACGACAGTGTTGCAGGCTAACAACACGTGGCATCACAACATTCACTCTCTCTGCTTCCTAACAGTGTTTGTAAACGCTGCATACGAAAGATGGACCACCACTGTCCGTGGGTTAACAACTGTGTTGGGGAGACCAACCAGAAGTACTTTGTGCTTTTCACAGTAAGTGTATTACCTTTAGGCTGGCCACAGATAATTGACACACACACACACACACACACACACACACACACACACACACACACACACACACACACACACACACACACACACACACACACACACACACACACACACACATTCTGCTGTTGTTGTGAGTTATCTGCAAAATGTACTGAACTAGTTAATTACTAGTTAATTATCTTGCAAGAATGGCCAAATCATTGCAATGGATCCCAAGCACAAATCATTTTCCAGCCGCAGTCAAGGTGGAGGTGACCACACGTAGCCACCATGGACTGCGCTCTCGTTTCTTCTGCATGGCTGCTTCACCTCTGCAAAGAATTACCTAGAAAATTAACAGTACTTCAAATGGTAATAGATCAGAGAGCTCATGTCTCTTTGTACTTTCTTCCAGATGTACATTGCACTCATCTCCCTCCACTCTTTGGTGATGGTGGTCTTCCATTTCCTCTACTGCTTTGAAGATGATTGGACAAGTAAGTTGTTGTTGCATGGCTTCTTTAAGTCCTCAACACAGAGTGGTCATTGATCAACAGTATCAGTCTACTCTTGGTTTCCAAAAGGCAACAGCCATCTCAGTGAAACTCTACTATCCTCTGCCTCAAGTCGATATGTAATTAAAAAAAAACATTATTTTTAGTTTTACACGTTATCTATAGCTGTCTGAAGGTCAGTCGTATCCAGCAGCTGAGTAAGAATGGAAGAGCTTTGTTCTGAAGTGAGACAGACAGTCAGGCTTTAATTGCGCTTTGATGGTGTCCTTACATAATATACCATCTCTCTGCTGTATGTCTTTCTCTCTCTGTCTCTCACCCCCCACCCCCCTCTCATCTGTCTTTTTCTCTGCATAATGCTTGAATGTCCTGTTGACTTTGTGTTTATATTTTGTTTTAACAGTTTCCTGTCTATGACATGTTGTACGAACCAGGTTTGTGATATGGAAACAGACGTGGATAAATGATTTATAGTCGGTAGTATAATTGTAGCCTCCCTTAGTTTGTTTGAGAGATCAGTTTGACTTTCTTATTGAGAAGTTCATGTGATGTATTGTGCAGTGTTTGTGTCATATTTTGGGGCTAAAATCCAGTCTGCTGTCTTCAATTCCAGTCAATATTCAATATTATTATCAATTTAGCTTAGGCACTACGTTGCAAATATTTGGAAGGGAATGGGTTTTGCATCAGGATCTATCATAGTAATGATTTGTACTTAAATGCACAACATTGTGCACAATGAAAGAAGTACTGTATGTCAAGCCCTTAAGACTGTTGTCTTTACTGTGTGTTTAAAGTGTTGTCATTAGAGTTTCTATCTTTTTAGAACCACTACCTCTGTCCATTTGTAATGGAGATATCTGTGCTTCTGCTTTGCCCCATAGACCCTGCTTTTGCATTTCTCTGTTAGATAAAGGTGGCACTACCCAATATCTCTGTAATCATCCTTGATCTCCCAAATGGCTGCTATGAAATGTTGACTGAACAAAACAAGTGTAATTCTGAAATACAAACACTAGATCCAAGCTCATTTCATTGAAATCCCAGGCAGCCATGCTCAATGTATCAGATGCATAACCTTGTAAGAAAGTCTTATTTCAATTGGACTGGTCCGTGTAATTCTGTAGTCACGAGCTTATCAGACCTGCTCAAATCGTCAGCATAAAGCTGTCCGGAACTGGAACCTGTAATCACAGTATCCCTCTCCCTATCCTAAAATAAGTGCAGTATAACTAACCCTTTGAGGCAACGGTAATGAGTAATAACGGCTTACGAAGTGGACCACTTTATAAAATGTGGTTTAGATCAGATCAGGAACAAGAGTATAATTGGCAAATTACAGCTGGTCAGTGGTCTTACGTGTTGACGTGGTTGCCTCAAATCGTTTGTTGCCTACATACCATAGTGACGGTGAATTGACCATATTCACACAGCGGCCATTTTGTTCTTACTTCATTTCCACATACTTCGGTATGAAGTAAGAGCAAATTGGCCGCCATGTGGAATCTGGTCAATGGGAGTTACTTAGAGTGCTGTGTGGCACACCTCCTCATATGCTCCTCTGCTTTGCCTCTTCACCTCCCCCTCCTTCCCTCCCATCTCCCAGAGTGCAGTTCCTTCTCTCCTCCAGCAACAGTCATCCTCCTCATCCTCCTGTGCTTTGAGGCCCTCCTCTTCCTCATCTTCACCTCTGTGATGTTCGGCACCCAGGTCCATTCCATCTGTACCGATGAGACCGTAAGTTGACCCCAGTATACATAGTGCTCGGCCAGGTTCCTCCTGCTTTTTCTCCCCCGTTTTGCTCCTCTTCTCTCCCTTTTTGCTCCTCTTCTCTAAGCCTCTTTTATGGCTCAGCCCTCCAGAACTGCTCCCCACTGCTGCCGCTTTTGCTTCTTTAATGGTGCATCTACAACCTGTCACCTGTGTTGGTAATTTAACCACTTGAACCTCAGCACCCTTATTCTGGGGAGAATAATTGCTGATTTTCAAGCTCACAACGTGTCACTTTGTGGGCTTGTAAAACTGCTATTTTTGTAAAAGAGATTTGGTGTAGATCGAAAAAAGAGCGCACCACGTACAGTGCAACTCAGGTCTGGTCTAGTATAGAGGATCTAAGTGGTTAACAGCGCAGTAATACTTCTGTGTGTGCTACCTGAGGTACATTTCTTAAAGGGATAGTTCACCCCCCAAATGACTTTTTTCCTATCGATTACTCACCCCATGGAGCCTTAAATTCATGGAGATTTTTCAGTTTTTGTCGCATTCCTAAGCCAATAATTTGATGACCGGCGGAGACTCAAAGAGTCACCATTGAGGCTTAGGAACTGCGACAAAAACGTCTCCATGAATTCAAGGCTTCATGGGGTGTAATCGATAGAAAATAAGTATTTTTTGGGGTGAACTATCCCTTTAACACAATCACTCAACTAACTTTACTAATTAAATGACATTGACGTGAGTGAATTTTCACTTATGTTGTTTAAGGTAAAGGTGACTGCCAAAATGCAGAACACTAAGATTAAACTGTTGATAGTGTGCCAGGGCACCATGTGCTACCACCGATGTTTTGTTCTAATAATCCCTTGATTTCTAGAGTGCTGGTAGAGGGATGTTTAACACCATTCTGACAAGAGTAATGAAATCACTGACTGATGGCGGAGAAACATCTATGGCACTTCCCACTGCCAAGGCATCTCCTATAAGCCCTTTCTTTCTTCCACTTACTTGACAGTGAGACACTTCCTTGACTATAGAATGTCCTAGACGGGGGTTTAAAAAAGTAAACAATTATGAAAGTTAAAAAAAAGATTTATGACTAGAAAAGTAGTTTTGTGTTTTTATAGCACCGTTCATATCGTCACGGCCGGTTGGAAACCTTGTATGTCCGAAACCATTACTTTTCATGAAATTGAAGAACCTGTGTTCCAATGGATCCAATGTAGTTATTATTTAGTCACAAGCTCTTCATAATTTTTATTGGTAAAATATGTATAACCCCACAGACAGGCTTAAAAACTTTCACTTCCGAAATTCTTCAAAAACAACAACATTAATTTATGATAACATATAAAACGTTGAAATGGGGAGATGCAAGGTTTCTGCCTGACAGCAACAACATTAATTCCAAACAATAGTGGGAAAAAAGTGAGAAAAAACAGTGCGCTCTTCGGAGAACAGTTCTCCACTAGGCCGGGTTGCCGTTGCCTACCAAGCGCTTTGTCAATCATGGGATGAAGCCGGGGAAATACTGTATAGTTTGTACGACAGACGGTGCAACTATTTGTGTTTGGCAGCCCCTAGGGGCAGAAGTGAAAGGACCTTTGGAGATGTACTCTATAGAGTCCCCTCAACATGGGATTCCAATTTGGGGATGATTGGAACCTGCGCTGAAGCGATATGCTGTTCTCCGGCGCCCGGTCACATTTTGAATGTAATTACAGGCAAACGATATGGAGTATGAAAACCTTGTCATTGTCACTTGACGCACGAGAGCATTTGTGCCTAATTTGGTGGGCACAAATGCTCACCATGTTTCTGCAACAAATAGTGACTTGTGGCATTTGTCGTGCCCCATATGGGTGGATGTGAAACTGCTGGCCTGTTGAGTCATGAGCCTAGGAATCCAGGGAACACATTTTTGGCTGTTATAGTGCCACCATGAGGCCGATTTGAAAAAGGTTCTTCTTAGCTTACTGGGAGTGTGCGTGCAAAGTTTCACACCGATTGGTCGAGCAGTGCCGGAAATTAGTTGCTCACAGACACACCGGCACACACAGATGGACAGGGGTGAAACATATATATAATCTCCAGCCTTCGGCTGTACAGCCTGGTGGAGATAAAAAAAAAAACTCAGAACTGTTAGTTTAATAATTCCTTGTGTTAGTTAGTCTAGTGACTAGACTGGGCGACAACGTCAGACTTCTCTAGGGTTAAGTAAGGCAGAGATGTATTTTGGCCCTAAAACATCGAGTGGTGGCGAAATGTGTTCAGATTTCTTAGCTCTAGTTGGAACTCCTTCAGCTGCATCCTTCCTGAATGAGCTGTATCTGTCTGATGATGTCTTTGAGGAGACTGAGAGAAGACCAGTACAGTAGTCTAACCCGTTAGAGATAAAAGCATGGGTACATTTTTCTAATTCTTATTTTGACATTAATCACAGAATTCAAGATCATAATCAGCTGACTTTGTTATTGAATTGATGTGGGTAATACAATTTTGATCTGTGAATTCATAATTACACCAAGATAACCAAGACGATGATCAGTTTTGTCTTTGTTAAATTGAAGTAATCCAGTCAACCATAATCATTTGTTGAGAGAGCTATGTCAATTTGAGTGTCATCTCCATAATTATGGCAAGTGATTTTCTTTGCCTGTAAAGGTTGATTAGAAGAGGTATTGAACTTTGTGGAACTCCACATGTGATGGTGTTTCACTCCGATGTGTAGTTGCCAATGGAGACAAAATTGTCCCTCAGTTGGAGACACGATTCAAACCAATTAAGGACTGTGCCAGAAAGTCCAATCCAGTTTTCCTGTCTGTTCCAGTATGGTCTCTACAGTGTCGAACGCAGCAGCAGTGTCAAAGGCAGCTCCCGCCTACAATGCTCTTGCACAATGCATGATGGCTGCTTTCTAGGCGTCACTGAGGGAAAGACAGGACCCTGTGCACGATGCCAGAGACAAAGTGATGACAAATTGCATCCAGTCATGTGCATGCATGCATCTTGTTAAAAGTCTGAGAATGCATTTTTATTTTCATTCGATACTGACAACTTTTCTCCTCTGCTGCCTGCCCAAGCCTCTTTCTCTGCAGAGCCAGTGGATTTGTCCAGTATCAACAGATTCAGGGTATTGAGAAAACCCTTCAGTTCACAGAATGTCGTTGAGAGTTGCCAGTACCTATTACTATACACAATGAGCACTCTGATGATTTTCCTTTACTTTGGCAGCTACCTTTTACATCCTGTTAGATTGCACATTTGTAATCTAACAAACTGCAGAGACTGTGACATACCAGGGGCTAGGTACTTCCTTCATTGAGCCAACATGTCTTCTTCCGTCTCCCTGAACAGGACAGGCTTGGTACTGGCTTCAGATCTATCCTGTAGGCTTAGGCCTACTGACTGACCCTCGCTAATGCTTGAATGCAGTGATTATGGAATCAGCTACAGATTCCATGCTTTGCTCACCCTTGTATTGCGTAATGTATTTTACAAACCAAAAGATATTGTGTTTGACTTGTACAAGGAGATGTGTCCATGTATCTGTCTGAGAAGGAATCAGTATTTTCTCTATAATGTTTGATGACATCCTGAAATAATATGAGATACTAGTGTGACTGTGTAGTATTTCCTCCAGTATCTGTGAAAACCTCTCCATTCTTAAAGCTAAGCTCACTAAACTACAATGAACTAACTCGCTTTTCTTCCTGCTTCTAATTTCTTTTTGTCTGCAACTCTAGGGTGATTTCTGTCAAGTTGCTCATCAACTTGAAAACGGGGAGTGTGAAATAGAATACAGAGCAATATAATGGCATTTTATTATAAATCATTATGGATAAATTAGTTAACTGAATGATGTGGGTTTGTGGTCTCATAGTTGCTGTCATCGGTTTTGTTATTACCTCAATTAAATACTTTGGTGAGGATAGGCATTTGAACAGTTGTTAAATACCAGAAAACGAAAGCAGCTCCGTAACTCATGTGGCCTGTGATCGCTGATCTGCTCACGAACGCACATCCACTGAAGTTTGGTTGTCTCTCGTTTTCAGGGCATAGAGCAGTTGAAAAAGGAAGAGAGAAGATGGGCTAAAAAAACTAAGTGGATGAACATGAGAGCGGTATTTGGACATCCCTTCTCCATATTATGGTTTAGTCCCTTCAACACCCCTGACCATGGGAAGGCTGAGACATACCAGTATGTGGTGTGAGAACTCAGCACAGGGAACCAACCAGCTGCTTCAAACCCAAACTGAGAAGGGGGAGAGCAGAGCTTTCTCCACACACTTCCATGCCCCACTACCCTCCTGTCCTACTCAGCTCAACATATGAAAAACCTGGCAGTACCTTATTCCCAGTGCTGAACATGATTGTACTGTAAGTCCCACACTAACCATGGACAGCTTCTCACCTGCTTTTTGTGTTGCCAAGCAAGTGCGCCCTTTCTTTTTTTTCCTTTTTTATGCCTTTGAATGACCTGAGTTGCAGAGAAAAAGAAACACTTCAAACTTGTGAATCCTGCTTGTAAACTCTGATAAATATGCTGGGGGATTTTCCCAAGCTACATTTTTTATTTCTGTTTGTGATAACTGAAGCCTTTTCTTTCCTCCTGATTTATGCTCTTTTTTTCTGAAGTCTTCCATGTGCCAGTCAGACACTACCTTTTCTATTGAATGTTACAGACAGGAACAACAGACAAATTGTAAATGGTTTCAAATATTTAAAATGTAAGAGTTCTTACCCTGCACAAGGCAAAAAAAAAACAACGCCTGTCACAGGCAGTTGTTTGACTGACTTTTTCAAAACAGACGACCTCAGGCATGTGGTATATTTGTGTTGAGGAACTTATTTCAAACGTTATTTTAAATATTTCCAGTAGATATTTCCAGGTTATTTTATGATAGTAACGAGGAAGAAATGTTACATAATAAGTTTTTAGTTGAACAAGAGAACACAAGCACCCTCTAGTGGATACAAATGACACATTACCCTTTTAAATATTTGAAGTCTTTTGCTCAAGTCTGGAACATTGTCTCTGATTCCTTTATGATACATGCTTGACACAAACTTGCTCGTTGTTGGAGGGAACAGATATTTTACAGTACAAACAAGGGTGTTTTTTTTTAATTCATGTCACGAAGCAGAATCAATCTAATCAATTGTCATTTCACTTTGGCCGTGGCAAATAACATACTTGTTGTTGATCATGATTGTGGTATTTCAAAGGGTTCTATCCAGTGCAATTGAAAGGTGATTATCAAGCTCTTTTCATCTTTTTATCAAGAACCGTGAAATGCAGTTGTCAGAAATGTATTGTGCTTCGTGACTCTTTTGACAAGGAAGTTTCAACATTTGTTTTCCTTGGTTGGAAAGAAAGTTGCCTCCTACAGTAACACTATCGCTGTGTCTGCATGAACACTTGTCACCTAAACGGACAGATGTTGTAGACTAATGAGCAGTCTAATTACATTGTGTTGTTTTGATGTTGTCCGCGTGTGCCAAATGTACGTCTTTAAATCATAAATTTGCTTGGAAAAGCTGACATGAAGTTCCTCAGATAATAACACTGTTCTTAATAACACTGTTCTATAAAATATTGATTTGGTGGCGGATGTTGGAGCAAAAGGAAATAATAGTATATAAAATATAAATTCTGACTATGGGATAACAGGATTGCTGGACTGTGTCTGCTCTAACCAAACACTAAAGACATTTAACTTTTAACAGTCCATTTTCACCATTCACTCCATATTTACAACATGGCTATCTTGCACTTTTTTATCTATTGTTTTATGACTTTATCCTGTGTGAGCTGCTCTCTCTTCAAGGGTATGCATTTTGTTATTCTGTTCTCTGTTTACTATTTGTGTTATTTGAATGCATGGTATAGCTGAAGGAAGGCTTACACCTGGATTCCACTGGGTGAGATTTTGTCGTGTTCTGGCCACCGGTCGTCGGATCTTTCAAGACAATGCTTGTTATTCCACCGGACATGCTTCCCACGTGTCACAGAGCTCTGCTCTGAAAAAAATATGCACCTAGTCTATTTCTCCTGCGTGCAACTGCAGTCAAGTTCATCCGGGACTCGCTTTCTCCCATTTATTCAATAACAGAACTGCAGGAGTAATCTGATGCTGCACGTCAGAAATGGTGTATGATGTCATGTGAAGTAGTAAACGGGACATAAATCTAATACTTTTATTCAGTGCTGTCAATTAATGGTCAATTTAGTTAATGATGAAATAAATTGGCTCATGTGACAGCAGCTGACATGGCACACTTCAGGTTCAGAACACTTTTTTATGTTTTCATTGTGCCGGCAATAATGTAAATGACTGTAGGTGCAATATATGATATCCCAGTCCTAATTTAACTACTTGAACCTTAGCCTACCTATTTATGGGCAAACATTCCGCGAAAATATTGGATCAGCTATTTTTGTCGAAGAGATTTGGTGTAGAGGGAAAAAGTAGTGGACTTGGTATAGAGCCCTGGGGACTCTGGTCAATGAAGCATAGGGTTTAAGTAGTTAAAACAAGATATGGCCCCTGGCCATCTAGTCTGTGAGAGTTCTCGATGGCCCACTCAAATGAACTGTTCACATGGCTGCTTTTTAACAATTTTATTTCCAAACTAAATGATGACATCAAATTAACCATTTTAATAATTAATGGTCATTATCAAAGGCAAACTCGATGTGGAAAATCTTTTCCGTGCTACTGAAGCTCCGCTTCTGAAAGGCTTCCGGCAGGGCTTCAAGCTGTGCGGTGAATGGAACAAAACCGCGGCGCGGCGCAAAGATCCGTGCCTGGTGGAATCCTGGCGTTAGTGACGTAGGTGAAAGGTTGCTGGTATGCTAATGTTAAGTACTGTATTGCTGGTGAGAACGATGTTAAAGATATTGTTTTTTTAACTGAGATTTTAAGTCTTTCTACATATTTTGAAAGTATTTCAGCACAAGCGCAGAGAATAAATATTTCTCAGTTGCAATGCAACCTTTTTCTGTGTGTTTGTGTATGTATATGTTTGGGGGGGGGGGGGGGTCATAATTTGTTAGGTGAGCATAGTGAAATGTAATGTCACAATTCTGCCTAATTCTGTTATGACTATATTTTGTTCAACCCATTATTATTGCAGTTTATTATAACAGCATGGTAATGATTTTTTTTTTTTTTAAAGATATTTGGGTATTTTAGCAGTCATATCGGTCTGTCTTCCACATCTTCTATCCATCCATTGTTAGCTCTTTGTCTTTTTCAGTTTCTTTATTGGTCATTACGTATATGGTCTGAGATCTGATTTAGTTTTTTTTAATATGATGGCTTGTCTGCACTCATGCATTTGCTTTGGTTGGTTACTCAATGTGGCAATAGCCTCTGAAGCAGACAACTCTTGAGTCAGACAGTCTTGAGTCAGACGTGTTGCCCTGGTAAATGGACAGAGGTAAGCTTGCAGCAGAGGTCACTGGCTGTTCCATCAAGCTTAACGTAACACATTTCAAAAGCACGCACACCTCAGTTTGTAGGCCAGAGTAATTCAACTCAAGCTTTTCATTTTACAGTTTGCTCTAGATTCAACCAAACATTAGATCAGTGAGTGAGTTGTGTGAATAATGGCATGATGCATGTGCACAGTATTTCTCACCTTGTTGTCTATGTGCTATCCCCATAGGCTACTGTTCTTCACTTTGTGGTGCATGTGAACTATATTATTGAATCTCTGGCACTTTTTTTGAAGCAAATGAAATAAATCGTGGATTAAAAAGCATTTTTCCTTTAAAGTAAACTTTACGTCCTTGGACGCCTAAACTATTTGCATCAAAGAAAGTAGCCCATTACAAATCAACAAAGTAATGTACTTTTTTGACACATTATTGTTTCCATTGTCATTACTGCACGTGGATCACAAATGTCCATTACATTTTTTAGCTCCTCTTCATCCTTAATCTTGTCATTCTGTCTTCAACAGGGAATAGAGCGTCTGAAAGGAGAGACTGGGAGGTGGGGTAAGGTTCCATGTTGGGAGGCCATGGAGGCAGCGTTTGGTGGGCGGTTATCGTTATCCTGGTGCAGCCCTTTCTCTGGGCTCAGCTGTAAGAAGAACCCCCCTGATCATGACCCTGTCCCCCAAGGTGAGATCATTGAGGAAGATGTCATTGAGATCCCGCTCAACTAGTGCCAATCGGGAAGACATTTCTTCAAGCTGGCTGTTTTTCAGCTGTCGGCTGGTGACACTTTAGACACACTGATCTGGCTTTGAAAAATATATACCAGTCTCATTTTGACTCATAGCCATTATCAGAGATTGCCCCTGTCTTTAACAAGGTTGTGTACATACAGTAAGTGTATGCAGTGTATATTTTAGTACACCTTCACCTACATTTTTTAAACATCATTCACTGCCATTCATGTTGAAACGGTGTGGAAAAACACTACAAGACTTTAAATTTGCTAGGTATTATTAATTCACCCTTTTGAAAGTCACTGGTGGTAATTATATCTAAAATTACTGTATCGCTCTAATACAAGCCATTCAAACTCTCTACATTCTGTAGCCTTTATTGAATTAGGCCAAAAATCCAAACAATGGCGGCAGATTGGACCTGTACATTCGTTCGTCCAAATAGAGGAAAACTACATGAAATCTGAATTTTCTGTTTAGATACCCAAAAATCTGACTATTTTGTTTTCACAAGGAGTTTGCCACATGAGGTTTTGATCTCCCTGTGGAGACTGTTGACTATTGTGGATTGGATTACTGGCACTGAAGTATTATAGATACCAGTCACATGTGGGAAATTATCTCATACTTTAAGCTCAAGTAATTCACAATGCCAAACCAATCTTCTCAGTTCACTGTATTAACAAAATGTACTATCTGGTTGAGGGATTTACTTTAGGGCCCTTTTCCTACAGAACCAAAGTCTTTGGATAATGTTTTGGATTTTGATCGCCATCATGGGCTGTCCTCTCAGGTGAATACCACTAACAGAAATGTTAACGCAGCACTAATTGATGAGAAATCATTTTTCAACCAATACTACGTCTGCACCTTGTGTAAATGTTACAGTTTGACTCACAGTGTGCCTTAACTATATAGAGGAGCAAATTGTAACCACAGCATACTGGTAAAGTAATCCATCCATTTAATAATGATGTTAATTCTGTCATTAAGGAATTAACTATCATGGTATTGTCTTAATTCTTTTTAAACTGCTCACCATGCCAGCTTTGATTCATCTTTCAAATTACCATTGTTCTTTGTCTTCATTTGACATACTGTACATGGATATTTGACTGCTGATATGATGGAGAGTGTTGTGTTATGGAGTAAGATGGAAAACAGCTCCTGCAAAAAGGGCTTTTAACCTTTAACTGGATGCTGGATTTATTGGGACCACTCATACCTTGTCATTTTCATGTTACAATAAAATGAACTTTATTAATTGTGGTTTTCATTTTAATGCTTATAAAATGAAGGTAATTTTTTCTCATCGCTGGAGCCACACAATTATTTTTTAGAAACGGTGTAAACATTTATACAATTTTATATTTTACAGTTCATTATTTACATTAAAATGTACATCTTAACAGTTGGCTGTTTTGTCTAGTTCCTCTGAATTGTGAATATTACAGCTTTGGCCAATGACTGGTCAGATTGTGCTAATTAGTCTTTGCATAGAAACATTGCCATATTTCACAAAAATGGTGCATTAATAGATTAAGACTTGTAATAACGTTATTGTGAAGTCGTATCAGTTCTGTCCCCCAGCATGAGGTAAACGGTGAGCTGGTACAGTACATACTGTATGCATAGAAATACATTATTACTGATCCATTCGCTATCACCACATTCAGCTTAATGTGGATCAGTAGTGTCTGGAACAGATCATATTGTGCATGCCAATACAAGGCAAGCATGTATGACAGTGGAAGTACAATGAAATATAATTTAAAACATCTGATAACATGAACAGAACCAATTTCCCAGAGATATTGCATTAAAAGGAGCGGACAGGGTGTTATTGAGTTGACCAGTCGAGTCTGCATCACTTCTCCTTCTTGTCTTCCTCCAGCGGGGAGGTCTGAGGTGTAGCTCCATGGAGCACCAACAAGCCTGTGAGAGTGAGAGAAATCCCTACCCACCATAGAACGGCATGTGTCTCTCCAAAAATCACCTTCCCCAGTATTGCCTGAACACAGAAATAGATAAACACATGGTAAATAGGTGAGGCGTCATAAAGTGAAAAGAGTATTTGTTCTTTTGCTCGGTCTTCTGACTGCCTGTGAAATCTACCCAGCTTATGAAACCAAAATGAAACCCCTGAATTACAGTGAATGTCTGCTAGATGCCCTACTGCCTATTACTGCATTCCACCCAGACTGAACCTACAGAGGAGATGAAGTTGGCTGCTGTGGTGGTTACTGTGGCTCTGGCCGAAGATGATGAGTAGCGAAGTGCCTTGGAGAAGAGCGTCCACATCACAGCGTTACAGGTGAACAACATGCCTCCACACACCAACCTGAGAGGTATATGGAGCTGGCAAAACGAAAAGTTTGAAGTTAAAAACAGCTGAACCCCCAAAGTCAGGTCTCACATACTTTAGACTAGTGCATTAAAGGGTTGATGATTATTTTTAGGTGACATTTACACAATCCATCTCAACAGTTTGACTAAATCTACAAGACAATCATTGAATAATGATTTAATTTGCTAAATAATTTATCAGCATCCCCTTCCTCTTATTGTTCTCTGTGATTCTATAGATCAGGGGTCAGCGGCGACCTTTTTGACATGAAGTGCAATGTTTTTATTTTCTTGAGTGTGCCTGCCAAAACATTAAGTTGCATTACGATGCAACATCTTTCGATGACCTATACATAACCTTTATTTGGTTTTCCCTCTTTTGAAATATTTGCTTTCACATCAAATGTAATGATCATTTGACTCCAATATATTTATCCCACTTATCTTCCAGATTTCCTCCCCAGTCAGAGTTCAGAGAGTGAATGAAGGATGTATTTTGCATACAGATGTGAGGGGACTTAATTTAACTGACTACATCTTTTAAAATAAAATGACAAAACTCCTCTCACAGTGCTCACCCTCCCTGCTGTGCCAATGTTGCCTAACCCTGCTATAGATCATAGGAAGTTTTACACTTATTCATGCATGCACAATTGTGGAATTGCACAGGTGCAAACAAATTGAAATTGAAAATAGCCGATCTAGAGCTTGTAGATCTGCTATTTTCAAAAGATGTTCATACATTTGAAAACTTGAAATGGGAAATTCTGCATTATGAGTACTTTTACTTTTGGTACTTTAAGTTCATGCCAATACCTTTGTACTTTTACTCAAGTACACTTTTAATTCCGGACTTACTTGTAACAGAGTATTTCTATATTGCAGTATTGATACTTTAACTTAAGTAAAACATGTGAGTACTTTTCCCACCACTGAATGGTACTCACCCAGTCACATGGAGTGTCTTCACCATACTGACCATCACCCCCCCATCTCCTCAGCCCTGTGACACACATGTCTCTCAGGTACTCTGGCCCAAGAGATAGTTTGGCTGAAGAAGAGGCCACAGCGCCCAGAAAGCCGGCCAATAACGCGCAAAAAGTCCCAGAAATCATATTGGAGGTTGACAAAAAGAAACTACTATTCACTTTACTAAACAACCCATGTAAATAATGACATTATTATTGCTGGTGTACCAACATTTCCCTTCCTGTTTCACCAATGATAACATGAAATTATGACGCACATGACTTGCGACCAGGGTTGCCATGTCGGTTTATTATAAGCGACTTCGGGCTTGTTTTTCTGTAAAGTTGTTCGTAAATATTGGTAACTGCGGCTTGCGTTTTTTTGGGCTTCTTGCTAAATTATAATTGTTGCTTATTTGGGCTTGGTTCCTAAATGTTGTTTACATGTTGTGTTTCTCAAACATGTTCAAGTGAAGGACAAGGACCCCCAAATGAATGTGTTCAACAACTCAACAAATAAAACAATGTCTCCCTCCAATATTTTCTCCTTTTTTTTTTGGAAAATAGCAGATCTACAAGCCCATAACGTGTTGCATCGTGACGTGTTGAACTTGAGAGCAATTATAGATCGGCTATTTTCAAATAGCGTCGCTTCTTTTGGGCTCGGTTTCATAGACCCGGTTGCTTGTTCCTATCTGGCAACAAAATCTGGCAACACTGGCGAAGGGGGGGCGGGGCGGCGCATACCGATGACTCTTGGTTTTTGTTGTTTGGGGGTTTGGTTTGAGCACCTTTTGAGCTACATTTAATTTAACGTGTATTATTACGTTGGGTTGTTTTTTCCTGCACTTACACAATGAACAAGAACAATAAGAAAACAGACGTGTCATGGATAAAACCGTCGGAACCCTCCTTCCTAAAGAAGTTCAAAAACGACGTCGGTTACAAAGAAGGGCCAACAGTTGACACCAAGGTATGTGTGCTAACGCTATTAGCAACACGACACCATTCATTTACACTGTTAGCATTAGCAACACGACACCATTCATTCAACTGGAGCTAACTGTGTGAAGGCTCAGTGAACAGTCAACCTTTATAACTGCTACCGTCTGTGGTCAATAGCACACTGTGATGCTAATGAGTGAAACGTGTTGTTATATGTGTGATGTTTTATCATTGGGAACATGCCTTGCAGCCTTGTGTACATGGTAGGGTTACGGGAGCTAAGAGAAACACACACACACACACACACACACACACACACACACACACACACACACACACACACACACACATAGAGTACACACACACTTATAATGTATGGTCACACAGTTTGAGATGGTGTCACTCACTTAATATAGAATATGTCAGACAGACTAGGTGAGTGACCCTGTTATGAACAGCAGTGGTTCTCAACCTGTGGGTCGAGTCCCCCAGGGGGGGTGGGGTCCCCAGATGACATCGAGGTGACATTTAAGCCTTTTTTTAAAGAAGACAAATTTGGCCAAATTATCAAATCATTAAGAAAGAGGCAAAGATTGTGAAAATAGCTGTTACGAGGCATTGTGAGCTTGTAGATCAGCTATTTTCACAATACTTATCTGTGAAACCAAGTCAAACTAAATGTAATGCTTCAACTCAAATATGATTATTTTGAGGGGGTCCCCAGTTCAAATATGATTATTTTAGGGGGTCGCGGCCTGAAAAGGTTGAGAACCACTGATGTACAGTAGATGCTTTAAATGACAATTCCCAAGCAAATAAGTGAGAAGAGAACCTTTTTTTATTATCTTCATATCCTAGTCGACTGTCATATTATATAATATGACAGTCATGTATCAGGGCTATTGGTCTGTAGACTACATCATTTGACCTCAGTGTGGTGCCAGAAAACTGAATATATTTATATATATATATATATATTCTTTCCTTTCAATTAATTGTTTCCATCTGTTTCATGGTTCCGTTGTAGCGTGCGGTGATGCCAACATTAGATGATGATGACAGTGGGAGTGACCGTGAGGATGAGTTACCACAGGTTGTTGTTCTGAAGAAGGGAGACCTTAGTGCTGATGAAGTGAAAAAGATTAAAGGGGTAAAGGACGGCAAAGAAGAGAAAGGTAAGACTCATTCATTCAGGTTGAACCTTCATTTTACATGTATCAATGCAATTCAACATTCAAGTCTTATATTGACGTTGACGTTTGCAAGACCTAAGGGACTTATACTTCAGTCCCTAGTCTATAGAACCTAGTGCAGATGACACGGCATCTGACATGCATAACATTTGTCGTTACAAGATTCTTAAGTTCATACATTAGTAGCATCTTAAATTACATGCATGTGCACATTGACAATCTTACAAATTCTTAGAATTTAAATAAAAAAAAATATTCTGAGGAACAATGACATCTCTGTGTTTGTCTGTCCTCAGATGATGAAGCTCCTGCCGATGGCAAGATCCTGTTTAAGAAGCCAGCAAAGCGATCCTCCTCCGACAAGTTCCAGGGCATCACTGCTAGTTCCAGCAAAAAGAAGAAGAGCGTGGAACTGAGTAAGGAGGAGGAGGAGGATGATGATGATGAGGAGAAGGAGGAGAAGAAAGAGAAGAAAGAGGAGAAGAAGGATGAGAAGAAAGATGAGAAGAAAGAGGAGAAGTCTGGAAAGAAAGTGAAAAACCGCAGCCTTCTGTCCTTCGGAGATGACGAGGAAGAGGACTGAGTGTTACTGGTAGGATATGGAGTTGAGAAAAAACTCTACAGACGGTGGAACTGATGGGCTTCTTTTGTTCTTGGCTTGCACTCTGGGAAAGAGGACACGCTTTTGAAATTCATTAAGCTTACAAATCATTACAGCTCGTTCAGTTCTTAAGTTGGGGATGTAGCACAATGAGTGTGTGTTGTCTCTTAAGGAACATTATTTCTCCTACATGTTAAGGTCCTGTTCCTGGTGTCTGGATCAGTATATTAGTTCATCTAAGGTACCAGTGGAACTGTCATGGTGATGTTTGCAACTGTAGTCTAGAATATTCATGAGTGAGTTTTTATACATTAATTGATACATTCAACAATTCATTGAACGTATGAATATGTATTAGCTTCGACAACGGAGCTTTAAAAATGTTTAAGTTGAAGCAATGCATTCTTGTCACTGCAAATGTATTTCAATTGTATATTGATTTTGTAGCGTTTATAGTGTTTTTGTTGTATGCATTTTAGATGACATTTTTGATGTTACTATTTGAAATATAAATCATTAAGCCTATTGGACGAGATGGAAACATCATTTGTGACTTTTTGTGAATGCATAGAATTTAGTGTAAATATACCTGAGGTTCAGTATTGCAATTTGCCACTTAAATCATGCTCTCACACCGATGAATTGGACTTATACTGTATCATAGGTTTATTAAGAGGCAAACTCTGGTTCAAGTATTTCATACATAAAACAGAATCACTTTCCTAAAACACACACCCAGAGAGACGTCCGTTTAAACAGAAATAATTGTTAAAGACATGAATATGTAACCCTTTTCCAAGCACAGGAAACCAAGGACCAGTTGACTGCTAAAGATGAAATTATACTTTGTCGTACAACCATGTCGCCTGCTGAAAAGGATTTCCGGCGAGCAACGTGGTTATATATAAAAGGATACATTCAGAAGAAAATTAAAAGGCAAAATTGGAATCGAGTGACATTCCCTAAAATATGTCTACCACCTTTGGCTGTAATTGTATAATTAAAACACTAAGTGATGGTACATCCTCACTTACTTAATCAGCTATACTGAGGGTGGAGTGTGACAGATATTACATAATACAAAACATTTGTAAGCAAACTGGAATATGCCAATATGGTAGGTTAGTTCATACACTGAATAGTGAAAGTAGCAAAAAAAAGTCAGAATTGAACATAAAGTCCGAAGATTTCGGCAACTACTGTTGACAACCAATTCTTCAAGATCACTGTGTTCTGTGAAAACTGTATGACCCAAATAAATGTTCTTTTATACTTAAAAAGTGGAGTCATGTCACCCATTTATAATTTTTTGCTTGGCAACACACGGCAGTCTAAAACAGAGGATCTAACAAACAGTGAATTTTAATACCATAGTTAAACTGGATGTTAGAAAGGCATTATAAATGTCATGTAAATACAGATTGTATTTACTCATGTACTGAAAAAACATGACAATTGAGAAAAATGATGAAGGAAAAAAATCAGTACAATTGGTCAGACTATCAAACTTTGTATTAAGTGAACATTTACAGAGTGCATTTACCACAATAAGTGCTTTATTGGATGTGGGAAAGAAAACTATGATTACCTGAGTGAACATGAATGTACAAACTCTTGTGAAATAAATCACATAACCACTTAACCCTATTTTATACATAATTGTACGGCAATTAGGGACTTGCAAGCTCACAATGCTTTGCGAACCTCGTGATGCGCTGCATTGTGAGCTTGCAGATCTGCCATTTTCACTATTTTTGAAAGTTCCCAAAATACGGAAAAACGGGTTGAAAGTGGTTTAATCTGAATTGTCCATTGTACCAAAAGAATATTAAAAAGTGCATCACAGCGATGCTGGTGTCCACCTATGGGGTCATGTTTGAGTCCTGCTGGCTGGTACAAGGCAAGTAAACAACACTGTAGTTAATGGACATGTATCCACTGAGATGTGAGGAACTGAATAATGACTGACTATACACAGACACAATCTTCTATTAAGATTTTGGTCACCAAAACCATGTTTTGATTGTGACAGTAAAACTTACATACAGTATGGTAGACTATTTCCCCAGATTGTCATTGACAGAAATGGTATATTTGAGTAGAAAACTAAAAAACAAAATGGAGAATAGGAAAAATCCACGGTACAAGGCTTTAGACTGTAGTCTGTCAAAGCAACTGTAAAATGCCAAACACAATGCTATATTGTTATCTTTTATCAAAGTAAAGTGCCATTTGGGACATTTTAAAATGAGATCTTTAAGAAATTCACTCTGTGGGTGGTGCTACAGGAAGGAGTAAACAGTTTTTAAAATAATGGCGGTAGATAAGATGTTGTTGATGTGATATACTGTACAGCCATAAAATCAATCTGTACAGCTTAATGTTTAGCGCTGCACAACGTGGCAATCTTCTACTAGATGTGGTGGAGGAATATCATAGTCCTTCAGCATTGTCTTTTTGTTTTACAATTATCTCATCAAAAACATCTCAGAGCTGTCACTGTGTATTGGTATTGTAAACTTTTAAGGGTAAGTGTGTCACACAGGAGACTATGTGCACCAGATAAGAGCTGGGGCAGCTCCTGTAATAAACGGGTTGGTGAGCATGTACATTGGTTCTGATAGCTTTAAAACATAACCATCTGATAATAATATCAGATGGAAAGAAACACAGCAGATTTCCTGTTTCTCCCAAATATCTTATTAGTAAAACCACTTTTTACCACTCAAATTTAGATAGAAGCTGTATTGTTGGGTTAATCTATCTGCAGATGTCAGTAGATTTGGAAGACAATTGCTTGCATTGGGTTAACTAGCCTGTAGACTCAGTGTCCAAATGCTTCGCCTAATAGAGACTGAGGACAATCTCCTAAGCTTTGGTTGCGAAATCTGGGTGTGAAAAAACTGCATTGCAGAAATAATCAAAAATGCATATTAGGGCGGTGACAGGATTGGTGTCCAAAGAATTAGGCGTAGGTTTGTTAGTGGCTGTTTTCGCCGCTGTTCTAGCAACTACGTGGAGTTCTCCGACCGTCTGACAACGCAAGACTAAAGAGCCAGTAACATTTCAGTTCATGGCTGAGTAGCACAATAATGCATTAAAAGAGGGTCACACTCAGATTTCTCTCATTTTCAATTGCTATTAATTCAACAACAAAACATTTTACACTGATGAAGGCCGGATGGCCAAATTTTTTTGTAATTGAATTAAGAGCAATCGATGTAATGCAATTAAATGCACTGATGTAAGTTTCTAAGGATAACACACCAGACAGAGCGCAGTGGCACTCTTGCAAATAGAATGTGTAGCACAATAACTCTGCGATGTTACACTTCTATGCACTGCAAATGCTTTGGATTCATTCTCAGTGTTAGGAGGGTCTGTCAGGACATCCAAATAGATATGAATTCCTCATTCATCTCATGTGTAAGACCATTTTTCATCCACTGTAAGCTGGTAAAGTCATCTCTGCCAAATCCCCTTATTTCAATGTTTGTGATTTTGGATTTATCTCTTTTATTTTTACTCAACCTGTGTAAGTCAAAAAATAAGGCAGTCGTTCTAAAAAGCTGACTTTGAGTTTTTTTTTAGATGTGAGGCTCTGACAGTAAAAGCTACAGTAATAGAAAACAAGTGTTACTGCTGAGATATTTTAGGGGAAACAACAACTCTGTATGGATCTCCATGGCAGCCTCCGTCTGGACCTCCAGAAACCTGCTCACATGTGCTCGGGGTGGCTCTGCAGGCAGGAGATCATCTCTTGGACAGGTTTCCCCTCAAAACAAATCTGATACACCGCTGTGAAAAGAGGAAACCTATAAAGAAATGGAAGATGGTGTCAATGGTGCAATTTGAGGGCAAACAAAAGACTATTAAAACGTTATGGAAAGACGAGGTTATGTAAAAGTGAGGCTGAAACTCAGTGGAACAGTCAGCCACCCCCATAATAACCACCATTTCTTAAACACACAATGGTGGTTTCCACTTGGGAACCCCTACAATGTCACTGGGATTAAGAAAGTTAATGAATGTATTTATTCATTTATTTTAAAGAGAGAGAGAGACTCATCAATACTGACTTGTCGACAAGGCCCTTCTGTTTGAGGATGTGGTGGACTTCATTGGAGGTAGCAGGACCCTGGAGCTTCTGACCGTTCAACATCTCCTTCTCCAGCTCCTCTATGCTCTGACAATGGGTGGGACAAACAGGCCAGGGTCATAAACACACCGGAAAGAAAATAAATCAATGGATTAACCCATGAAGCCTAGCGTCCCTATTCTAGGGCAAACAAATCAATTTTTCCAGCGAAGAGATTTGGTGTAGAGGGTAAAAGGAGGGGAACTAGTATAGACCCCTGGGGGACACCGGTCAACAAAGTATAGTTTTTAAGTGGTTAAATTGCGTATGTCCATTCCACATACAGTGTAATTATTATCAAAGACATATTTTAGGGTCATGGCATCATCACAGATTTACCAGACAAGCAATTACCTACACAGCAACGTATGCTCAATATTAAGAACACAGGTAGCAGCATTTTCTCAAGATGTGGCAGCAAATAAAAATAGCCAACATGGCAGTGAACGATAATAGCCAACAGAGCAATACCTTACTAACGGTTATTCCTTCCATTTGTGTAACCCTACCAATTGCAGCATTCCCCTTACCACCACCAGCATGCGTCCTAGTACAATATAGATAAAGTAATACAGAAAAATAGACAAGGTCTTGGCAGCACGATAATGAGTTCCAATTCTACCACTTCCACTTGACCTGCTAACAATGTTTACATTTATTAATATTAATATTCTAACTTGTTTGTGGACACCAGAATGATTAGCAGACATTGCTATACTGGCTACTGGCTACTGTCCTTCTAATAATAAACTCATATCAACAGCCCAAAGTCCTCGTTGAATGTGATCCTATAGGTTTTGTAACGGCTACTGTGTCCATCCCAGATTATCCAGTCATTCATGGCATCCAACATCTCCTACCTTTCCAGTCTTGGCGAAGGCCTCAGCAACCCGTCGGTTGCGTCCGCCGTAGCAGGTGGTGATGAGGTCTGCCACGCCGCAGCTCTCCAGGAAGGTGGCCGAGGAGACGACGCCATCCTTAGAGAAGAGCTTGGCGAAGGCGATCATCTCCATCAACCCCAGACGAATCACGGCTGCCTTGGTGTTGTCTCCGCACCGCAACCCGTCACAGAAGCCAGCACCCACCGCCACAATGTTCTGATGAGGAGGAGTACCAAATAAGGCCGGAAGGAGATGGACAGATTCATATGTGGTACAGTGGTTCTCAAACAATGCTGCCATTTATGTGAAAGGCATAGAACAAAAAAGGTACAATTTATGCTACTTGACCAAATGAACCCAAGCAGCCCTATTCTCGGGCGAACATTCAACATCTACAAGCTCAAAATGTGTCGCAGTTCGGCTATTTCTGGCCAAGATCTTTGGCGTAGACGGTAAAAGGGAGGGGACACATTATAGACACCTGGGGGACACTGGTTAAGTATATGGGTATAGGTGGGTCATATTTAAAAACAGCTATGTTCATATTTTCCCTAATTCTAAAAAGGTACAATGAGACACTCCTTACCTTGAGTGCTCCACACAGCTCTACTGTGTCAGCATCATCCACTACTGTGATTCTGAAGTTGGGAGTCTGCAGCAGCTCCTTAAACAACAGCCCGTTCTCCACAACCTTGCTTCCTAAAAGCACCACATTTCACATTCAGGAACATTAGCCTCTCTCTGGGTGTGTACATTACCACCACTGCCAAACACACTCAATCCTCTGGCACGCTGATATTACATATACCCTGTCTCTCTAGAATGTCTCAGTCAGTCCAGGGGTTTATCTACTCTCTAAGACATGCACACACAAACACAAACAAAAACACAGTCAGGTTGTGTGTTATCGTCACTTTCATCTGATCTCTGGCTCTAGGTATGCTCTGAGCTCCAAAACAGGTAAATTAACTTAAGTACTCCGACCGCAATCCACCTGTAATGTGCTATATGCACACAACATTAGTGTTATTCCGATAGCCTAGTAACTAGTTACTTAAAAAGAAAATACACACACACACACACACACACACACACACACACACACACACACACACACACACACACACACACACACACACACACACACACACACACACACACACACACACACACACACACACACACAGTTTTAGTGTTGCTCTGTGTCACAGTGAGAGAAAAGACCATTGTAGCAATTGTCATTATGAAATGTAGTGGAATAATTAAACGTCTTTCTGCACTGTAGTGGCCCTGCTGCTTTCACTGGGATTTAGCTGATTAGTTCTCTGAAGGCAACAGACTCAACCGTTGCGATAGGAAGCATGTCCTCAACATCATACCTGGCAATCAATCTGTTTAGTTGAGTCTGGGTGACATGTTCTGGCGATTTAAAAAACAATCGGCTGTTTAGATGGAGTAGCTCCATCTGGGTCACTGCCGGTGGTAGAGACGGAGGGGTCTTTGGCGACTAGTTTTATAATAATGTACTTTAGTTAGGTGCTTCAGGAGATTAGCATTGCTGTTACTCGATGTGGACAATGTTTTCTGTCCTGCACTCAGTTTACATTTGACTGTAATATGTTTAGCGTCCTTTATCCCCATACATTCAAAATAATGGTTATATTTCCAAGCTGCTGATGTCATCAATATGACGTCATAGACTGTCCTAGACTCCACATTTTGGCATGCTTGACACAGAACTCCATATATGGGCGTAAAAGGGGCACACACAGACTGATGGGTACAAAGGATACTCTGACAACAGGTATTGCATAATTGGGTGGGGCGTGCATTTCCAACTTGCATCATTACTGACTTGCATCGTTCCCGAGTAGGCCGGTGTCTGTCTAGTTTAATTAGATCACTGGTCAGTGACTTGATTGATTGATTTAATACTTTATTAGACAGAAATGTAAACAGCACAAGGTCAGACATTTAGGCTAAAAGGATAGCACAAAAAAGTCCAGGGGACTTGTTTCCATTGTGGTCCTATAAAAAAAATCCAGATAGGAAAATAATTTCCACATCTTGTACACACATGCCTCACTTCAGACATGAATACATACAGTATATCCAGTCACCCATCCACACATTTAGCTACATACATACATCGTACATTAACATAATGTACATATGAATAAATTCATGTACATTAGTATATATACATCCACCATGCAGTATCTCACCAATGGTAGTCTCACAGAACTTCTCGTCAGCCACTTCGTTGGCAATGTTGGCCCCCATGAGGACACTGACGTCAATGGCCATTTTCTCTCTGATGATGTCAGAGATGAGCTTCAGGCCTTCCGGACCCTCGTCTATACCCTGAGAGGAGAGAGAAGAAGTGTGAGTCAGAGAGCAGAGCAAACAAACAAACAGGGAATGAGACAATGAGTCAGATAATGACAGGAAGAGGTGCAGTCAATTACATCAGTGGTTCTCAAAGTGGAGTCCGGGGAACCCCAGAGGTCCTGTGAGGGGGTTCCAGGGGGTCCAAAGCTAAATTGTTAATATACAGTAGCATAAAAATGTAACCTATGTCAACTATTTGAAAATAACCAATCTACAAGATATTTGCTGCATTTCAACTATGGGGGCTAATGGTTAGAGAGCCCGCCTGGAAAGCCGGAGGTCCCAGGTTCGATTCCAAGCCTTAGCAATGTGTCAAAGGGTCCCTGAGCAACACACTTAATCCCTAATCTGGGAACCCATTCGATAAAAAAAAAGAAAATCTTTGTTTTTGCCTCTGGGGCCACCACAGATTCTGCTGTTAGCAGAATCTGTCTTGAGAGATTACTAAACCCCTAACTGCTCCCCTCTCTGTGCTTCTCTGTGGCCAGAAAACTGAAGTTCCCCTGCGGGATGAAAAAGGTATCCAAAAATATAATAATAATAAAACTAAACTAAAGTAACACACACAGTAAGAGTCAAGCTCTGTGTTGTCATGCTTTCATCTAAGCTGCATTCTGCTTCTTGGTAATAACACCCCAAACAAGCCCAAATGACCAGAGCAGAAGCAGTCCATCCATTAGTGTACTATTATGTTATATCAATGGGGTTTATGGCCCGGAGTACCCAAGGTCTCTTACATAATAACTAAAATTGGACAGTATCAAGGCCTGAGACATGGCGTATTAGCTAAATAGACGTTCTACTAACAACACCATTTTAGATGGTGGAGATTCACTTCCTTTTGCTTTTTTACCGTTACTCGAACTGTGTTTTCCATAATAATATAATATAATATAATTACCGTACTTTTATGGCTAAAATGATCATCTTGATTATTTTGCCTAAAACTGCACGATTATTGATTATGATACATTTTGGCAGGAAAATATGTTATAATTTTTCTAATGTCTTTGTTGCTCATTGTGTTTATCAGTCCCATATGTTTGGTTTAATGGTTTCAATTAATTGCCATATTTCACAATTCCATTATTGTAAAACATGAAATCACGATTTTCAATTACTTTCAAAGAATTGCAGTATAAAGATGGCCCCTTATGTGTCCATTTGTACACTCTTTTTGATGTGTAGGTTTTACATTTTAATACAATTCATCTAAGCATTGCACTTTCTCCAAAGTAAATAGTCTTACTTTTGCCTTCCCCATGCTGTCATACTTATACTGTGAAAATACAAACTGCCTCACATTCTTTATAAGAGTCATCACAAAATCGAGCATTTTGTCGAATAAAATCCCATAATCACATAAACATCCCAGAGGGAATGCCTTACACAATATTACAGCCCATATGGTAACCAGCTGTGCTGACACACCTTAGGGAATAGAAAACTGCAGTGTACTGAACAAACTCAACATTCATCTCTATTTATAGATCTTATCGGTTCAGCAAAGAATATACCAGTTTTTACTGGCGGAAATAAGAACAGTCTGTGACTGAAAATGTATTTGGACTGTGTGTGACACTAAAACTCTACTGACTCTAGAATCTCGAATGTATAGAATTCTATAATTGACATTCTACATTCTAGAATCTAGAAGCAGGTGGCAGATGTAAGGTGACCAAGCCTGCCTATTTAACCTCTTTCAACATGTGTCCCTATTTTGGCCATGTCATTGTGGGCAGAAAAAAATATGTTTCAAAAATACCTTAAATACTTTAGCAGATGTACAAGCTCACAATGCATCGTATCACGACGGCTTGTGAGCTTGTAGGTAGGCTATTTTCACTATTTGTTGTACGGCGAAGTAGGGCTTAAGTGTAACAAGGAGGGAAACACAAAATACTGCCATTAATGGCCCTAACGGGCAGCTAATGACAATAATGTGAAGTATCACAATGGCACAGAAATTCAAACATCCATGTCATAATGTAGGATATTATTATACCAGTCATTTCATTTAAGGCAGGAGAGTTGCGCACAGCTAGTGCCAAGGGGCGCTGTTCTTCAATCCAGATGGTACTCCATAACCCGGAGCTGGCAATAATTAAATGATCGGTAGTACAGTATAATTACTGCTATAGTAACAATAGTAATAGTTTTAAAACAACCTAGCCTGTTTGGGGAGTTTCTCAGGAATTATTACACTGATGGAATTAGGTGCAGAACCATGTCAATGTTACCCACAGTACAGAATGGTGCCCTAGTGTAATCACATAGTTAACCTCTACATCATTCTGTCTTTTTCATTATGGCATGAGGGGTTTGCTGAAATCCAATTAATGCAGTAATTAAAGCAAAGCAGAGAGTTAGAGTGATTCTGCAGGTGTTTGAGTCAGAAACAATGTTTCTTAAATTAAGGCCTGATTTATGCTTTGTCCAGCAGCCTCCGTATGTGGGTGCCTTAACCGTTCATGGTTCCAATTGTTCCATTCTGTTACAGACAGCAGTGTGCGCTATAGAGGATGAAATAGCTTTCTTCTGTTGCAAATGTAAAGATGGCTTCATACGGACCGCCAGGCCTGTGAGTTTCTAGAACTACCATGCAGGGCCAGCATACATAAGGCCTTCCCTAAATGTATTGCTGTCTATTGTGCACATGAAGTAAGTAGACTTGGAAACTGACGGTTCCCAGGCCATGTGGTCCATAGGCAGGGGTGCACATAACTGGTGCGCAAGTGCGCATGCGTCGTCAAAATGCATGCTGCGCGGCACATCAAACAAAGGGAGGCGCTATCGCGTACCAACAGCTGTGACCGCTGGGACAGGAATTTACTTCCTGAAGCCACACTCACACATTCACGGTGAAGCACGTGTCCGCCCCATGTGCGCCCCATACACACCCATGGGGTGGAGGCGGAGGGGGAGGGGACGCATGCTGCACGTGAATGTATGAGTGTGGCCTCGAATCCTGACAGTCAGTCGCACACAGCAAGCTGCTGGCTGCATTACAGGCACTCGTCAAAATGTCCAAGAAGCAAGCCCCATTAAGTAATTATTTTGATTCTACAGACTAACACACACACACCATAATTTGTTAATTCATCTTGATCTATAAATAAATGTTGTTTTACTATAAGTTATCCATGTATCGCTCTTTTATCCATCCTGCGAGACGTGTCGCAGATTTTTTTTTTAAATTAATTAATTCCTTTATTTGTTGAGCACCAAGTAACATATCCAGGTGCTCCCCTGAGAACTAGACCAAAAAAGTTATGTGCACCCCTGTCCATAGGTCAGGAACCTATCTCATGTTTCTGGAGCATGAGACAGCTTGATGTACAAGTACGTACAACTCCTTGACACGATGCTAGTATCTTGTAGGGACTTCCCCCTAATTACTCCAACCCTTGATGATGAGTGCCAAGCAAGGAGGCATTGGGTACCATTAGTATAGTCTTCTTCGTTGGTATGACTTGGCCAGAGATTGAAACCCGACCTCTTAGTCTCTAGGCAGATACACTTAACTCATTCTGTGCCACAATCCGTCAAATCCGTCACGTGGCCTGACACCGCGTGCGCCACAATCCGTCAAATCCGTCATAAAAAAATTAAAAATAAATTAAAAAAAATAAAAATAAAAGTTTTTTTGTTTTTTTTTGGAAAAACATGTTCAGAACCCAAGATATGATGATTTGAAGATTTGCTGCTCCATCCACTCCTTGTTTAACCTATAACTTAAAAAGGCTGTATCTCGCTTCCTAAGCACTTTTTTTTTACAATGAATTTTGGCTGTGGCACTCTGAGCCAAAATTCCATAAATAAGCTGGGCACTGAATGAGTTAACTAAAAGGCCACTGTGCTGTGCACATCGATACTGATAATAATGTATGCCTGGTTGATGGTACTATTGTGTTATTGTTGCTGCAACCACCTGGTGAAAATCAGGTGAAAAATGTGTACTGTATGGAATTCAGGACCATGGACAGCACTGCGCTGTCCATGGTCCTGAATTCTACACAGCAGTGGTTCTCAAAGTGCTGTCCAGGGACCCCCAGGGGTCCTTTGACAGGGTTCCAATGGGTCCCCAGCTAAATTAGTTAATATAACACTACAATCAGTTTAATTACTTTATTTCATACTTAAGATATTCAAAAATAGCCGAATTGCGAGCCTGTAGATCCGCAATTTTTGAACGTTTTTGAATTTGTTTTTGAAAAAATGTATTAAAAAGTTTACACAAAACCTTTTTGAAAATAAGAAAAAGAAATGATGGAAAACTTCTCTTCTGAGAGTCCCTGGCACAAAATGCCCAGATGTGGGTCCTTGACATGAAAATGTTTGAGAACCACTGCCATACAAGAGTGGTGTGTGCGCCTCACTCCAGATGATACAGAAAAGTACAGTAGGCTACTGAAACATAGCGGAGATCGAACGACAAACAGACGCCCCTTAGGTCGGTTAGTTCAGTTTCTTTCTTAGCCTGCTTGCTTTTTGTGGTTGTAAATTGAACTTTCGGCCCCAATTCCATTCTTTTCCCACTATAGCAACCCACGGACAGAAGAGCAACACTGGAAGAGAGAGAGCTGCATGCTGCACCAGCTGTTTCTACGCGTATACCCCTGACAGGGAATCATTCATGAATTCAAGTGCTCTGATTAATATGTTGTATTCTTTAATTTTGAACAGTAGACCTAGGTTGTTCTTTATTTAGCCTATCTGAGGCTACTGCGTGGTTAAAAAAAACAACGCATGAGTACCCAAGGCTACTGTGTAGTTAAATCAATTCATTGTATTTCATGAGGATCAGTTACTTCATCCTGGTGAGATTAAAGCTCAATTTCCTGATATGACTACACATTTAACTTTAGAAGTCAGTCTACTTTTACAGTGTTTTGCACAGCGCATTATTAGCTGTGTGCTATTGTTGTGCGGCCAGTGCATAGAATGGCTGTTATGAACATAATAACGTTGTCCTCCATGATTGTAAATTCCAGCTATTATTTTCTAGTTGGTCAAATATTAGATTTCCCAATCCTCTGCCTCACCCACTACCTAATGGCCTATGCTACCAAGTACCATGCCATCCATATGGAGGCAATGGATCAAGCATGAATCACTCATAAGGGTTAGGTGCCAAAATTAGTCTCAGGCTGTTATAATTAAAAGGTCCCCAAAATGAGTATTACTTCTCTGTGTTTAATGTACCTGGATTCCAGACACTGGAGACAGATAAATGTGGGCCCTTAGGCAGAATTCATTAAAAAGGACACCTTCACCCATTTTCAACCTATCTTCATATAATTGACTTCACTAATGCTCATTACAATATGGTACCATTTTATCATGAGCATTAGTGAGGACCAATTATATGAAGAAAGATTGAAAATGGGTGAAGTCGTTCTGTAAGAACCAAATTGGACAACTAAATAGCTTTTTCTCTGGGAATGACTTAAACCAACTATCGCAGATCTCAAACTGTTTTGTAGGTTTTTGTTTTGTAACAATAAAAACAAAAAAAGCCTTTTAAGTCACAGTCCACACCCAAAAGTGTGGTTTAAATCCTCAAAATCAATCTCTGATCAATTAATGTTCATGTCAAAAAAAGATGAATCCAAAAACGTTCATAAAGCTGTTTTATAGTACCTCAAACTTGGCTTTATCTTTTCCCTCATTTAGCGTTCCAGGACCTATTAATTATGCCAATATGCCATGCCTGTAGAATCAAGCCCTCATTAATGTGACACTATGACACACCCCTAGAATCAACATGCTCCACGCCCCTGCAACAATGTCTCCAGAGGAGAACCTCTAGTTTACACTGATTACAATAACATCTTCAACTGTGGTTTTTATTTGTTCACATATGTTAACATTTTGTTTAATATATCTGGAATGACCAAGTTAAATTGTAAAATGTAATATAGTAACCTAGTATTTGCCATAATGTTATGTCGACAACACGATGTAGGCAATTACAGAATATGTTCTGTGCAAACATTAAGCGTAGTGTAAACAGCCTGATGTGGAGAAGACAGGATGAATGGATAAACGGCTGTCATATACGTTGTTATATCGGCAATTGCGTATACCTGCTTCTAATGTGCGCATCAATAAGGTCGGTTCAACTCCACCGTGACACGCATGCACGGATGAGCAATCAAGCAGCCCCATAAAGGTTTTGTGTCCTCTCTCATAGAGGAAATTCGCGCAGCAGCATCACTCACACTCACACTCACACACACACACACACACACACACACACACACACACACACACACACACACACACACACACACACACACACACACACACACACAGGTGTTTATGCATTTCTTTCAGGAGGATTTGATTGGAGTGACGTTGCCTGAGTTGCATGCACTACGTCACACCAGTTTTCAGTGAGTGGCTAACTGAAAACCACATTTTGATAAAAAAAAACATATTAATGCTCAACCACTTGAACCCTAGCTGGTAGAGTCCCTATTCTGGGCACGCCATAATAGATGAACATTCCGCAGAATTAGGCGAAAATAGCAGATCTACAAGCTCACAATGTGTCGCATTGTGAGCTTGTAGATCTGTTATTTTCTGCAAAGAGATTTGGTGTAGAGGGGTGAAAAAAAGAAGGGGACCAAGTATAGACCCCTGGGTGACCCCGAGATAAGGTGGTGTGCTAACCTTTATGAGTGTGATCCCGCGGGCCGTGGAGGAAACACAGCCCACCATCTCGTCACACAGTTTCCTGATGAACTGGTGCGGGACGACAAACACCAGCAGGTCAGCTTCTGCTGCAGCGTCACTCAGCTTGGGGATGGCAACCTAGAGGAGGGTGGGGTGAAGGAGACATGGAGGGGACAATGGTGACTTCCTCTAACTCACTGGTCCTCAACCTGAGGCCCGGGGCCAAATAATTGACAAAACACTTAAAGGGAAAGACCACTTTAGGTTTGTGTTGTGTAGTTACCTTGCCATGATGTAACTCCAAAGGTTGACAAGAAATCAAAAATAATTGCAAAAATAAATCCATTGATTAGAAATTGATCATTCAAAATATGCTCCTCATTGACTTACATTGTACAGTGAAACAGCTCTTTAAAGTCACTATTTTAGCCCGTAAACGAACACAAACAAAGCTGAATATAGAACATCACCAAACCCAGTACTGTTTTTTTTCAATTTATTTTTTAAACGTTTTGTTTATTAGTTTTTGTTTTTTACATACTCACAAGTAATGCAGTAATTACTGAAGCAAGTCAACAGAGTATCTCAAAAAGGTCAAAATAATGAACAGGATAGACAGATCTCAAGTGTCAACTTCCTGTTGATTTTACTATTTGAAGAACCGGATCCAGGAACAGGAAGTTAACATTTTTATAAAAAAAAAAAAAAAACAGTACTGGGTTTGGTGATGTTCTATATTGTCTGAATCAACTTTGTATATGTTCGTTTACGGGCTAAAAGAGTGACGCTGTTTCATCATACAATGTAAGTCAATGACGAGCATATTTAGAATGATCAATTTCTAATAAATGGAGCAATTATTTTTGACTTCTTGTCCACCTTTGCAGTTACGTCATGGAAAGGTAACTACACAACCGAAACCTCTACCAATCTTTTGAGATTTTCAAGTGGGCCCTGATCCAGAAAAGGTTGAGAACCCCAAATTGATTGGTTCGATTAACTGTTGTAGCCCTAGTATGATGGACGGCAGACACTTACCACATTTTCTGGTAGTTTGTATCCCGGCAGGTACTTGACATTCTCATGATCAGTGTTGATGATGTCAGAGAGCTTCCTGCCATTGATGTCCTCTTCAAACACCCACATCTTCACTGTGGTTGCAAAGCGCTGCATGGACCGGGCGTTATTGCCAATAATCCTAGCAATGGCTGAGCCCCTGCAACAAAAGTACCATCTATTTTTATTTTTATTGTGGCCTCCCTGCCTGCATACTGCATGCATGCTCTCTATGCATGAATTAAGCCCAAAGGCATTATACAAATAGCCACACTATAGGTGCTGTGTGTGAATGTTTTTTTTTTTTTTTTGATTGATTGATTGAAATACTTTATTAACAGTTTCCCAAAAAAAAAGGCATGGTGGCACAGATTTATAAAAAAGAATGCTAAAAGGATAACCCAAATGAGCCCAGGGCTTGTTTCCATTAAGGTCCTGTGTATTCAATTAATCGGGACATTTATAGAGTAAAGACAAACAATAATATACAGTAATATGCAAAAACATCATATATACGAGTAGTAATAACAAATAAAGACATGCACAGTAAATAGTTGGGGGTGGGGGGGGGGTCATAAGATTTCATTCATCCATAAGATTTCATTCATCCACAGATCCTCTGTTCTAGAATAAATATTTAGATTATCCTACATATTATCATTTTCGAGCCTTTATTACAGTTTAATTTGATTAGGCTACCGTAGTCACGACAAGATGTCTAGACATTAAGATAACTGTAGTAACCTAATTAGCTGAATTGGATTAAAGGGATAGTTCACCCCCAAAATGACTTTTTTTCCTATCGATTAGTCACCCCATGGAGACTTGAATTAATCAAATTATTCATCAAATGATTGGTTTAGGAATCCGACAAAACAAAAGAACATCCATGAATTCAAGTCTCCATGGGGTGACTAATCGATAGAAAAAATGATTTTTTGGGGGGGGTGAACTATCCCTTTAATTTCGTAAATGGTGCATTTAGCCTACTTTGCTGAGATAATTATACATGAACACACAGGCAAAAGATGTAGCTACGACATAACCTCATGAAAGCCACGACGACTGACTGGCTTTTCAAAAGGATTCCATTCAATGCAATAGTGCACATCCTCACAGCATTGTGCCAAAAACACTTGACATCTCACCAGTTCCCAGAGCCCACTATGCACACTTTCAACGGAGAGGCCATCGTTTCCCGGGGAATGCAGTGGATGTACAGTTAGAACAACGAGTAGTAAGTCTAAACTACTGTAATGTACACACAATACAATATATTAGGAACTGATAGAGATGGAGAGGCAGAAGCAGAGAGCGGTGCTACATGACAAGCGGCAAGCAGGATGATCGTCTATTGAATATGACGTCACCAAAAGCGTCGCACTAAAATGTTGGGAATTGTAGTCATTTAATGTCGATTCATTCATACCATGTACCACATACTTATGTAACCAGTTTGGGCCGCGTTATTCGTTGTTGTAGCTAGCAGCAATGTTGCTATTTGTACATTTTGTAGCAATACATTAATAAGTATTTTCTCTCTCTCTCTCTCTCTCTCCCCCCTACTGTCTCTCTCTCTTTTTTTAAACTTCAGTTGATGTAACTGCAGGTGTTTGGCTAATTGGTGGAGCTTAATTGATGAGCCTGTGAGTGTGAACTGAAGTGGCTTCCCACTCCCCAGACAAAGGCAACATGTTTCTGTTCCTTTACCATAATAACGCTGATTTAAAGGTAAGGAGATACAAGTGTGGGACAGACAGGACCTACATTGTGCTAATAGTACAGACCACACCATGATAGAATCTACTGCATTCCTCCTGCCTGCCTGCCTGCTGCTATGAGGGGGTGTATCCTCACTGAGGGGGGAGGGGGTGGGGGAGTGACCATCCCGGGATTTCCAAAACAAAAACGCAATAACGTCAGAGAGAGAGAGAGAGAGAGAGAGAGAGAGAGAGAGAGAGAGAGAGAGAGAGAGAGAGAGAGAGAGAGAGAGAGAGAGAGAGAGAGAGAGAGAGAGAGAGAGAGAGAGAGAGAGAGACGCAGCAGAGAAGAGTCGGAGTATCCCTGGTATCTGTCAACACTCCTCCAGCACCAAGCTGTTAGTAGCCTGGAAACGTACTCTCTCTGCTCTGCCAGGCACAGAGAGTCACAGACCAGACGATTTGTTTCTTGCTTGTCAGTGTGGTGGTGATAATGTTAATGTCCCCCATGCTGCACCACCACCACCACTACTGCTGAAGATCTGCATTGAATGAACACTGATCTTGGAAATCGTCGTCTTCCATTAAGCTTGCCCTAATATTCTAGTTTGCCACTGAAGATCTGATAAAGATAATCGATTGCTCGTAAACAGCAGCAGCATCAGCCTCCTCCTGAGCAGCCAGCAGCAGGTATGAATCGTTCCAACCGTCACGGGAACCTGCACGGCGCGCTGTCACATCAGAGTCCGGCTCCGTCACATCAGAGTCCGGCTCCAGACTCCACAGGCAGCGCGGCGGCTGCAGGTGGGTACCGGAGGGGGGGGACCTCCGCCGGGGCGGGAGGAGGAGGCAGCGGCAGCGTAGGGTCGAGCCCCACACAGCAGCAGCACCAGGTCCGCAGTAAGCGGCATCTGGAAGGAGTACTGAGCAAGTACACTAACATGCTCCAAGGCTGGCAGACCAGGTAGGTTCCATGATGGGGTTCGATAAAGTTGTTAATTAAGTTGTAATTTTATTACTTTTTGTAATTGTTCTTTATCTTAACCCACCAGCTGAGGCCAATTCTACAAATGCCATCTAAATCAGTAGTTCTCAATCTTTAAAAAATGTAGCAGATGTACAAGCTCGCAGCGTGGCACAAAGTGATGCAATGTGAGCTTGCAGATCTGCTATTTTTGAATAGCCAACGCAAACATCTAAAAATGATACAGATGCTTTCCCGGTTTTAAGACAGTGATGTTAAGTTATCCTGTTTTTATCATTGAACACCTATGTCACTTCCCTTTATGCTTTGTTATCCTTACAGTAGGCAAAATATCTTCAGAGTTCATTTAACTCTGAATGTACAAATGTGTGAGTTACGGTGGATAAATTAACACCGTATTTAATTCATTCATACATTCCTTAATTTATGTTTGCAAAAAACACATTTACTGACACATCAGCATTTGTTAAATATATGAATAAGTGTGAATAAATCAGGCTACTACATGACAAAGACATCAATTCAGAGTAATTCAAGGGAATGTGAGAATTTAATTCAACACAGAGCATCTGTGGATTCTATCAACATTACAGTACTATTTAACAAATGGTTTTCTGAATGTATATACATACATCCCCCTATCAAGCAGGAAGCAGCAGTACACTTTCTAAGAGCAACATCTTGGCTATTCTATTAGTCTGTTGTTACTTGTTAGACAAGCTTTATTTTACAAAATAGAGAAAACTTATACCCAGGGGAACAACATCAATGTAACTTCAAGATGACTTTTGTGCATGGTGGTGTCCAAGAAAAGTACATCTACTGTAGGTTACATCAGTAGATTTGCATGTCCATCCGTCCGTCCGTCCATCTATCCTCCATCCATCCATGGATGGATGGGTCCATCCATTTGGTCACCCGTTCTGTAGACGGTATATATTGCTGCTTTAGATTAGTGTAGATGTGGGGGTGGGGATCCTAGTGTAAGACTCTGAAACCCTGAATGAGTCATCCAGCATATCAGGAAAGCCCCTGCACAGTAAAATGCTGAGTGTTATTGTAACTCTGAATGGACCGGAGAGACGTTTTTCAGGTCCATTTGCACACTTTCAGAATGAAATTAACACTCACAATTGCACAGTGTGCACTCCCTCCCACAGCTCCCACTGCTCCCTTCATCTGGTACCCCCCCTCTCTCTCTGTCTCTCTCTCTTTCGCTGTCTCTTGCTCTCTCTCTCTGTGTCTCTCTTTCTCTGTCTCTCTCTCCTCTCTGCCTCTTCTCCCTCTTCCTGTCTTTCCCAGTGGATCAATAGGTAGAGCAGTCGAACGTGTAATGAGCTCCATGATCACAGGCTGACAGTGTGAGCTATAGTCTTCTTTAACATACTACCATGATCCACCCAACACACTTTAAGCTCATACACAGTCAAGTACAAATCCTCAATGTCCACTTGTAACTATGAGTGTACAATTCTAAACAAAAGGGAATTGTTACAGTCCATTTGATTACATTTGTACACTCATAGTTACAAATGGATTAAATTAACATGGAGGATTCTACTATTGGCTGTCATTTATCCACGTTATCTACGGAGGATGTATGTGTATACAAGCTGGTGTGTGAGAATGTGTATGTTTATGAATGTGTGTCAGTGAATATATTGGAACTACCATCAAAACATGTATAATGTTGTTTTTTTCCCCCACAACCCCCCCCTCCCCATGCACCCCCATCTTTATTTTCATTTTCTATTCTGTCAGGGTGAACTGAGGCAGGAGATTGACTGTGCGGTGAAGCGAATGTGGCATGTTTGTATCAGCACAGTGATTGCAACTTTATTGTTGTTCCTAGTCTGTCAGAGGGGATTTGGCTCGTATTTGTTGTGACAAACCGTTTGACAGCAAAATCGCTGGAATTTGAGCCGGACCATGTATTGCTGTCAAACATGTGCCCCTGATTAATCAAAAGTTGTCTTTTTTTTGTTAATTAATTTTGGATAGTCTAGTTTTGTAACTTTATGCCTCTGTGGGGTATAAAGGTAAAGTTAATAAACTGGGATTGGGCACATTATCTAGGATACCAAAACCAGGACATGTCGACGTTGAGAGGTAAAAATACTTTTGCATTTCAGATGGATTTGGTTCATGCTAAATTGGTTCAAATTGGTCCAGCTGGCATAGAAGCAAAGGAATCCAAAGTTCTGCTTGTGGTGAGGCAGACTGTAGGGGAAAAAATACTGAGTCACTCCGTCTTCAGGTGAACAAATTAAATAATACATTTTACGGATGAGCAAGGCAACAGCTGACCGACGCGTTTCGACACTCGGGTCTTCAACAGGGTCCAGCTGGCATATTTGTGTCACCAAAATAACTAGCTTCACACAGTAGTTGTAAGATTGTGTCACCAATGCTGTGGTATTATTCCAATATAAAGGGAATTATTTATTCATAATGTCAATGGCACCCTGTAATACATTTTATTTTATAACTGTGATAACATAGAAGTCCATGTGTAGAAAACATCAGTGTCAATGCAACTCATGACTGCAATATTCCAGCTTAGTCCTCAACTGTGAAAGTTCATACAGTATTTAGACCAGATATGTTGTACTTCTATTCAGTAGTTAAATTGCTGCTCAAATTCATATATGGTAGTACTGTTCAATTACATACAGTACGTTTCCCCCAAAGATTGGATGACTTTGAGGGAATAGCAGATCTTGTAGTGAGATTGTAGATTCACTATTTTGGACATTTTAAAATGTTTGGCAATTTTTCACCTATAATGACATGCCCAGAATAGGGACACCAGGATTAATGTGGGTAATATGAATAGTATTTATAGCCCTGGAATGACCTAGTGGGAGCTAATTATCAGGTCTTATACACCACAGGTGAGGGCCTTTTCTTTGCCACTTTCCCGTTTTAGTATGAGAACAGCTCTGGCACTTTCTGA
>NC_139940.1:35650582-35675582 GCF_963454915.1 Gymnoscopelus microlampas | reverse complement strand
CTTCCTGGGTCAGGTATTGACGGTTTCCTGTACAGTTGAGTTATGGATATTGACATTGTGCCACTGTGTTTTATGGCTACTTGGGGGCACACCGAAAATAGCTGATCTATAAGCTGACAATGCGACGGTTTCTGTGCTTGTAGATCTGTTTTTGCTGTGCGACACCGTCGTATGGTAAAGTATAAATCAGGCTTTCTTCTTCTCCCTCTCAGCACTAGATGCTCAAGAGCAGCAGTTATGGATGACTCAGCTACAGCTGTGTTCCAGACGCCACTCTGACAGCAGTGCTAAGGTATTCACACACACACACACACACACACACACACACACACACACACACACACACACACACACACACACACACACACACACACACACACACACACACACACACTGCTAATTCACATTTTAGCAGAGAAATCTCAATGTAACACTGAAATTCAGGATTTATGAATATCCATCTCTCCATCTTCCCCGAGATACAAGTGCATAAAGCATCCAGAGAAATGTCTGGCTGTGTGTGTGCTCATAGATTTGTTAGCTGAACACATCCATCCAATCTATGGCCCAGACGCCTATTACCGTAAGGGCCCTCTCAGCCTATCTCATACGGCTGCCTTGCTGCTCTGTATTCTGCCCAAGCGGAGCGCTAGAACTGCAACTGATGTGGCGTCCATAATCATAATCACTTGAATCCAATTTCTAAAAAGGAAAACAACAGCCGATCTACAAGCTCTAAACGCATCGCAATGCAAAACGTTGTGAGATTGTACATCTGCTATTTTCGCTACTTCTGACATTTTCTTTGACATTGTTTTGAGCACACCTTTAGTGATTGAACATTTCAACCGAACAGAACATGATAAATGTTCAGTCAGATAACTCACGAATAGATTGAACCAATATTATAGACCGAATATATATTGAACAAATATATAGAATGAGAATACAAGTGTGGATGTAATATTTTATCTTGGCGTTCAGGCTCTGCTATATTTTTCTCCCTGCTCAGCACAATTTAGACAACCATCATTAACCATTAAGAGCAGGGAGATAGATATATAATAACAACCCCCCCATGGGGAACAGACCAATAGCAGAACCTACTGGTGGTGCTGGGGTGGTGGTGGGAGCAAACGCTGTATGACAACAAACCAGAACACACAAGCGGATGGAACGCCTGATTTAGGTGAGCTTAAATACCCGCCCAATTGGACAGCTGATTGCCACGTCAGTGTATGACGTATGGGTCTTGCATGACGCTGTATACAGCCACATAGAAACCTCTCGAGTGTATGCTGCCTGAACTCGCAGGCTACGTATAATTCTATATAAGCACTCAAAACAAGGACAATTTGGTTAGAATGTTTAAAACAGGGACAGTTGAATGTTTTAGATATTTGTCAGGACTCGGACACCCAGTTTGAAACCAGTACAGGCCTGACCAAACCGGGAGGTCTGGTCACCGTGTGTCCAGGTGGTGCAGGCCAGGGTACAAATCCTCCACGATGCTTCTTGGCTGGGTATTCCAACCAATACAACTGGCCGTGTTTGTGGTTTGGATGATGGGTGGCTGGGAGCGAGGGTGATCTCTGATGCTGCACCAGCGACTCCTACACTTTGGTCATAGCGCCTGTTCAGCAGTGACAGGGACTACATGGGGAACTGATCTGCTTTCACTTGTGCCATGTTTGTCTTCCACATGCAGTAAACGTAATGCTTACTGTCCGTATTGCATGCCAAATGTCTGGGAAATATTTATTTGGTTTTGACGCTGTTGTTGCCTTTTGTTCTGTCCATTCCTTCTTGTTGTGCACCACACATAAATACTAATAATGCTGCAGTAGATACTGTATCAGAAACTTTGTGAAAATGTCATTTTAGTACTGTCATTTTGACAGAGCTGAAGTTGAGACTTGAGAGAGCTTCGTTGATCTATTATAACACTTAAGCCAAGCTGTGAATGTGACCGTACATAAACCCAGGCAAAAGAGATAAAAAAAGGCTCTCTTCTGTGTCTTATCTGGGCCTAGTGTTCCATAAGTACATCTTTGTTCCATTGTTAATCAATGCGACGGTGTTGTCCTGCACAGCAAAATCCTCCTTTTAATGTATCCATTTGCAGCTGTACTAATGTAACCAAATGGACCATTACCACTCCATTTTGTTACATTTGTACACTCAAGAGTTAAAAGAACACATTTCACTGTGTGGTTATTCTGCGGGCTTCAGTGCACAGCATGTGTGTGAAATGACACTATAAGCTCATGTTCTGCTCACAGTTTTGTAATGCATGTCATTTGTGGCCCTCAGCAGTGCCCCTGTGATGGTTTAAACACTCACTGACTCCTGTACAGTTACTCAAGGCCTCCATAGCTTGTTATTCTTCACACAATAGCTCCTTTGTTGACATGACTCGAGAAAGATTGAGAGAAGTCCTTCAGGCATGGTAACCCTCTTCAGGTCAAAGTGAGTAAAGCCTCTTTTGTCGGTGTGAGTTGACACAGTGATACGTTTTGTTTACTCTCTCTGAGGAGGAAATGGAAAACCTTTATCTATGTTTGGGAGTGACAAATAGCTTGATTGAAGTGAAGTGAGTTTCAGGGGATGGGATTTTCAATCTGTGTGTGCGTGCACACTTGCGTGTGTAGGTCGGCGGGGTGAATGGGCTTGTTGTTGTATGTCTGTATATCACACCAAAATGCTATGTTATTTTGCCTAAATTGTCTATCCGGGGCAACAACTATTATAACCCGGAGCTCATAACGTAAAATCCAGAATAAATTATGATTTGTTAAACAGACACGTTACAGGTAATGAAAGGCATGGCCGAGACTATGTTTTGCTCCCCGTCCGCCCGTAGGCCTGTCTGTGTGTGTGTGTGTGTGTGTGTGTGTGTGTGTGTGTGTGTGTGTGTGTGTGTGTGTGTGTGTGTGTGTGTGTGTGTATGTGGTTCCGTCTGTGAACAGCTAATCTCCGGCACTGTTGGCATGATGGCAGCGAAACTGTGCACACACACACTCTCTGAGCCAGAGCAGAACCTCTACCCCAATTTTTCACATGGGCCTGTTATAGCGCCACCAGGAGGCCGATAATTTTTTTACAGCACTCCTACAGATTTTGTCCAAAAATCACGCAAATCGGTACACAGTATCTCTATAGTCATTAAATGAAATGGGTCTTTCAGATTTTTCATATTCCATCCTGATTGGCTAAGATTGGCTTCCAAAGTCCAGGAGTGCTCTGTTTTGAACAAAATGCCTCAAATCATGAACACAGTGTGCAATTTCCGTGAAATTTGCATGCACATTCCCACTAGGTCTCGTGGTGGCACTATAACAGGCCGATTCACGTTTTTACCTATACAGTAACTGCACCGATCTGTGTAAAAAAACTTTGTACGGGCAATCCCTAGAGGCCAAGGAAAAACCTTTGCCCTGCATTTTTCACATCTGCCTTTTATAGCACCACCAGGAGGCTGACTTATGTAAAACATTTTTTTTTATATTACAGATTTTATCCACATTTCACGCAAATCTGTAATCATGATCTCTATGGTCATGTAATCAAGACGGATCTGTTTCATTTGTAATATTACATCCTAATAGGCTATGATTGACTTCTAAAGTTTGCAGGAGTGGCCCGTTTTGAACAAAATTACGCAAATAATGAATGCAGCATCCGACTATAGTGAAACTTTGCATGCACATTCGCACTACGTTGAGGAACAAATGCCACCTTTTTAACATTGCCCTATTATAGCACCACCAGGAGGCAGATTTTTGCGAAACAATACATTTTCATATTACTCCTACAAATTGTGTCCAAACATCCCGCAAATCAGTACACATTATCTCTATAGTCAATTGATCCGTCCGATTTGTCATATTCCATCCTGATTAGTGAATTCCAAACATTGCTGACCTACAATAACCTACCTGACCTGGCGGAGACCTGTGCTCCGAGGAGCACTTTTTCTAGTTTTTGTTTTGTTTTATGAAAGTCCATGTTCACAGGGATGTGAATGTGATGAAGTACTGTACCAAGATTTACAGTACTGCATTTGCAGTGAGATGAGTTTTGCAAATAATGCATGCAATTCGGAAACCTTGTGGCTGTGTGTGTGTGTGTGTGTGTGTGTGTGTGTGTGTGTGTGTGTGTGTGTGTGTGTGTGTGTGTGTGTGCGTGCGCGCGCGCCCCTGTGCGTGCGTGCATTCGTGCATGTGCGCGCACTCTGTGAGCAGGATGTTCTAGCTGCAGGCTGCTCCCTCCTCCTCTCCCCAGTCCCCTCACCTCCGCTCTCGCTGCGTCTGCTTTCACTGGACACTCTCCCTCTCTCTCATCCGCTCTCCCTTCCTCTCCTCTGCTCTCCCCTGTCCCCTGTGCCGCTGCGCTTCTCCATCGCTTTCAGTCTCTCTGAATTCCTTCACCTCGCGTTGCCCTCTTTCTCTCTCTCTCTATCTTGCCTTACCTTAAACGTTACCTTAAAATTCCTCTCTCCCCTCCCTCGCTCTTTGCATATTGTGCAGCCATTCCCTCCCCCCCCATGTCTCTCTCCCTCCCTCCCTCCATGCTTGCCTGCCTCCCTCCCTCCCTGGCTGTCTGTCTGCATGCGTTGGTCCCCGTGTTGCCCTGTGTACTCGGCCAGAAGATGTCCTTGTGTGTGACAGCCGCCGCCGAGCCTGGAGGAGCAGTGGGAGCTGCTGGGAAGAAGGGGCTCGCGACACTGAGGCCAGACTGCCCTTCTTCCTTCTTCCCCTCCTCCTCCTCCTCCTGCTTCTCCTCTGACCCGTCCTCTTGCTGTGACTGCTGCCATCTCTTTCCGGCCTCCTGCACGTCTTCCATCTCCTCCAACTCCTCTTCCTTCTCCTCCTCGGTCCGGAACTGCGGCTTCTCCCCACATCCACACCCTCCTTCTGCTACTCCCTCCACCCAGATACCTCCTCCTCCACCTCCTCACCCCCACCACCACCACCACCACCACCACCATCACCCTGGGGCTGCTCCTGGTAACATTGTCACCGTCACCCACCATCAGTCCCCTGGCACTGCCCGCCGGGCCAGGACCAAACAGCATCAGAACCCCGGGAGACTGTGGGAGGTCAAAGAGGTAGGGCTGCTCAGGGTTAGAGACTGAGCTCTCATTTTAGGTAATGATGACATCTTCTAATGTGAAGAGCTAGCTAGCGGTGTCATTGTGGCATACTGTGTAAAACATGCTTTTCAGTGCAGTGTTATGCTTGTGGTCGGAAATGTTCAAAAGAGTATAAAAAGATAAATAGCAGATCTACAAGCTCAAAACGCATCGCGTCATGAAGTGTTGTGAGCTTGTAGATTGTCTATATTCGCCACGTGACACAGTTGTACGACAAAGTATGACATATGGCTTAAGTGGTTAAAAAGGATACATTTGTGGCCAGCCTATAGACAAAAGAAATGTGAGTCTAATCCATTAAAGATTTGATTTGACGCTCAGCGAAAAGCAAGAAAAGCCGCTGAAAGTGTAGGTTTTTACTGTACAGTATGTATAATACCAGTTCAATTCCAGTGAACTTTGTCTCTGTAATGTTGTGTGTTATCCTAGTTATGCGGTAGCAGTGTCTGTCTTCCATGTTTCCTTTTCTCTGCTCTCTCTCAGCATTTGGATTTTGAGAGGTGAATACGGGACATCTTTCTGCTCATGGCCCTGTATTGATCTCTCCAGATGATCGATAAGACTTTAGCCTCAAACCGAGACTTCTCAAAGTGTCATATCAGCATGCTCCCATTATTCATCCCTACGCTTAAGACACGTTTATTTTTATTTTTATTTTATTTAACAGGCCGCTACTTCAACACCACACTGTTACTCTCCTCCATCCTCTGAGCGGAAGCCAACGGAGAGATTGGAACTGCTGTGTTTCTTGCTGTGTATGTCAAAACCAGTCGCACGGAAATTATTCAGCAACTCCAAATGCCCCATCTCCCGCTTAGATAAATTCATCCATTAGAGCAGACATGGGCCAGAGGGAATTGTTTTTTGCCATTGTGTAAAAATGTGCTTTGATAAATCAAAGGGAGATCTTACATTCATCCAGTATTTAGCGATACTGGTTAAGTAGCATGTGCTTTCCTTGCCATCTGTGGAGCATAGATAAGAGTTAGGACTACAGGGTTTGGTTTTGAGCACCATTTTTGTCACACTCACAGTAGATTTTTCTCACCTGCAAAAAGACATTGACATGTTCATGTCTCGCAGACAAAGTGAAAATGAAGAGAAAGTTCAGCATGGGAAAATATTTCCCTCTCGTAGCAGGTTTGCATAAGTGTTCCTGTGAGTGGCAGGAGACAGCCCTGGCGGCTGCCACTGATGTCCATTCATACCTTATATAACTGGAGCTCAAGACTCCTTATCTCACAGACTCAGTATTGGCTCTGCTCGACTCTCAGGCTCCGTGAGCTTTGGCGAAGGGAGTTTTAACTGCAGCCACTGTTCCCACAACTTTCAAAGATTACATTTTCAAGGACTTCATTTGTTAACAGTAACTTAACCCATTCAATCCGGGAACGCATCTGTGTCATTTTAGATATCGATTGAATGGGTTAACAGATCACTGTTCTCTGGTTTGCTGTCTTAGAATGATGTTGTGAGGGCCTACTCTGTGTGGAGTTTGCATGTTCTCCCCGTATCTCCTAGGGTAGTTAATACCCTCACAAAAACATGTAGTAATCCTGGTCACTATACTGCCTCCCCCTGGTCAGCCGGGGCGCCTGATGGAGGAGAAGGGAACTGGTTGGAATAACGTGTTCCTTCCACGCGCTATGTCCAACCAGGGAAACTCCCCCCTGTCGGGTGATAAGAAGCGGCCTGCTTGCTCCTCATGCATTGAAGGAGGCATGAGCTTCAGCTTGGGCTCTCCCTAGGCTGGCAGAGGGTAGGTAGTGCCCAGGATTACATAGGCAATTGGCACTGGGTGAAAAAATGTGGGTTACAAAATCGTGGGACAAAAATTATAAAAAAAAAATAAAAAAAATAGAATGATGTTGTGCTCTTTCTCTGTGACATTACTGCTTGATGTGTTACTTATGAATATGAATATCTGCTACAGTATCAGTGGTATTGGACCATCTCCAGTCGTGCTTTTTCTCTCTCAGAGGAATAACATGAATTATTTGTCTGGTCTTTCAACGTTAGTATGAAAGATCCCGAATCCTCTTTGAACATGGTTTCTTACGAGATTGCTATCCTGGCCTTTGTGATAAGTTTAGTCTTATGAGAGGGAGAAATTAACTTAGATGTGGTCGCTGCTGTGTCCACACAGTACACATTCTGATTATGAGAGAGTGTACCAAACGGAACCAAATGGACCCATAAGCATCCATTTGTCAGTGTCCTTCGAGGCCACATGGACACATCCAATTGGACTACTTTCAATTTTGATCTTGTATTTATGCATGCGTGCAAACTATAAATATTATTATTGTTAATTGTTCTTAATATGTATAGTTTTATATTAAAGTGTACAGAACGGTCCTGTAGCCACTCAAGTCTTAGCTACAGTACATACTATAATTGTATGTAAAATCTATAAATACACTCTTCTGGATAAAAACGTATTCTTACATAGCACTCTACTAGGTCTCTGTCGGGTGGAAACCTCATACTGTGTGTCCAAAACTGTTACTTTTCAGGATTCTGCTACTATTTCTGCTTTTGTGTGACGCTGTATACATGTAGTATGATCAAGTAGGGCATTATTAATGTACGAAAAACACAAACGGTTAAAATTTCAAGATAAGAGGTTTCTGCTCGGCAGCAACAGCGGCAGCCGGGCCCTTTGGGAGACATATCAGCTATATACAGTAGGCTATATGCAGAAAAATAAAAAGGGAGAGAGATGCTGGTAGTTAGAGAGAGAGAGAGAGAGAGAGAGAGAGAGAGAGAGAGAGAGAGAGAGAGAGAGAGAGAGAGAGAGAGAGAGAGAGAGAGAGAGAGAGAGAGAGAGAGAGAGAGAGAGAGAGAGAGAGAGAGAGAGAGAGAGGGGGAGAGGGGGAGAGAGAGAGAGAGAGAGAGGTTCGAGAGAGAGAGAGAGAGAGAGAGAGAGAGAGAGAGAGAGAGAGAGAGAGAGAGAGAGAGAGTAGGAGAGAGAGGTATCCTGTTTCATAGTCAATGTCACAAGGACACTCCACTACTGAGCCAGCACTTTAGAACTGCAGGAGGGAGAATGAGGGAGAGGGAAAGAAAAAAAAGAGAGGAACGGATGAAGCAGTGTGTAAACAGAAAGGAAAAAAACTAGGGACAAAAACAAGAGTTTGAAAAGAAAATGTGATTAACATTCTCAAAGTAGACAGAGAGTATAAGATACACGACAGGGATGCGGTTGTTAGGAAGATGGATTCCTGAACATTAAAGAGCGACCTTATATTGATGGGAGGGAAGGGATGAAAGGGATTCTGACAGGATGGAGGAAGGTTTAGATTACACATCAATGGATTACAGTAATCTGACGGCACAAAAATTGGAAATCATAATCTGTTGTAGTTCTGTCCTTATGTGTGACAGCAGTGGAGCCTGCTGCTGTCACACACACAAGGACTGTGTTGTAGTGCAAAAAAAAAGATAAGATGTTTTTGAATGTACATAATACTGTAGGTAATTACTCACAGGTGGATTATTCTGAAAGAAATTACATAAAAAAATTAATAAACATATGATATTGTGTACTATTGAAACACTTCAGGTAATTTAGCCTTCAATCAGTAATCTTTGGCAGATTATTATTTTTAAGCTGCACTATGTAACTTTCCTCTTCTGCCCCGGATTTGAACCCAGTTATCTGCACAAGCGCTGTCATTTTTACCATTGACCTAATATAGCCTGCCTGCTTGCTCAGGGGATAAATTGAATCTTGACCCTCCACGATCTTGTGTCTAGGTGAGACATGACCCTTGACACGATCGAAATGTCTCAATATAAGAGCAGGGAGGCAAAATAACCACCCCAATTGTATAAGTTATATTGTTGCGAACGCGGAAGGAGGCTGACACTCGGCTCGGCTTGTGTGTCTGTCTGTCTGTGTGCAGTATGTGTGCAGCCGCGCCCCCATGTCACTCACGCTCTCATTGGCTGCCCCCATGTGACTCACGCTCTCATTGCCTGCATGCACTACAGTGTGGCTGAAATTCGCCTGTGCCCCTGGGTGACAAATTACACTCCTCTGAGAAAAATATAGCAGCGACAGTCAAAAAGAACACATCTACAAGCATCTACACAAGTTCATCTATTGGGATATCTAAGAATTCCATGTCATTTGTGCATATTTCAGGCCGGATGGCAAGTAATTGCTCATTCCTTTCTATTCTTCTTATTGTTATTTTCGAGCTGCGTTCGCTTCCAGCGTTCGCGCGTCTTACTTGTATTAACATACAATATACATACAACATTAACTCTACCATGCAGATTGGACAAAATTACATTTCATTCATTAAAATAAAGTGACATGCCGTTGTGCCGCTTTAAGTAACATTGTCAATCCTGTGTTGAAACTTGAAACAGAGACTGAACTAGAAAAAGTGCTCCTCGGAGCACAGGTCTCCACCAGGTCAGGTACGTTATTGTGACCTCCTGGTGGCGCTATAACAGGCCAATGTGAAAAGGGTGGCATTTCTTCCTCGGCCTAGTGGGAATGTGCGTGTGACATTTCACGGAAATCACAAGCTGCGTTCATGATTTGAGGCATTTTGTTCAAAACTGACCAATCCTGCAAACTTTGGAAGCCAACCTTAGCCAATGAGGATGGAATATGGGAAATCGGACAGATCCGTGTTGACAGATCACATGACTATAGAGATACTGTGTACCGATTTGCATGACGTTTGGATAAAATCTGTAATATAAAAGTAATATAAAAAACCTGATAGAAACAGTACTAATGATGACAGACAGTGGCTGAAGGAAATGGTCAGTTTATGTTTATGTTTTATTAACCCATTCAATCCGGGAACGCGTCTGTGTCATTTTAAGATTTCTTTGGGCTTTTCAAAAATAGCAGATATACTAGCCCCATGACGAACCTCTCACTCCGCTATACAGCTCCGAGATGAGGTTCCACTAGGATCTCTACCGGAATTGGTGGAACACCGGCAAAGGGTCCGTGGATTACCTTTTTCGCCACATCGTATCCAAAAACTAATGGTAGTCCCGAAATTCTACAGATGTTTGAGGATGTTCCGGAACCCTAACTTTTTAGACCGGCCCGAAACAACCGCTTAAATCGCTTATTTAGTCAGCCTGTGGCCATGTTTCACATTCAACCCGGAAAAAAACCCTACGTCAGGTGCCAGTACTGCTCCCGGTTCTGCTACAATGGGAAAACGTTTCGGGCCGGTCTAAAAAGTTAGGGTTCCAGAACATCCTCAAACATCTGTAGAATTTCGGAACTACGAATTCTGAACATTGCTGGCCCACAAGAACCTACCTGACCTGGCAGAGACCTGTGCTCCGAGGAGCACCTTTTCTAGTTCATACTGATTTTCTGAACACATGCATGTCTTTCCTTGGAAAAAGGAGCGTCCGATTGGGCTTTAGAGAATCTGGGAGCCGATTCATCATCCTGTCCAGTGCGTTTACAGAGAAAGGTCTAGTAGTTCAAAGAGCCATTTGTCAGCCTGTGTGGACCAGGTGGCGGTGTAAACTTCAGATCAGAGTGTGATTTGTCAACCCATCTGCCATGGGTCCGCCTATGAACTGTGTGGTTCAGGGAGCCATTTGTCACGCTGACCCCCATGGGCAGTGGTGGAAGAAGTACTCCGATTGTTTTACTTAACCACTTGAACCCCAGCGTCCAAAAATAGCACATCTACAAGCTCACATCAGCTTGTAGATCGGCTATTTTTGCCAAAGAGATTTGGTGTAGACGGAAAAGTACACTTGTAACTCAAGTCCAGTTCTCTAAGACTACAAGCAATACCACAATCTGTAAAATACTGTTACAAGTAAAAGGCCTGTATTTAAAAATGTACTTGAGTAAAAGTACAAAGGTATTGGCATCAAAATTATACTTACAGTACAAAAGTAAAAAAGTACACTTTACTCACTTTTTCGAAAATAGCAGATGTAGGCTACAAGCAAGCTCACAACGCGTCCCAGCCAGCACGCCCACTTGGGTCCCATATGGGTACAAGGTGGGCTACTTGGGTACCAAGTGGGCATGGGCTTGAACTGGGCAAATTATGAGGGTCCCACGTGGGCTGCATGTGGGCTAACTGGGCGTGGGTTGGAAGCGGGCCAGCCCACTTGGGTCCCACGTGGGCTGCATGTGGGCTACCTGGGCGTGGGTTGGAAGCGGGCAAGCCCACTTGGGTCCCGCGTGGGCTGCAGTGAGGCAACACATTCTGACCTTATAGGTTATTTTCGAATAGCCAAAGTAAAACATAGGACTTAACTGTATGTTTTGTAGTAATCTAAATATGTAACTAGTAACTAAAGCGGTCAAATAATTGTAATGGATTAGAATGTGCATTATTTGCCTCTGAGATGTAGTGGAGTGGTATAAATTATAATAAATTAATTATAAAAAAATAATAAATGATCACGAAATGGAACTACTCAATAAAGTAAAAGTACCTCAAAAATGTACTTTACAGCACTTGAGTAATGTACTTACTTACTTTCCACCACTGCCCCTGGGCATCAGAGACCAACTGTTCAGCCAATGTAAACTCACCGTTTAAAGATGATTTCTGACTTTTTAGCCTGACTGTCCGCTGGGTCTGCTCAGGAAGTGTTTTCTCAGGGATCTATTCGTCATAAATGTGACAGCTTCCATATTATTTCCGACTCGGGGAGAGATTCGTCATCCTGTCTCTAAACTCAGCGGTCTCAACAGGAACAGCTCTGGGATTGATTCTTCTGCCTGGCCAGTGTGTTTCACCATTATCTCTGTTTAAGGGAGGGATTCGTCAGCCTGTCTGAACTCGGGAACAAAAGTTCATATTGTCGCTGTCGGGCAGAAAAATTGTTTCTCCACATTTCAACATTTTATGTTTTTTCCCCCGAAAATGTATGTCCTACTTCGTCATCATATACGACAGTGTCTCACAAAAGTAGCAAAAATAGCCGATCTACAAGCTCACAATGCGTTGAGATGTGTGACGTGTTGTGATTTATTTTTATTTTTGTGAAGGTTAGGTTAAGTGCGTCTTTTTTGTGGGTTTTTGTAAGCTCGGGTCCTGGGGAGACACCAAATTTTCTCTTGCACGTCTGGTATAGACCAGTGGTTCTCGGGGACCCCCAGGGGTCCTTGGGGGGCTTCCAGAGGGTCCCCAGCTAAATGTGATAATATTGCAACACAATCATTTTAACCACTTTATATCCATATTTTATACTGTGGCTATTCAAAAATAGCCACAGACGCGTACAAGGTCACAAACGCGCTGTGAGCTTGTACATCTGCTATTTTTAGTGGTGCCAACCGCTCTACACTTGACTTTGTCCGTATGTCCGTATGAGCCTGACGGCAAAGAAGAAACACATACAAACACACGCACACACACACACACACACACACACACACACACACACACACACACACACACACACACACACACACACACACACACACACACACACACACACACACACACACACAGACTTGGAGATTGCCTACGCCAACTCTCCCCTCATTGCCCACACGTGCCACTGGCTATCAAAGAGGGGTCCAGGGACCCCCAGCTTCACTTTGTCCGTATGTCCGTATGAGCCTGACGGCAAAGAAGAAACACATACAAACACACGCACACACACACACACACACACACACACACACACACACACACACACACACACACACACACACACACACACACACACACACACAGACTTGGAGATTGCCTACGCCAACTCTCCCCTCATTGCCCACACGTGCCACTGGCTATCAAAGAGGGGTCCAGGGACCCCCAGCTTATGTTGTGTCCGTCGTCCGTTTCAGCACGGGCTTTAAACAGCTATAACTCCAGTTCGCAGCATGCCAGCAAGTCCAAATTTGGTATGTGGACTTAGACCACCAATAGGGACGAGCATTGACTGCTGAAGCCCCGCCCCGCCCTATTATAGCGCCACCAGGAGGCCACTGGCTTCAAGCAGCTATAACTCCAGTTTGCAGCATGCCACCAAGTCCAAATTTGGTATGTGGACTTACACCACCAATAGGGACGAGCATTAATTGCTGAAGCCCCGCCCCGCCCTATTATAGCGCCACCAGGAGGCCACGCCCCAAAGGCACCGCTTCCTTCACACAGGGTGTGATTTTTGGAAAAATCTTGACTTTTCCACAATGAGTGGAAGAGTTTTGGACAATGACTCCTTCAGTCCCTTTGTGCCTCTGTCGTACGCTCCACTGTTGTCTGATCATTCACACAAGATCAAGAGTCTGCTTTGACTGTACACTCACCGCCACCCATGAATGAGTGTCTTTTTGTGAAGTCTGAGATTTTTTTTTCCATCACTCGACAACGCAATACTGTTGCAATAGCAACCCTGTTGTAGGGCGGCGGAGCAGAGGAGATGTACGAGTGAAACTCCTCGTTCCTGTCCTGTGACAACATTATGAATGGGCTCTGTTATCACTGTGGCTAATTATTGCACGATTACAAAGCAATAAGTCCTCCTCCCCGGCTCCGGAAACAGCATTCAGCTGCTTTTTATGTACGATACAGGGGCAGGGTGGTGTGTGTGTGTGTGTGTGTGTGTGTGTGTGTGTGTGTGTGTGTGTGTGTGTGTGTGTGTGTGTGTGTGTGTGTGTGTGTGTGTGTGTGTGTGTGTGTGTGTGTGTGTGTGTGTGTGTGCGTGCGTACGTACGTACTGTACTGTACGTGCGTGTTCAGATGGGTTGAAGGAAGAGACTGAGAGAAAGCATGTGCCATCTCTCATCTCGTTATTTTAGTCTCCTGTTAAACTGTGATTTTAGTTTTTGCCATCTTGCAGACAAGTGAGAGGAAAGAATGCGTAGGAAGCACACGAAGCATACATTTTTCATGAGGGTTAGGGATGTGAGGCAGCTCCTAGCAGACACCATGCGAAATCTTTCCCCTCTTACACCACTCGGAAGCTGAATCCTGTTTTCAGACACCTTCCACCTTCTTTAATAAAAGAAACAGCGACTTGGAGAGGCTGTCGTACCGTGGGGACATACTGCACTGCATAGTAGGAGAGATGGTGCGGTCGCTGAGACTAAACTGAGCAGTTAACAGGGATGTATAGTTCTCATTGGGAGAAAAACACCAAGTTTAAAACGACCCACAGTGGAGAGGGCATTGCCACCTCTCTTAGGCAGTGTTATCCTTATAATTTATGATTTTTCTTTTTAAATCATATTTCTAATTTTAAAATCTTTATCCCATGTTTTTTGTAATATATTATATATATATGTATTTCTGCTTCATTGGAATTGGACTTAGAAGAGTAACAGGAATGAGAGGAGAGAAGATGTAACTTACTGACTGTGGACGACAATGTTTTAACAAACATCAGAACCATGTGGTGCATCCGGCTTTGTCGAGCGTCTATACGAACACAATTGGCCCGTGTTCGGGGGAGGGAAGCCAGGTGGGGAGGGGGGGGGGGGGTGATATTTGTCACTGCGACTGCACGTCCTCCTACCGGTTTGGGTGGCACCTGCCAGCGGGGAGTGTTGGGCGGGAGGATTAGGACGGAGGCTCTACATCCTCCCGGTGGAGGCTCCTCACTGGCAGGTGAGTCAGTTGGATACAACAGCAGTGACAACACTAAATGTGTGTGGGGAGGAATTTATTGGCGTAACGACTAAATTGGGGAGAAAAAGGGGGTACAAAGAAAAACATCAGAACCATAACCATTGTTATAATTTCTCTGGATACTTTTCCCCTTTGTTTCAGTTCCTCATATTAACTCTAACCTTCGCCACTGACAATGAAAAGGATAACAATGATGTTCAAACCATGCTGATCTGTTGTATAGTCAGGAGGAGATGTACTGTGGAGAGGCATCGATTGTTACCCAGTCACAATGTACCTCTACCTATCTATCCTGCATTAGAACTGTAGGATTTACAAAGCATTCTCTCTTCCTGATGCAGCCCTACTGCAGTAAGCTTAACTTTAACCACTTAAACCCTAGCATCTTTATACTGGGTTGAACATTCAACAGAAATACCCGATCTACAAGTTCACAATGGTCTTCGGTATTTAGTGTAGATAAAAAAAACAGGTTCATTTAGTTAGCTGTGAATTGGATAAATGTCAGTTTGCAGTTCAAGTACAGTAGATGGCAATGTGGACTCTATAATATGGAGTTCATATTATGAAGTGCATGCTCAAAAAAACCTTACAGTGCAAGTAATATACACTGTATATCGTCTCTGTCTGTGGAAACCTCATATGTCCAAAACTGTTCCTTTTTAGGATTCAAATTCAAAAATAGCAAAGGTAACAGATCTACAAGCTCAAAATGTGTGCTTGATGCCACGTTTCGAGCTTGCAGATCTGCTACTTTTGAGGCTTTTGAGTGACACTGTAGTATGATAAAGTAGGGAATTAATTTACGAAGAAACACAAAAAGTTAGAATATGAAGATAGGAGGTTTCACTGTATATACTGTATACTTTATACACAACACAACAGCTGCACTATTGTTTATCATTTTTCAGTTATGACTCTGGTAATAAGGGAATCAATTGGAGAGGAAAACGACAGGGAAACAAATGACTTCCTGTGGGGCATTGCCTTTCACTGTAGAAGACAGGAGGACATGGAGTGTAATTCTATGCGTAGCGGTGCTATTTCAGTCCCCTGCGACTGGAGACACAACGCCGCAGCATGAGAAACGAGAACGTGTGTGTGAATGACGTATGACTATTATAGAGTTGTGTTGTGTTGGCTTTTTTCTGTGGAGCAGACGAGCGCTGGTGACTCACCTTCCCCAGGGAGGAGAAGCCTGTGTGTGTGTGAGCGAGAGAGGCACGATCTGAGTGATGTGAGAGAGAGACGGAACCACGTAGATACACTGAAGCCTAGTTTATATCTCCTAGTATGACGGTGTCAGCGACATATCAATTATTTTCCACCGTGTCGCACTGTGGAAATAATTGATATACAAGCGAAAAATGTGACGCATTCTTCGCTCGAAAATCAGCAAGCAACACTGTTGTAGGATGAAGTACAAATTAGGCTTTTGTGCGTGTGCGTGCATGCGTGAGATTTTGGGATAAAAAGAAAAAATAATAATTTATTTTCTGATCCATTGTACTCAGTTCATCAGCGTATATGCATGCATGCATTTGTGTGCTCGGGATCTAAGAGAGAAACAAATCAACGTATAGATGTGATTATGTACATGTGTGTGCATGTTTGTGTGCACACACACATAAACGTGTGTGCTTGTGTGAGATATAGACACACGTGTGCTTGTGTGAGGTAGACATCTGTCACACAGATTGTTCCACTGCCGACTTAAACAAGCCGTGCTATCCCAGTTGCCCTGGTTTGCAGCGCTGGTGTCACTGATAATTACCTCCTAAAGTCACAGAGGAGCAGAGGAGCAGAGGAGGGGAGTTGGAGGGTGAGAAAACTCACAAGTTCCCTCTGACATCCACCCACATACTCTCTCTTTCTCAGACCCACATTGATTTCAATGTCTCACTATCTGTCTGTGCCTCCCTGTTTCGTATTCTCTTGCATCTGTGCACTGTATTCTTCCTCTTTCCCCATCTTATGAATCTTTTCATTCATTCATCCAGCCAGTTCATTAATTTGTTCACTTTGTCTGCTCATTCATTCATCCATCCATCCATTCATTTGTTCATTTATTCATTCATTCAGGGTTCATTACCTGTCTCTTTTTCTTTCTCAAACCCACACTGCACTCTCCACTAGCGTTATTCTCTCTCTCTTCATTCATACAGACTATGCAACACTGATAGATGGCGGGTAGAATGAGGTTCACTATACAACCGTGGGTGGATGCTTTATCCACTTGCTGTGATCGTCTTATGTGGCGTAACATGTTTGCTGTCTACTGGGAATTCCCTTGACGTAAGCGTGTGAACACTGACTGCTCACTGGCTGACACAATACATCACTCTTGCAGGGAGAGACTGCCTAGCAGTCCAAGCTAATTGCATTAGAGGAATTGCTCCAAATGATTTCGTGTTTTGAATGTGTATGTCCTGATTCCAGTCTCTCTCTCTCTCTCTCTCTCTCTCTCTCTGTCTCTCTCTCTCTCTCTCTCTCTCTCTCTCTCTCTCTCTCTCTCTCTCTCTCTCTCTCTCTCTCTCTCTCTCTCTCTCTCTCTCTAGGTAATAAACCAGGCTGAAGGCCAACAGAAGAACCTGGTCAACTCTATTGAGTCTCTGCCCCCACGCGGTGGACCTCTCTCCTCTTTGGATGAGGTACTGAAGGACAGCTGACAATCTGATCTGATAATGCAGTCAATATTTCCATATTGATTTATTAATAATCAGAAAGATAAGAATACCATAAACCACTGTTTAGAGTGGATATTGAAGTATTCAGTAACTATGATCTCGCCAATTAAGTAAGTAAGTAAGTAGGTCGGAGAGGCTTATTGTCTGTATCAGCCGACAGTCTCTGTCTCGCTGGCAATGAAGCTGATTTTGAGAATACTAGGCATCTCAATCGTGATGGCAGTTTTATGAATGGCAGAGTATTTACTGTCAAGCGAAGAGGCAACAATATGGCATCCATAATAGAACCTGACAAAACTCTATTGATTACTGTCAAAACTATTAAATATCAACACAGAAGAGCTGTGCAGAATGTATGGAAATACCTTATTTGTACATAATACAACTAAACCTATCCTTACCCATATATATTAGTATATTTATTGGCATATATTGACATTTTTGCCGATATCCAATTAGCGATTATTTGCATGGTCAAATCGACCATCGACCGATACCGATTCCGATACCGATACCGATGATGCAATACAAGTTACAAGTAAGGTTTACCTCACACCTGTAATTTTGGATGCAGATGCGAGACTTCTAAAAAACTGTGCACTCTATTACCTTATGTATTAGGCCTACTGATGCACATATTAGTTCAATGTAAATATAGTATCTTTACTTAACATTTTTCCAATTTGTTGATCCTGTTGAAAGCTTTTTCAGCTTCAAATTCAAACATAATATTATAGAATAAAATATCGTCTTAAACCGATATATTTATTTGGATATCGGTTTGATACCGATATTGCGTTTTTAAGGCCGATATGGCCGATACCTATGATGACTGATATATTGGTGATCCCTAATGTGGTATATTGAATATAGAATGCAGAATGCAATTGTGGTCTTTATCTATATTTTTGAGAAATGAGTGTTTAAATATTTCTTAATTATTTTTTAATGCATTGCGTTGCATTATGAGCTTGTTCATCTTCTATTTTTGGTGAAGATATTTAGTGTGTAGAGGGAAAAAGGTATGGGCCCTGTGGGACTATATCAAGAATCAAGAATCCGGTGTACTGTATATGCCGGTATACAAGATTTAAGTGGTTAATTATATCTCGGTCTTTTTCCTCCTGTTGACTGATTCTTTTTGTCCTGTTTTCTCTCCCTTCCTGCCACTCTGCCCTCGGCCCAGGACCTGCTGCTGCTGAAGGCTACGTCTGCTGCCACGCTGAGCTGCCTGGGCGAGTGTCTGAGCATGCTGCAGCACAACGTCAGCCAGGCCCTCACCACACAGTACAATAACACCACAGCCTGCCAGAACCAGAACCAGAACCACATCCCCAACCACAGCCCCAGTCCCAGCCCAAGCCACAATCAGACCGACCCCATAGAGAGAATCAAATCCTGGAGTCAGCGCTGCAGTACCACCACTGTCAACCAAGCGGAGCCAGACCTGGTAAAGTCTGGGAGTCAAAGCCCGAGATCCGGCCTCGGCGAGTCCCAATCACAGACCCCGAGTCCCAAACACAGTGACCACAACCACATACAGAGTCAAAGTCAGGCCAATACACCCGCAGGTGAGTTGAAATTAAAGAATTAAGACCACCCTCTACATCTCTTGCACGCTCCCCGTTAGCCATCGCCACGGCACGAAAACACCTGTGATTGCACGCCTCACCTGTTTGTCCTGTTTCGCGACCTTCACCCCATCCCCACCTCCACTCCAACCCCGTCCTTTCTCCTCAGCCCTCGTCGCTCTCTATCCCTCTCTCTCTCCCGAGTCCCTCTCGTTCTCCCCTCTTCTCTCTAAGGAACTCACAGGGGTGGGTAGCAAGGAGCCATGGCGGCCGCCCAGAACAAGATCCCAACGGCTGCACGCTACTGAGACTACACCCCCACCCCTCTTGTCCTTCCCTGGGTCCTTCACTTCTCCCACACCTCCACATTCCGTCTTTTACTAGTGAATGTGGAATCAATTCATGTAGTCAATTGATTGGGGAATTAACTGATCTGTGAATTATGGATGAATATGAATTCATGAGTTAACATTTTGTTTTTTATTAACAATGCTACACATGGTAATATAAATATAATAAATAAAATCTATAAATATTGAATAGTATATCGGTATATAATGTATTTAAAATGTTTTAATAACACTCCATCTCTTCAGTCCTGACTTATAAACTCTTTAACTCTTACTCTTCAACACTTAAGAATCACTAGTAGCAATTAACTTTATCGTGGAAATGAAAGACAGTGGAGTAATTGTTGTTTTTTCCAAAGCTTTTATTAATGGCTGCACTACCTCTATAACGCTAACTGGTGGTTTGGGTTTGCCACAGCACTGAGCTAACAAATTGCTGAACATCTGTCTCATGTCTCATATTACAGATTGTACCATACTGCACTGTAGCGTACATTTTGTGTAATTTCAGCCAGTGTAGTGAGTGTCAAAGCGATTGCTTCTTCCTTAAACCCACTGTAAAATTTGTAGAAATTCAACAAGACAATCTTGTTTTCATTTCCCTTCCTTGTTTTCTTTTAAATGGATCATTAACAAGTGTGGATGCCACTCATCCTCCCCATGTGCACTGCATTACTTTTAGCTTTGAGGAACAAGGTCACTAGATTAGCCATCTCTGGGTGCGAAACTGTTGGCTAAATTATGATGAAATTGAAAATATTGGGCAGATTCAAGTAATTTAGGAATACATGTAAATTTGGGATTAAAGTAATTGCACGATCAAAGTAACATTTAAAGTCCTGCTTTACTGCAATTTCTTAAACCACAGAGATATCTTAAGGCCACATATATAATGGTGCTGAGCCCACTGAGCTGAGCTCAGTTGAGCTTCTAGTGAAGAGCATTCTCTTTTTTTCATCCTTTATTTAGATAGGAAACTATAGAGAGACAGGAAACCTGTGACAGATAGGTGGGAGACTTGGTAGACAGGTTGGGAGTTTCATTCAAACATAGGTCCTTGTGACTCAAAAGATTCAGTGCATGAACTGGCGGAGTCATCAGGCACCTCCATAAAGAACATTCTCATTTGCACTTTTGCACTTGATGCTGTGGACTACATAAGGGACACTGTTTAAATTTTAATATTTGACACATTCTGTTTGCCCACAGATGTGCTGAATGTTATAGTTGCCTGTGTGAAACACTCTAGCAATCATGCTGATTTCAGGGATCAAAAATGGGTCAGTTTGGTTTAGAACCAGGCAAGGCGGGGTTGGGTGTTAAATGGGACCGCCATTTACTACCATGTCAGTAAATAATGCAGGAATCATATAAATTAAGGTTTTAAATTACATTTGCATGAACACTGATTCTGGCACAAGTTCAATCTTAGTGTTACTGGATCTTATTGCTGTTTTTGAAACTGTTGACCAATCAATACTACTAGACAGACTGAAAAGCTGGGTAGGTCTTACAGTAGTTTGGTTCAGGTCCTACCTTTTTAGACCGGGACGTCTCTATTTTGTTTCCGTTTGGCAGCTACATATCTGAGTGAACTAATGTGGGTTGTGCCTACAAGGTTCAATTCTAGGACCTCTGACTCAACCTCTTTGCTCCCATTAGACCTAATTATGCAAAAAAGAGCAAAGTCGCTTACTATAACTATGCGGATGACACTCAATTATATACAGTATACACTCTCACCAAGTGATTATGCTCTATAGACTCACTGTTAGTGCATTGAACAAAGCAATGAGTGGATGCGACAAGGTTTCCTCCAACTAAACAAGGATGAAACTGAGATAATTGTCTTTGGTACAGAAAGATTGGTACAACAAATATCTAGATAAACTAATTCACACTTTCATATCCAGTATGTTATGGAACTGTAATAGTCTTCTCGGGCATTCCCCAAGAAGCACTTAGGCAACAGCTGATTCAGAATGCTGCTGCCATAGTTCTAACAAAGAGAAGCTGAACATAGTGTTCTGCCTTGACTGCCAGTGTGACATAGAATTTACTTACAAATACTGTTTCTGGTCTACAAATCACTTAATGGTTTAGGGCCAAAATACTCCCACACTCTGACCCGTCTGGACTTATAGGTCATCAAGTGTCTGCTAATTGTTCCTAGGATTAAAATAAAATTATTAACGCTATATAGAGGCGGGAATAAACTTCTGAAGGATCTATTATTTTCTTTTTGTCTATTTTCTCTTAAATAATAATAATAATGTATTTTATTTTAATAATGTATTTTATGTTTAATCTCTGAGTGCTAAGCACTCTGAGATTCTACCTTAAGCACTGTGAATTGCCTAGGTGTTTGAAATGTTTTGTGAAAATAATTGCAGAGGGTACAGATTGAAATCCTCTGTGTGTTCGGCTTCATTTTTACATGTCCAGAGTTAAATGAACACTCCAGATACAACTGTGTAGAGGACTATGAAGGCATGTTGTTCCAGTGGTGATTCTGTTGGGTTTGCTTTTCTCTCCAGATAGTCTCACTGAAGGGCCCACATTTCCACCTGAGAAACAGACGAAAAACAGAGGAGTTTCACCTCTCTTGTCTACACCATCTCCATCTTCCACACAAACACAGAAGGACCTGGATGCCAACTGTGAGGTAAATTGATACATTCCATTATTATCCTTTTTTTTTTTTTTGGATGAGAAATCGAGAGCAGAAAGGAGGCTCTCCATCCAGGAAGGATGTGGCACCACGGTCAGTTACCCATGCCCATACCCATGTTTCGCAGTTTCACTGCCTTTCAGAGTTGGAAAGTACATACTTAAGTATACTGTGCTTAAGTGCAATTTTGAGGTATTTGTACTTTACTTGAGTAAATCCAATTTCCAATACCTTTACTTCTATTTAATTCCACTACATCTCAGATCCAAATATTGTACTTTTACTCCACTACTATATTTATTTGATTATTATTACAAAATATACATTAACCACTATACATTTCGTCAATCTGAAAATATCAGATCTACAAACTCACAATGTGACGCATTGTGAGCTTGTAGATCTGCTATTTTCAAAAGATTTTTATACATTTGAAAACTTCAAATGGGACATTCTGTATAATGAGTACTTTTACTTTTGCTACTTTTAAGTACATTTTGATGCCAATACTTTTGTACTTTTACTCAGGTACATTTTGAATTCCGGACCTTTACTTGTAACTAGAGTATTTCTATATTGCAGTATTGATACTTTTACTTAGTAAAAGTATCAATGAGAGTAAGTAAAACATGAGAGTACTTTTTCCACCACTGCTGCCTTTACAATACACAATGAATAACCACAATTAGAGATGGCTTTGGAGAACAGTTCAGTTTTTTGTCATCTGAAGCTTTTGGAACTATTAGCACCAGACCTGCTTAAATAAACCAGCACTATAGCTGTGTGGTTAGTTGTGATGGGTCAGAGCTGAGCTGAGACTGTCAGCACTGGGATGTGAGTTTGGATATGATTCAGACCCTCTTCATTTATTCATGACTCATCTTCACCTTATGTGAAGTGGTCTCGGCTCAAATAGCCAAAAATAAAAAACCTGCTGAGTTTGAGAGGAAATCCTCCTGGGTCCTTTCTTTTTCAATTCCTCTCCAAACTTTCCTATACACATCGTCTGGCCTCTAAAGCAGGGGTCTTCAACGTTTTTCAGGCCAAGGACCCCTTAGCTGAGAGAGAGATGAAGCAGGGGCCGCCACTACTTATTGGATTCATGTTAAATGTGTGTTTTCAAGACATTTAACCACTTAAACCCTCAATACTTTGTAAACGTTACCTCTGGCTCTGTAAGTGGTCTGTTCCTTTTCCCCTTAACACCAAAAATAGTCGATCTACAAGTTCACAACGCGTCTATGACGCGTTGTGAGCTTGTAGATCGGCTATTTTCCGCGAATGTTCTCCCCAGTATAGGGATGCTATAGGGTTCAAGTGGTTAATGTAACACACAAATGTTTAGCGGGCCCCCCTGCAGTATCTCTGAGGACCCCCCTAGGGGTCTCGGACCCCCTCTTGAAGACCCTTGCTCTAAAGCATCTTGGATTCAAAGCCTGCATCGTTAAGTCTCGACTGGGTGGCTCCTCTTTGTTTGATTCAGTCATTCTCCATTTATGACTTGCTTCCATTCCAAGCTGTCCTCATTACATTCTCTGACCTTCTCACTGATGATGTAGTGTCTTACCGCTTCCTTTTGGCAGCTGAGCTGCTGGCAGCAGAAGAGAAAAGGGAAGCCTCAACGCGGAGGGTTACATAAATCATTTCCTGACTAGAATAGGTTCCAGAGGGTGCTTGTCTGAGGGGGCAGTTGTGTACCTCTGAATCGCCCTGCAGGGGGCTATTGTGTGCATTCAGAGCTATCTATAGCTCTGAATGCGGATGGGGTGAATCCATTTATACTCTGTCGTACGATGAAATAAAAAAATCAGGCAGCTGTACTGTAGTTGCGTTAGAGAAGTGTGGACTAGAGCAGGGGTTCCCAAACTGGGGGCCAAATTACTTTAGGGGGTCCCCAGATGATTAGCTTTATGTGCAACATAAAGTGTATATAGGGTATCTGCACCTTTTTAATACCAAATTGGCCACATTGTCAAATGTTACTTAAAGGAGAATTTTGGACTAAAGTTTTATTACCTTTTCTATGATGTTATGATATCTTAGGATGAATGTTACAGTAGAAACATTTCATAACTCCACCCCTGGTCCGCCACAGCTTAAAAGCCCTCTAAGCTGCCTCATTCACTAGAATGGGGAATCTCGCTTACAGTTGAAGCGGATAGGCCTTAGGTTAGATCACATATTTTAATAGTTTTTTTTTTTTTTTTTTTTAGATCTGATGTTCATAGTGACAGAACACTATGCAACCAAAAAACTAAAACAAAAACAAAACAGAAGTCTCGCTAGACGAGATTGAAATCTCGGGATTGAAATCTCGTCTAGCGAGACTTCTGTTTTTTTTTTTTTCTTCTTTTTTTTTGACAGTGTTCTGTCACTATGAACGTCAGATCTCTCACAAAAAAAAAAAAAAAAAAGCTATTCAAATATGTGATCTAACCTAAGGCCTATCCACGCACCTTTTTAAGCTGTGGCGGACCAGGGGTGGAGTTATGAAATGAAGAAGTTTGGGAACCCTTGACTAGAGAGGAGCTGGGAATAGAGGCTGGGAAAGAGAACGAGAGAGAGAGTCGTAGGCCCTTGACAATGACATTTCAAGAATTTTACTCTACATGAAATATGTCAAGTTTAATCATTTGACAAGGCTCAATGCTTATAAGCCCAGCTTTATTTCCTCAAAAACTATTGGAGCGGCCTACTTCTATCTACCCAGAGCCCTCCTTTGGGCCCTGACCCAGACTTTGTTCAACAATGTGGAGAGGGGAAAATAATTGTTATGAAAGGAGAAGTGAGGGTGGCACAGAGAGAACGGCCTGTCAAATATTCAGCACAGAACGGTTAGAAGTTTCCTAATTAGCTCTCCGGCAGTTTGTTCCTCCTGGACCCTACTGAGTCACGCAGCGAAGTGTGCGTGTGCGTGTGCGTACATACACGTGTGTGTTCAAGACATATAAGTGTATGTGACTCAGCCAC
>NC_139940.1:35473082-35645582 GCF_963454915.1 Gymnoscopelus microlampas | reverse complement strand
GTTCTAATAACAACTCAAGAAACACATACTGTATTATTGATAGGTGTGGCTGTTTTTAGACATGGTGCACACTGCATAGTCTAGATAGATCAACCTCTGGTCCCTTGGTGCGGGTCCATTTGGTTCCATTTGTACACTCTCAGAGTTAAATGAACACAGTATTTTAGATTAGGGTCCCAAAGATACAAAAAAAATCTTTCCATTTGTACACTCGAGTTACAGACCCATTTGTGAGAAACAGTGGTAGATAATCCCTGGATGTATGTTTAAAAGATTACGGTGCAGCTGCTTCCTACACACAATGTGTGTGTATATTAAACAAATATGACAGCTTGGGAATGCGATATGCTCTGTTGTCACGGTTTCCACATTGCTGAGTATGACAGTGATGTTTTGACAGATTGTAAACAGACTATTGTCAGAGGAGAGCAGGACAACACAGTGCTGCTGTCTATCACTTAGAGAGAAAAACATCTTTCAGTGGCATTTCTGAGACTATCAGCTGTTCATACCGCAGATGTCTGTTGCGGGGAGTCACTGGAGTGTGACAGAGTCAGCATTGGCTTGTTCTCTGGGTGTATGTATGTATGTATGTATGTATGTATGTATGTATGTATGTATGTATGTATGTATGTATGTATGTATGTATGTATGTATGTATGTATGTATGTATGTATGTATGTATGTATGTATGTATGTACGTATGTACGTATGTACGTACATCAAGCAATATCTACACAGCTTAGCTAATTAGGGTTTCTTGTATAATATTATACAATAAACACTGCATACATGAGGGGGTGATGTATCACTGCGATGCTAAATACTTTCAAATATTGATAAAGAATTCTATAGTAAAGACAGGATTGAGCTCCATCATATTGGGCAAAAATCTCAGAACTGAAGAATATGATTCCTACGCTCTTATAACTAGGCATAGACAGCTGTTTGCCAAGTACTCCATATGCCAGACAGATATTAAGACAAATGTTCCTGCTTCCGTTCTCTGCGATATTGATCTACCCCTCCACAGATAAAGATTGCTCAAGTAACTGGATATGATTTTCTGTGGAAGCAGCTGTACTTCCTTGTTCTTCAATATGCCTACTGTATGTATGTGTAACCTTGTCTGGGTCTGACAATTTTAAATTAGTTTTACCAATGGTGAAATTGTTCATCTTAAAAATGTTCTTAGTTTTGGTTAAAGCGGTATGTGTTTACCAGACCCTATTAGACCCCATTAGGAAAAACACAAACGAATGAATGAAAATGTGTGGTATTCTCCTTTAACACAAATCAGTCGGCATGAATCACTGAAGTGTATAATACAAGCGAGCGAGCAGGGAGCAGGTGTGCTCTACATATGAGCTTCATTCAATAGGGCAGAGTTTTGAAACATTCATATGGGACTACAGCACAAAGAACAGATTGTATTGAACGTAGAGTGAGCACACATCTCGACTGTATTCGCCCTCTAGGTTGGAGGGCATGGCAAAAAATAGAATTTTCTATGAGACACACACACGCACGCACGCACGCACGCACGCACGCACGCACGCACGCACGCACGCACGCACGCACGCACGCGCGCACGCACGCACGCACGCACACACACACACAGACAGACAGAGATACATATTTTAAAATAAAACAAATATTAATACAATATTAGTGGATTAAGTGATGCGAAATCATAATCAGTTCATTTATATGAATATTTAAACATTGTTTTACAGTTTGAACAAATCCAATCTTAGGTCACGATACTCGGGAATCTGATGGCAGATTAATCTTAGAAAACACTGCATTAAGTAGTTAAGTAGAGTGTGCCTGTTTACCACCCTTGCTCTGGTCTCAGTTCTTAACATTTTTCTATTGTAGACAGTTAGAAAAATCTTCCCAACGGCAGTTTTACATAAATAATTTGTTTGTCAAGTATATTTAACTATGCGAAGTGAGTGATTGTTACCATCTATTTGTGCCAGTATAGTTTGATAGTTGTCGCAGGGATGACCATGTATATACTATGACACCGGTATAAACTGTGAAAACTGATAGAGCTAGTGATGACATAAACCATTGGGAAGCCTCAATGTTGACCATAGGACACTGCCATCATGGCTCTTTGTAGTGACTCTTTTTTTGGTCCCTAACATTCATCGAGCTCTGGACTTAGTAAAAAAAAAATTCACCATTTTTCACTACCGAAACGAAAGTTAAATCCGAAAAAATCACTAAGTGTGGAGGCCAAAATCGTCCCCCCGAAAACCTGTTAGGAGTACGTTTCAGGCAATTTAGAGTTGATTGGTAGTACTTTGTAGTGACTCTTTTTTTGGTCCCTAACATTCATCGAGCTCTGGACTTAGTATATTTATTTTTTCACCATTGGGTCACTACCGAAACGAAAGTTGGTCACTACCGAAACGAAAGTTAAATCCGAAAAAATCACTAAGTGTGGAGGCCAAAATCGTCCCCCCAAAAACCTGTTAGGAGTACGTTTCAGTCAATTTAGAGTTGATTGGTAGTACTTTGTAGTGACTCTTTTTTTGGTCCCTAACATTCATCGAGCTCTGGACTTAGTAAATTTATTTTTTCACCATTGGGTCACTACCGAAACGAAAGTTGGTCACTACCGAAACGAAAGTTAAATCCGAAAAAATCATTAAGTGTGGAGGCCAAAATCGTCCCCCCAAAAACCTGTTAGGAGTATGTTTCAGGCAATTTAGAGTTGATTGGTAGTACTTTGTAGTGACTTTTTTTTTTGGTCCCTAACATTCATCGAGCTCTGGACTTAGTAAAAAAAAAAATTCACCATTGTGTCACTACCGAAACGAAAGTTTGTCACTACCGAAACGAAAGTTAAATCCGAAAAAATCACTAAGTGTGGAGGCCAAAATCGTCCCCCCGATAACCTGTTAGGAGTACATTTCAGGCAATTTAGAGTTGATTGGTAGTACTTTGTAGTGACTATTTTTTTGGTCCCTAACATTCATCGAGCTCTGGACTTAGTACATTTATTTTTTCACCATTGGGTCACTACCGAAACGAAAGTTGGTCACTACCGAAACGAAAGTTAAATCTGAAAAAATCACCAAGTGTGGAGGCCAAAATCGTCCCCCCGAAAACCTGTTAGGAGTACGTTTCAGGCAATTTAGAGTTGATTGGTAGTACTTTGTAGTGACTCCTTTTTTGGTCCCTAACATTCATCGAGCTCTGGACTTAGTAAATTTATTTTTTCACCATCGGGTCACTACCGAAACGAAAGTTGGTCACTACCGAAACGAAAGTTAAATCCGAAAAAATCACTAAGTGTGGAGGCAAAAATCGTCCCCCCGAAAACCTGTAAGGAGTATGTTTCAGGCAATTTAGAGTTGATTGGTAGTACTTTGTAGTGACTTTTTTTTTTGTCCCTAACATTCATCGAGCTCTGGACTTAGTAAAAAAAAAAATTGGTAGCACTTTACAATAATGACCCGTTATAAAGCATTTATAAACGTTTATAAGTAGTTTGTAGATTATTAACAAATCATTAACAACCTGTTTGTTGACATTCGTAAATGATTACTAAAACCTTTATAACTACAGTTACAAATCATTTGTAAAGTATTAGTAAGTAGTGAACTATTCATGAATAAGCCATTTATATACATCTGTAAAAGATTATTAAATCATTTGTAACGACCCATTCTAAAGCATTTATAAACGTTTATAAGCAGTTTGTAGACTATTAACAAATCATTAACAACCTTTTTATTGACATTCGTAAATGATTACTAAAACCTTTATAACTACGGTTACAAATCATCTATAAAGGTATTAGTAACTATTCATGAATAAGCCATGTATAATACATCTGTAAATGATTATTAAATCATTTTTAACTGATGTTACATAATATATACAAGCTATTGGTAGCTTGTTCATGTTTAACATATGCTTTGTTAAACATTCCTAAAGTATCTATAAATCCTTAGTACATGTTATTATGTGCCCTATAGTAAAGTGAAGACAGTTCATCATTTACAACTGTCTGTTAATGTGTTTGTTCATGTTTAACATGCTTTGTAAAACATTCCTAAAATATCTATAAATCCTTTGTACATGTTATTATGTGCCCTACAGTAAAGTGAAGACAGTTCATCATTTATGACTGTCTGTTAATGTGGACTTTCTCCTTACCTGTTGCAAACTACCTGGCTTTCATGAATGCAGACACCAAACAATTACTAGAATTATCATTCATGTTAAGCAAATGATGCTTAAGACATTCGTAAAGAGTATGTAAACCATTTGTGGTGTTAGGGACCAAAAAAGTCACTACAAAGTACTACCAATCAACTCTAAATTGCCTGAAACGTACTCCTAACAGGCTTTTGGGGGGACGATTTTGGCCTGCACACTTAGTGATTATTTCGGATGTAACTTTCGTTTCGGTGGTGACCAACTTTCGTTTCAGTAGTTTGATTACAAAATGTAAGTTGTGTAAAAAATAATCTGACTCTACTAAGTTGTTATTTGTTTGTTTAAGTCAGGCTATACTCTACTCAGAGTCATAAGTTTACAAAATGTACTAAAGTACAGTGAACGTCTGTGCGGTTTGTCTTCATCACTGAAAATAACGTACATGTAAACTGATGTCATGAGCAGTTGGGGTGAAGAAACACAACCATTTCACTCCTAATAATACCTATTTGATTTGACATCCTGACTTGCTGCTGTAGCTGAGGCTTGAACCTGTTACCTGCGGCTCACTAGTCAGTGACTCTATCCATTCACCTACAGCTGTTTCCTTGGAATCTGCGGTTCTGAAACGTTTTGTTGTCAACCCCCCAAATTGACATGTATTTGGGCAGTGGACCCCAATGTGAAAAGATGTAGTGTCAGGGCCCCCCATGAAAAAGATTTATTTTTATGCTGTAACACATTTTTTAAAAGTTATTTGTCTTGTTTGTTGTTCAAGTCAAAGCACCAGGAAGGCTGTATTTGTCAGCCATCTGTTAGCTCAATGGGTTGAGACGCAGTATTCATGATCCAGAGGCCATGAGTTCAAATCCCATTGATGTCTTTCCTATGATTCTTTCCTTTGCAGACTGGCTTCCAGAATATCAACTGAAAACTACCAGGAAGGCTATATTTGTCATCCAACTGTTAGCTCAATGGGTTGAGACGCAGTATACATGATCCAGAGGCCATGAGTTCAAATCCCATTGATGTCTTTCCTATGATTCTTTCCTTTGCAGACTGGCTTCCAGAAGATCCTACCAGGAAGGCTGTACTTGTCAGCCATCTGTTAGCTCAATGGGTTGAGGCGCAGTATTCATGATCCAGAGGCCATGAGTTCAAATCCCATTGATGTCTTTCCTATGATTCTTTCCTTTGCAGACTGGCTTCCAGAAGATCAACTGAAAACTACCAGGAAGGCTGTACTTGTCAGCCATCTGTTAGCTCAATGGGTTGAGACGCAGTATACATGATCCAGAGGCCATGAGTTCAAATCCCACTGGTGTCTTTACTGTGATGCTTTCCTTTGCAGACTAACTTCTAGAAAAACAAGTTAAAACCACCAGGAAACCTGTAACTCTCAGCCAACAGCTTAGCTCAACTGGTAGAGCGTCTGTCCAATAACTTTACTTGACTTGACTTGAGTGGGTTCGATTCCCACTCGAGTCAAGTGTCCCCGGTAACTTGAGGCAACGGATAAATTGACTGATATCCTTAGTGATGCTTCCCTTTGCAGACTAACTTCTAGAAAAACAAGTTAAAACCACCAGGAAACCTGTAACTCTCAGCCAACAGCTTAGCTCAACTGGTAGAGCGTCTGTCCAATAACATGACTTGACCTGACTTGAGTGGGTTCGATTCCCACTCCGAGTCATGTGTCCCCGGTAACTTGGGGCAACGGATAAATTGACTGATATTCTTCGTGATGCTTCCCTTTGCAGAATAACTTCTAGAAAAACAAGTTAAAACCACCAGGAAACCTGTAACTCTCAGCCAACAGCTTAGCTCAACTGGTAGAGCGTCTGTCCAATAACATGACTTGACTTGAGTGGGTTCGATTCCCACTCGAGGCAAGTGTCCCCGGTAACTTGGGGCAACGGATAAATTGACTGATATCCGTAGAATAACTTGTGTGCTGGTTCAAATCCGGTTCAGTCCTGGGTTCGATTCCCACTAACGTCAAGTCCCCGGTAAATTTACCGGGGACACTTGACTCGAGTGGGAATCGAACCCACTCAAGTCAAGTCATGTTATTGGACAGACGCTCTACCAGTTGAGCTATGCTGTTGGCTGAGAGTTACAGGTTTCCTGGTGGATTTAACTTGTTTTTCTAGAAGTTAGTCTGCAAAGAGAAGCATCACTAAGGATATCAGTCAATTTATCCGTTGCCCCAAGTTACCGGGGACACTTGACTCGAGTGGGAATCGAACCCACTCAAGTCAAGTCAAGTCATGTTATTGGACAGACGCTCTACCAGTTGAGCTATGCTGTTGGCTGAGAGTTACAGGTTTCCTGGTGGATTTAACTTGTTTTTCTAGAAGTTAGTCTGCAAAGGGAAGCATCACTAAGGATATCAGTCAATTTATCCGTTGCCCCAAGTTACCGGGGACACTTGACTCGAGTGGGAATCGAACCTACTCAAGTCAAGTTATTGGACAGACGCTCTACCAGTTGAGCTATGCTGTTGGCTGAGAGTTACAGGTTTTCTGGTGGTTTTAACTTGTTTTTCTAGAAGTTAGTCTGCAAAGGGAAGCATCACAGTAAAGACACCAGTGGGATTTGAACTCATGGCCTCTGGATCATGTATACTGCGTCTCAACCCATTGAGTTAACAGATGGCTGACAAGTACAGCCTTCCTGGTAGTTTTCAGTTGATCTTCTGGAAGCCAGTCTGCAAAGGAAAGAATCATAGGAAAGACATCAATGGGATTTGAACTCATGGCCTCTGGATCATGAATACTGCGTCTCAACCCATTGAGCTAACAGATGGCTGACAAGTACAGCCTTCCTGGTAGTTTTCAGTTGATCTTCTGGAAGCCAGTCTGCAAAGGAAAGAATCATAGGAAAGACATCAATGGGATTTGAACTCATGGCCTCTGGATCATGAATACTGCGTCTCAACCCATTGAGCTAACAGATGGCTGACAAGTACAGCCTTCCTGGTAGTTTTCAGTTGATCTTCTGGAAGCCAGTCTGCAAAGGAAAGAATCATAGGAAAGACATCAATGGGATTTGAACTCATGGCCTCTGGATCATGTATACTGCGTCTCAACCCATTGAGCTAACAGTTGGATGACAAATATAGCCTTCCTGGTAATTTTCAGTTGATCTTCTGGAAGCCAGTCTGCAAAGGAAAGAATCATAGGAAAGACATCAATGGGATTTGAACTCATGGCCTCTGGATCATGAATACTGCGTCTCAACCCATTGAGCTAACAGATGGCTGACAAATACAGCCTTCCTGGTGCTTTGACTTGAACAACAAACAAGACAAATAACTTAAAAAAAATGTGTTACAGCATAAATATAAATCTTTTTCATGGGGGGGCCTGACACTACATCCTTTCACATTGGGGTCCACTGCCCAAATACATGTCAATTTGGGGGGTTGACAACAAAACGTTTCAGAACCGCAGATTCCAAGGAAACAGCTGTAGGTGAATGGATAGAGTCACTGACTAGTGAGCCGCAGGTAACAGGTTCAAGCTACAGCAGCAAGTCAGGATGTCAAATCAAATAGGTATTATTAGGAGTGAAATGGTTGTGTTTCTTCACCCCAACTGCTCATGACATCAGTTTACATGTACGTTATTTTCCGTGATGAAGACAAACCGCACAGACGTTCACTGTACTTTAGTACATTTTGTAAACTTATGACTCTGAGTAGAGTATAGCCTGACTTAAACAAACAAATAACAACTTAGTATAGTCAGATTATTTTTTACACAACTTACATTTTGTAATCAAACTACCGAAACGAAAGTTGGTCACCACCGAAACGAAAGTTAAATCCGAAATAATCACTAAGTGTGGAGGCCAAAATCGTCCCCCCAAAAACCTGTTAGGAGTACGTTTCAGGCAATTTAGAGTTGATTGGTAGTACTTTGTAGTGACTTTTTTGGTCCCTAACACCACAAATGGTTTACATCTATATATACAATTTGAATCCTGCGCCATGTCGGTTGTCAGTATGTACGTCAGTATGTACGTTGTATGTACGTTGCATCACTCCGAATATGGACACAATGCCAGTGTGACGTAATCTCACGACAGCATGACATCACGCATGACATCACATCCTACCTATAAATTCTAGGATGCCGTCAGATCGCACCAGTTCGACGGCTTCCATAGTGGGTTTTGGTCATTGGAGAGGTGATGCACGTCACCTCTTTCTGAAGTGGGTACTTTCAAAGCCTGCCGTGGATTTAGGAGAGCACAAAACTCTCTCTCACACTGTGAGGTGCCTGTAAGGTGGCACTGCAAAGTGAACGACGCGTCACGCTAGACGTTCGGGCCGCGTACTCTTTACGAATGTCTTACGCATCATTACTAGAATGATAATTCTAGTAATTGTTTGGTGTCTGCATTCATGAAAGCCAGGTAGTTTGCAACAGGTAAGGAGAAAGTCCACATTAACAGACAGTCATAAATGATGAACTGTCTTCACTTTACTGTAGGGCACATAATAACATGTACAAAGGATTTATAGATATTTTAGGAATGTTTTACAAAGCATGTTAAACATGAACAAACACATTAACAGACAGTTGTAAATGATGAACTGTCTTCACTTTACTATAGGGCACATAATAACATAAGGATTTATAGATACTTTAGGAATGTTTAACAAAGCATATGTTAAACATGAACAAGCTACCAATAGCTTGTATATATTATGTAACATCAGTTACAAATGATTTAATAATCATTTACAGATGTATTATACTTGGCTTATTCATGAATAGTTACTAATACCTTTATAGATGATTTGTAACCGTAGTTATAAAGGTTTTAGTAATCATTTACGAATGTCAATAAACAGGTTGTTAATGATTTGTTAATAGTCTACAAACTGCTTATAAACGTTTATAAATGCTTTAGAATGGGTCGTTACAAATGATTTAATAATCTTTTACAGATGTATATAAATGGCTTATTCATGAATAGTTCACTACTTACTAATACTTTACAAATGATTTGTAACTGTAGTTATAAAGGTTTTAGTAATCATTTACAAATGTCAACAAACAGGTTGTTAATGATTTGTTAATAGTCTACAAACTACTTATAAACGTTTATAAATGCTTTATAACGGGTCATTATTGTAAAGTGCTACCAAAAAATTCACCATTGTGTCACTACCGAAACGAAAGTTAAATCCGAAAAAATCACTAAGTGTGGAGGCCAAAATCGTCCCCCCAAAAACCTGTTAGGAGTACGTTTCAGGCAATTTAGAGTTGATTGGTAGTATTTTTTAGTGACTTTTTTTTTGGTCCCTAACATTCATCGAGCTCTGGACTTAGTAAAAAAAAAATCACCATTGTGTCACTACCGAAACAAAAGTTTGTCACTACCGAAACGAAAGTTAAATCCGAAAAAATCAGTAAGTGTGGAGGCCAAAATCGTCCCCCCGAAAACCAGTTAGGAGTACGTTTCAGGCAATTTAGAGTTGATTGGTAGTACTTTGTAGTGACTCTTTTTTTGGTCCCTAACATTCATCGAGCTCTGGACTTAGTAAATTTATTTTTTCACCATTGGGTCACTACCGAAACGAAAGTTAAATCCGAAAAAATCACTAAGTGTGGAGGCCAAAATAGTCCCCCCAAAAACCTGTTAGGAGTACGTTTCAGGCAATTTAGAGTTGATTGGTAGTACTTTGTAGTGACTTTTTTTTTTGGTCCCTAACATTCATCGAGCTTTGGACTTAGTAAAAAAAAAAATCACCATTGTGTCACTACCGAAACGAAAGTTTGTCACTACCGAAACGAAAGTTTGTCACTACCGAAACGAAAGTTAAATCCGAAAAAATCACTAAGTGTGGAGGCCAAAATCGTCCCCCCGAAAACCTGTTAGGAGTACGTTTCAGGCAATTTAGAGTTGATTGGTAGTACTTTGTAGTGACTCTTTTTTTGGTCCCTTACATTCATCGAGCTCTGGACTTAGTACATTTATTTTTTCACCATTGGGTCACTACCGAAACGAAAGTTGGTCACTACCGAAACGAAAGTTAAATCCGAAAAAATCACTAAGTGTGGAGGCCAAAATCGTCCCCCCGAAAACCTGTTAGGAGTACGTTTCAGGCAATTTAGAGTTGATTGGTAATACTTTGTAGTGACTCTTTTTTTGGTCCCTTACATTCATCGAGCTCTGGACTTAGTACATTTATTTTTTCACCATTGGGTCACAACCGAAACGAAAGTTGGTCACTACCGAAACGAAAGTTAAATCCGAAAAAATCACTAAGTGTGGAGGCCAAAATCGCCCCCCCGAAAACCTGTTAGGAGTACGTTTCAGGCAATTTAGAGTTGATTGGTAGTACTTTGTAGTGATTCTTTTTTTGGTCCCTAACATTCCTCAGACTTGAACATTGAACGAGAGGGTGGCACTGGGTTGACACATTGCTCTGCCTAGCTGTCGTAGTCTATGGTAGCGACTTTCATCACAACATAGCCATGCCCTATAGATACCCTACTTTATCCTCTATTTTATTCTAGATGGGACTATAGGCTAATTGACTAAATGAACATCATGCCGTATTGAAGAAGATTTGAAACTAGCAACTGAAAAAACTTGGAAAATGTTTACTTAGGTAATAAATCAAAGGAGAAGCGAAGTGAGAGGTATAGTAATTTTGCCGTTGACTTGAAATTACCGTAATTCTTTTTGCAGACACAGGATAAAATGCAGGTTTAAGACACTTAGCATTGGCTTCACTTTTCAGGCCAGAAGCTTCTCGCATCTACACTAAAGCCTGATTCAAACTTTGTTGCACACGCGTGCCAAAAATAGCAAAGATTTTCGTTGTGCGTCCCCATCGTGTGGATTAATAAATCTGACCACTTCAGCTGATCAATACAATGACAATGTTGTAGTTTTCATCCAGACAGTTACAACAGACCAGCTGAAAGCTTTGCTGAAGCCAACGTGGCCACATTGTGGACAGGGCAGGTGGCTCACTTAAACCCATTCTTAATTTCCCAGCCTGCCTGGCTTTTTAACAAGGATACTTTTGGTCACAAGTACACCTTAAGCCCTCAGGACACGTACAAACAAGCATGCTGTGCTGAGAATGAACATGCCCTCTCTTCCTGGTATGAGTTGAGTACATGGAATATTCCATCTCTTCCTGCGTAAGCATTCTCATTAACTTCTTCCCTGAGGACCGCCTACTTCATTAATTATTCACTAGAACGGCACTTTTAAAACACTCTGGTTTCCTTTACTCTCTAACCTGCTCCTCCGCGCACACGCACGCACGCACGCACGCACGCACACACACACAGCCAAAAACACACCCACATGCTGCACTGCACGAAGCACTGCTTTGTTCAGCACCAAAACACAATATGAATTCTACTGTGAAGAGCAAGCCTTATGCTGTTGCTGGTACAGTATGTGCATAAAAATGCACACTGTCACACACACACACACACACACACACACACACACACACACACACACACACACACGCACACGCACAAACACACACACACACACACACACACACACACACACACACACACACACACACACACACACACACACACACACACACACACACACACACACACACACAAACGCGCGTGCACGAACACACGCACGCACGCACGCAAATACTTGTGTTTATAAGCCACCAGTTAATGAAGGTATTAGTAATACAACCTGAGTACTTCTGGTGGGAGGGGATTATAAGTAGCCTTGTGGAGCCATGTGGCCCATCTCCAGTTTCTGCAGCGGGAAGTACATTCCCTGGACATGACGCTACAGTATGTCACGGGGACCTACACCAACTCCAACCCTTTTGATGCTGAGTGCCAAACAGGGATAGCCTGGTTCCAGACCATAGACCCCGCCCACTCTCTGAGAGCCCTGGTGAGTGCTGGATGTATTCGGTACAAAAAGTACCGTCCAATGAGAGTCGGAGGTGGGGGTGTGTCTAATGACAAGCCAATCAGCGAATATCTTCTAAAGCCTGTGTGATGACGTCAGATGTAGGCGGATCCGTGGAGCTCTTGTGATTGGTTTTGGGAAATTCGAATCCCCTAAATTTACCATTTACCCCTCCCCCTTGTAATCGCCTACACTAGAGCCAATTTCAGACTGGAGCTCCACACAGTTTCAGTCTGATAATGAGGCTAAAACAGGGAGGCAAAGGGTACCATTATACAGTAGTGTTTTGGTCTGACTCGGTCGGGGATTGAACCCAGAGACCTCTCAGTCTCAAGACGGACACTGTAACCACAAGGCCACTGAGCTGGTGGGAGGGGATTATAATAGGGGATTATTAGGGGATTGATTGAAGTCTCTCATCTTCCTTTCTTTCTCTCCTCCATCCCACTTAACTCTGCACATCTATCCATCTCTACTTAACCATTTAACCCTATATACTTAGCTGACTGGAGTCCCCCATATGTACTAGGCCCCATCATTTGTTACACCAAATCTCTTGGACAAAAATAGCCGATCTGCAAAATCACAACGTGTCGTGTTGTGAGCTAGTAGATTAGCAATTTTCAGCAAATGTTAGCCCCACTGCAGGGAGGCTAGGGTTCATGTGGTGAATCACACTTAAAGGGGATATTTCACTTTCAAAAATAATTTGGGTCATTTTATCATCTACTCAGGCTTTTATGAGCCCCCCAGACAGTTTTTAAGTTGCTTTTTAAAATGTCTCCTTTTCAAAGTCGTGCGCACGACTTTGAAGAAAAACACTCACTTTGAAAAAAAAAACTTGAATCTTCCCCTAAAAAAAAAAAAATCATCCTTCTTTACAAAAATGTCATTCTCTAAAAAGATTATTTTATACACCCTTTAATAATAAAGCAACTATAAAAAAAATCCTTCCCCTTTAAAAAAAATGTCATCCCCTATTAAAAAGAAAATATTTTTTTCTGCCAATATATGATTTTTTTCCCCATACCACAAAACATAAACCGCCAGCTTTTAAAAATAAAGTGACCCTTCAAAAAAATGTACCTACCCTTAAAACAATCTACCTAGTAATGTCCCTTCAGGGGCTCCGTAAGGACGGGTGTTTCCGATTAATCTAACATGGTTAAAATGGAGTTTGAAGTTACAATGGGTGTGTATAGGAAAGGGGCGTGTCTGATAAAATGAATATCAAATACCTAAATACTGAATCAAGCAACTTAAAAACTGTCCGGGGTGCTCCAAAAAGCCTGAGTCGACGATAAAATGACCCAAAATTGTTTTGAAAGTGGGGAGTTATTAAAAAGTTTCAGCTGGGACCCAAATAGATCACAGTTGCACCTCAGCACCCACATCTGAGCGTGAAGCTGTGAGGAGTACACAGTAAAATCCGTGTTCATTTAACTCTGAGAGTTACAAATGGATAAATTAACACTGAGGATTTTCCTGTGCACCAGAATGTGGCCTGTTTCCCATTTTAGGTTCTAATCCACTCATGAAGACAAGGGGGCTGCTGAATGGATTTGGGAGAGGGACTCAAGCTAAGTCTGCAATGGGGAACTCGTGGCTAGAAATTGAATATACCCTCCAGCAAGTATTGCACAAACACAGAGATAATGCTATTACACTAATGTACTTACATTTTGGTCCCCTATCTCAAGTATGGTAATGGAACTCTCTAGAGAGGGCCAGGGTTTGCTAATGCTGTGGTTCTCAAACATTTTCATGTCAAGTACCCCCAAATTGATATGTTTTTGGCCGCAGACGCCGGACCCCCATATGAAAATGTTTAGTGCCAGGAACCCCCATACAAGATTTGTGTTGTTAAAATGCACAGGATTTTAACAACACACCAAGGACCCCTGGGGGTCCACTGACCCAACTTTGAGAACCACTGTGCGTGTGTATATGTGATTTGGTGTTGACCTCTGATTGTAGATCAGACATTAACACATATGTAATGAATATCCATAAATGTCACAAGTATAATCAACCTCAATCTGTCCATCTTCATGCCCGCTGAAAAACAAAATTATTGTGTGACTGCAAACGTTGAAATGCACTTGAGTTAGCTAAACTATTACTAACCTCGTCATATCTGTTTGTTGACAGTGAGATACCGTATCGATTGCACATTTCTGTGCATATGGGAGATATGAGACAGACAGACAGACAGACAGACAGATCCTGTCTGGGAAATTCAGTTGTCATAGCAGCAATGCAGTAGGCATAAATCGTAGGACAGATACAGGTAAGAGTGGAGAGATTCAAGAATAAAGAAAATAAGAATAAACCAGTTGTAACATTAAAAAAATAACATCCTAAATGGAAGAAATGAACCCTAGCATCCCTTTTCTGTCATAATTTGTCAAACATTTGTCAAAAATAGGCGAACTTTCTGCTATTTGATGTATACTGTAGCAAATTATATAGGGTTTAAGTGGTTAAAGTCTGTCCTGGCCATCTGCACATGGACTGACTGGGATTAGCATAATGCAGAAGCTATTAATAGATATCTTCATCCCTATATTTGTTCAATGCTGACACAGAACTCTAGTCCCTATATCGTCAGACCCACTCCGGTGACTTTTTAATGCTCAAGGTTCCTGGTCATCAGTCAGAGCATCCGACTGAGCTTATCTATCTGTATCTAGCTTCCAGCGGTGGAAAGTAACTAAAGTACATTTAAATACTGTAGAATTGCGGGGTACTTTTACCTGAGTACGTTTTTTTCAATACTTCTACTCCACTACGTAACATCTCAGATGAAAATATTGTACTTTTTACACTGCAATTGTTTGAAAACTTTGTTTACTAGTTACTTTGCATTATACATTTGTGTATTCGATACTTTGTATACAGGCTATTTTCAAAAATGATTTACTTTTATACTTTTACTCAATTAAAATGTTTAGTACAGGACTTTTACTTATTTCTTATTTCTACATTGTGGTATTGCTACTTTTACTAAAGTAAAACATCATACAATTTCCTCACCAGTGCTGCTAGCCTCTGAAGTAAACATGTCATGAGATGTAAGAGGGATTAGGAGGCGCCTGGGCATAGAGGTTCACTTAGACGGACGCACGCACGCACGCACGCACGCACGCACGCACGCACGCTACTGGGTGTCTGTCCAGTAATTGTTGATGCTATTTGTTGTCTAAGCCTGGAAGACAGGAATGAGCAGGGAAAGGGTTTGAGTCTCTGATGTCTGGACAGGAAATGTTCAGGGTCATGGTTATCAGTTTCCACGGGCGTGTAAACAAAAAGACTGGGGGAGAATTGAAGTTACAGCACAGCGCAGAATCCATTTCTTTGTTTTGTATTGTAGCCTATGGGGTGATCTTTTATCTGTCTTGTAAACTGTCCATTCTACCCCACTAAAAAGTACATGAATGAAAAGTAAACAACATACCAGACCCCTGTTCCTTACATTAAATGAATTAATAATACATTAATTAAACCTTTATTGGCCCTAGGGGAATTTGCTTTGCACAAAGAGCACAAAGGAATATCCAAAACACCAACAACCATAAATGACAGCACATACTGTAACATATAAACATATTAAGGCATATTAGAGTCACCCCCCTCCTCAAGAAACCGACACTTGACCCCTCTGAAGTCAAGAACTACAGGCCGGTTTCCCTTCTATCCTTCCTATCTAAAACTCTCGAACGTGCTGTGTTCAAACAACTGTCCTCGTATCTCCACCAGAACAACCTCCTGGACTCCAACCAGTCTGGGTTCAAAGTGGGTCACTCGACAGAGACTGCCCTCCTGGCAGTGGCGGAGTCACTCCATGCCGCTAGAGCGAACTCTCTCTCCTCTGTCCTGATACTCCTGGACCTGTCTGCAGCGTTCGACACAGTGAACCATCAGATCCTCCTCTCCACCCTCGAGGGGATGGGTGTCTCAGGCTCTGCACTCTCCCTGTTTGCATCCTACCTGACGGGTCGCTCCTACCAGGTGAAGCTGGGAGGGTCTGTGTCAGAACCACACAGGCTCACTACTGGGGTTCCCCAAGGCTCGGTTCTGGGTCCTCTTCTCTTCTCTCTCTACACTACATCTCTTGGTGCTGTCATCCGCTCCCATGGCTTTTCCTACCACTGCTATGCCGATGACACCCAGCTGATCCTCTCATTCCCCCCCTCTGACACACACGTGGAGGCACGCATTGCTGCTTGTCTGGCTGACATCTCGGAGTGGATGTCGACGAACCACCTGAAGCTCAACCTGGACAAGACCGAGCTGATGTTCATCCCGGGGAAGGGCTGTCCTCACCGAGACATGGCCATCACCATTGAGAACGCTGTGGTGACGTCAACTCGGACTGCGAAGAATCTGGGTGTGACCCTGGACGATCAACTGTCGTTCTCGGCTAACATCGCATCAGTGACACGGTCCTGCAGATTCCTCCTCTACAACATCAGGAGAATTCGGCCCTTCCTCACGGAGAAGGCAGCCCAGGTGCTCATCCAGGCTCTTGTCATCTCCCGCCTGGACTACTGCAACTCCCTCCTGGCTGGCGCTCCGGCATCTGCCATCAGACCCCTGGAGCTTGTTCAGAAAGCTGCGGCTCGTCTGGTGTTCAACCGCCCCAAGTTCTCTCACACAACTATCCTTCTCCGTTCCCTGCACTGGCTCCCCGTAGCGGCTCGCATTCAGTTTAAAACCCTGGTGCTAGCCTATAGGGCAGCGAAAGGAACAGCTCCCTCTTACCTCCGGGTATTGGTCAATGCCCACAACCCTTCCCGACCACTCCGGTCGGCCACCAAGGGGCGACTGACTCCCCCGCCACTCAACGGTCCTTCTGGTCGATCGACACGGTCACGACTTTTTTCTGTTCTGGCCCCACAGTGGTGGAATGAACTTCCCACTGATGTCAGGACAGCAGAGTCACTGCCCATCTTTCGCCGCAGGCTGAAAACCCACCTCTTCAGGAAACACTACCCTTCCTCTTTGCCTGGCCTACTTGTTGTTAACTAGTTGTACGAATGCTTGTTTTATTGTTGAATTGTTTATTGGATCTTGTTTAGTCAATACAATTATTTGTTTTTAGCTCCTGCTCATTTGACTACTTTGTCTCATCTGTTTAAGGAAATAGGTAGCTGATATATTGCACTTTTACCTTAGCGCTAGGTATGCTCTTGGTTGCTTGTTATTGCAGAAAATGCACTTATAACCTCTGGTGATTAGTAGCTTTCGTTCCCTACCTTTGTTGATTGCACTTATTGTAAGTCGCTTTGGATAAAAGCGTCTGCTAAATGACTGTAATGTAATGTAATGTAATATTAAGGCCATCAAATGCAAGTTCAAGAAAGTGCCCAGTTCAGACCATGTGATTAGAGCTTGTTTAAATTCATAGTGTACTGGTTTGTCATGTCAAATGGTCATTTGTCATTGGGTTTAATATTTTTTTTGTTTTGTTAAGGCCCTTAGTGTGAACCCTACCTAAGTAATTCTTAACATTGTTTTGTTTCCCAGTTATTTTGCCACACAGTTGAACATCACTCTCCAGTTTGTTCTTGTATTGTACAGACAACCCCCCCCAACACCGAATACAAATGTGAATATCATTGCTGTTTGTCAGAAACCTTGTATCTCCATATTTCTCCGTTAATTAATGCCATACTTTGTCTTACTACTGTGTTACACAAAAGAAGCCAAAATAGCAGATCTAATATTTAATTTGTTGCTATTTTTAAAGGTTTCTCATATTCTCTCATATTTGGTCAAAAGGCCTATCAGACCTGCATAATTGTTATCACTAGAGCGAGGTTCGGTCCACTACGCAGCCCTCACATCTAGAGTTCGGGCTGCTATATGCGGCCCTCACACCTATGTCGCACCGCCGGTCCGACCGATATGCCTGAGTCATTGTGTCATAGTCATAGTGGGGCTTTGTCAGAGTACCCATTGTACCTGTATATCTGTGTGCCTTTTATGCCCATATATGGAGATATCTGTATCTGGCAGTCCTTGTCCCTTGTATGCCCATATATGAAGATCCCTGATGTCATCAGTATATGCCCATATTTGGGCATATCGATTGGATTGGTGGCTCTGGACAACCAGATCTCCACATATGCCTTTATATGGGCGTGTGCAACAGTAAATTCAACTGGCCGCAGCGGTGGAAATTGATCACTGACCTAATATATTTAAGTTGTAACTTGTATGCATGGGGTCATCATAAGTCATCAGAGTAAGATCCAAGGTCTCTTGCTGTTAATTCATTTTGTGTCAGAATGCACTAATTACATTGAAGTGCACTGGGTCGTTGGAAGAACAACTTTGCAGACAATAGACGCTCAATGTAACGGAAACACGTTTCACTTCTAACGCCATGTCTCAGGAGAGCCAACATGGTAAGTGGTCTGTCTCTAGCAGTGATGACGATGACGAGCTCAGCTCAGCTCAGCCTCCCAAACCTGTAGCCTCTACCTCCGATCACCTGGCCTCTGGCTCCACACCCACGGCAGTTGTGAAAATGGAACCCAATTTGTCACCAGTTAAGGCGGCCCCATCCACCGTTGTCATCGGCTCTGAAGCAAGGCAGATGGCCCAGGCCAGCCAGTTGAAGCCTGTGAAATACCAATCCAGTCCCTCACTAGCTGGGAAGCGGAAGAAGGAGACAGACGACTCGGACTGGGCTCTTCCGGATAGTGAAGATGATAAGGGTGACGATGATAAAGGTCAGAATGGAAAGAAACATAGCTCAGATCTACCCTCAGATCCACAGAGGTCCAGTCCAGTTCCTAGAGCCAAGAAGCCGAAAGTGGAGAAGCAAGAGCGCCCCCCAAGTCCCCACAGGGGAGTTTACTTAGATGAGCCCGAGGACTTCTTTGAGAAAAGTGTACCTTTCTCTAACGACACTTACAGATTTTACCTCAACAAGGTGACTGGACTGGATAAGAAATACAACACTGGGGCTCTGCATATCAGAGACATCCTCTCTCCATTATTTGGGACATTGAAAGAGTCAGTTCAGTTTAACTACTGCTTTGAAATTGCCTGGATGGTTCAGCAGTATCCACCAGAATTTAGGAACAAGCCAGTTCTGATAGTCCACGGAGACAAGAGGGAGGCCAAAGCTAGGCTACTGCAGCAAGCTCAACCCTACCCTCACATCAGATTCTGTCAGGCTAAACTGGATATTCCTTTTGGAACTCATCACACGAAAATGATGCTGTTGTGGTACGAGGAGGGCTTCAGGGTAATCATTACGACCTCCAACCTCGTCAGAGCCGATTGGTACCAGAAGTCACAGGGAATGTGGATGAGTCCATTGTTTCCAAGTTTACCGGAGGGCAGCGCACCAAGCGACGGTGAGTCTCCAACCTTCTTCAAGAGAGACCTGCTGGAGTACCTTGCGTCGTATCGTGCACCCGAGCTCACTGACTGGATCCAGATAATCCAAGAGCACAACTTGTCTGAGAGCAGAGTCTATGTGATTGGTTCTACTCCAGGGAGGTATGTTGGTAAAGATATGGACCGCTGGGGACACCTGAGACTCAGGAAGTTATTGTATGAAAACACGCGTCCCATTCCCAATGAAGAGACCTGGCCTGTGATTGGTCAGTTCTCCAGCATCGGCTCCGTGGGAGTGGATAAGACCAAATGGTTGACAGGGGAGTTCCAGCGCACAATGAGCACACTGGGTAAAACCTCGCTCCGGTCAGACCCCCCCCTGCACCTGGTGTATCCTTCAGTGGAGGATGTGAGAACCAGTCTGGAGGGATACCCAGCTGGAGGTTCCCTGCCATACAGCATCCAGACAGCTCAGAAACAGCTCTGGCTTCACGCATACTTCCACCGGTGGCAGGCAGAGACCACTGGGAGGAGTCGTGCTATGCCTCACATCAAGACTTACATGAGAACGTCACCAGATTTCACCCAGCTAGCCTGGATCCTCATCACAAGCTCCAACCTGTCTAAAGCGGCATGGGGTGCTCTGGAAAAGAACAACACTCAGATAATGGTACGCTCATATGAGCTGGGAGTCCTCTACCTGCCTTCTGCTTATAACATGCAAACCTTCCCTATTCAGAGGAACCCATATCCTATCATGTCTTTTACCAACGCCTTCCCTGTGCCCTTTGACCTGCCCCCAAAACGCTACTCTGAGAAAGACCAACCATGGGTGTGGAACATTCCCTACACCCAGACCCCTGACACACACGGCAACATCTGGGTCCCCTCCTGAAACACACACTACTACGCACAGAATACAGACAAGCTGGCTGTGCATGTGTTTGGAGACAAAGGGAGAGTGGGAATCCAGTCCTGTTTGTAGTAGGAGGAAGTGAGGTCGGTTCTACCAAAGATACCACTGAACCATTGTGGTGTCTCCTTGTGGAGCGGAGGGGAAATTAACCTTGTAGTTTCTAACAGGCGTACGACTCAGTATCTGGTTTGTTATAAACAAACCAGATACTGAGTCATACTATAGTGAAGTGGTTGTGGTCCGCCTGCTCGCCGACCCTCCCATTAGCCAATTTTAATATAGGACTGCACAATTATCCTGATGACTAAACGCAACCATTGGTATACAAGGTGAACAGCAAAGGTGATAGGACACAACCTTGTGGTACCCCAGTCTGACTGCCGTCTTCCATGGATGTGGATATACTCTTGGTATCTGGCCGTCTTGCATCTTACGTGGGTATGATTTACACCAGTGGTTCCCAGCATTTTCTGGATCAGGGCCAACTTGAAAATCTCAAAAGCATTCGTGGCCCACCCATCTGACCACTTACCATGGCAGTCATTGGGCTGCTGTGTTAAGTGGTCATGTGGGTTTTTAATTAAGTTCTTATTATTCATCGGTATAACAATGAAAACAATGGAAAAATACCATGTCATTTTTTTTTACATGATCTTTGTTTTGCCAATTATTTTGGGGATTTACACCCATGCTTCTCAGCTTCACTGTCAATAGATCTGACTGGACAGTATTAAAGGCAGATGAGAAATCAGCATGCATACATACATAAGATGATGGTGTTTACAAGTGTTTGCAGGTGTTACTGTTGCATCCTACACAGCCCTCTTGAAACTAAAAAGTAAACTGAAACTGTAAAGCATCCATGTGACCATTGGTTTCAGACTTTAACTGAGATAAAACAATTCACTCATGACATCATGACTATTGAAGTTAAAGCTACCAGTCTACAGTATAACTTGATTCAGAGGGATTTGGCTTTTTAGGTAGTGGGTTTATTTTAGACATTTTCCATAAACTCAGAATTATTTAGTCCAGTGATGCTTGAAAGAGTCTAGTCTTGCGTAGCGAGACAATCGGAGCTCTCTGCCTACCGATACATCTGGTGACATCTACATTCAATGTCCAGTCGCTCTAGGTTAAGAGCGTCTGCTAAAGTAGTAATGACTAGAAAAAGTGCTCCTCGGAGCACAGGTCTCAGCTAGGTCAGGTACTTATTGTGGCCTCCTGGTGGCGCTATAATAGGCCAATGTGAAAAGGGTGGCATTTCTTCTTAGGCCTTTCACGGCAATCGGACACTGCATTCATGACTTGAGGCATTTTGTTCAAAAAATGTGTTTTGCTAAATTAGACCTGCTGGTGGCGCTATAACAGGCCAATGTGAAAAGGGTGGCATTTTTTCCTCGGCCTAGTGGGAATGTGCTTGTGAAATTTCACGGATCCTCACAGGATCTTCATCAGGTCAGTATGGTCAGTATATATACTGACCTGATGAAGATCCTGTGAGGAACCAAACGTCTCAATAAAGTGATCCTTTGCCTTAACTTCAGTACATAGCCATGGTGGCAGGGCCCACATTCATGGGTTCATAGTTAATTGTTGAAAAACACTTCTGGAGTCTGGACCATGTGGTGCTCCCATGGCGTTCAGGAGAACCGGGTGATCCTGGAATACTACTCTGCACACATCCATTCACACTTTTACACCATGTTTATTTCAGCGAGTCTTCTTGAATTATTAATTGCGTTAGTGAGCAGGGAATGTACATGTGTCTGTTCTCGTTCCACAGTTAGATGATCCTTGAATGAAAATACTCTGGTACTGTGGTTATGGCAAAATGAAAGAGTCATAGTGTACAAGTTTCAGTACAAATCCCCCGTTAACACTTTGCTTTGCATTTAATGAGTGATTTTGCATAAAGGGATAACATGGAATTATCCTTTAAAACAAGTGCAAATCTAAGCACAAAACCTATCAAAGCCAAATGAAGAATTGTGCACGTGTGGCAGAAGTGCAGGGAGAATAAAAGCCCATTTAAGCGCTGCACCAAGCTCTCATCTGCATACTAGAGTATATTATTCCATGGTGGTAATTAAACAGACGGCACCACGGTGTCATCTGCATACGGGAAGACGGAGGCCGAAGGAGCAATGGATGATGGGGGATGGAAACGTTTGCAGGAACGGGGGGAGTAGAATCAAATACAGCGAGAGAGAGAGAGAGAGAGAGAGAGAGAGAGAAAAGGACAGAGGAAAAAAGGATTTGAACTACATGTAATGGGGATGGGGGTAGGGAAGGAGGGAGAGAGAAATGGAGGGAGAGAAAGCACGAGAGATAAAATAGAGTGAAGGAAGGAGGGCATGAGGACTGAGAGCGAAGGGGTGGGAGGGGATGAGGAGAGTTGAGGGAGGGATTAAATGTAGGCGGTGTCTCTGAAGCTGGGTGGGCTGCTGATAGCACGTGTGTGTGTGTGTGTGTGTGTGTGTGTGTGTGTGTGTGTGTGTGTGTGTGTGTGGGAGGGGGCGGGACTGACAGTGAGAGGGAGGGATGGACGGACGGACAGATAGAGGACATTGTCAGCATCACTGCTAATCTGCCTATCAGAAGTAAAGCAAGCTGCTCTCTCCCTCTCTCTTTCTTTCCATCTCTTTCTCCCTCTTTTTCTTTTGCTCTCTCTTCTCACTTCACCTTTCTTCCTAGTTCTGCTCCATCCTCATTGTACTCAATGTCTCTCACACCTCCCTGTCTCTCTATCACCCTCCCCTCGTCCCCTGGCCGTCACTTAGTAGAAGTGTAGTCACATCACTAGGACTTTAGTTGGGATTGTTCCGTGCTGCTGCGTGTGTCTCTCTCTCTCCATCTTTGTTTCTCTGGATGGTGGACATGAAATCCACCAGGACTCACAGCAAGCCAACAGTGGTGGCCTGCCAGCCCAGCAATGTGAGTTGCCAACAGACTTGTGTTTGATATACTGCATGGGGATTACTCTCTATGTGTGTGTGTGTGTGTGTGTGTGTGTGTGTGTGTGTGTGTGTGTGTGTGTGTGTGTGTGTGTGTGTGTGTGTGTGTGTGTGTGTGTGTGTGTGTGTGTGTGTGTGTGTGTGTGTGTGTGTGTGTGTGTGTGTGTGTGTGTGTGTGTGTGTGTGTGTGCTGGTGTACGTGTGTGTGCGGGCATGCGCGCGCGTGTGTGTGTGTGTTAATAAATGTGTATTTTTGGTTAGGGTCAGCAACTCTTAACCAGGTAGTTTAGCTGAGTGAGGAAGAGAACACAGAGAGACAGGGGGGGGGGTGGAGATGGAGAGAGGAAGAGTAATCACTTTTTTGAGTTTGTGTCTGCAGGGTGAAGAGAAAGGAGAGTGGTTGATCATATGTGTGTGTGTGTGTGTGTGTGTGTGTGTGTGTGTGTGTGTGTGTGTGTGTGTGTGTGTGTGTGTGTGTGTGTGTGTGTGTGTGTGTGTGTGCGTGTGCGTGTGTGTGCACACGCGCATGTGTGTGTGGAGTGTGCATGATGGTAAAATAACTTTTACACAGTTAATGGTATACTTCCTGAAACAGGAGGACAGTAATTGAACGCATACATAAAAACTGAGGGTGAAAGAGAGAAGAGGAAGTCTGTGTTTATGACTCAGGAAATAAGTTTTGTTCTTCTGCCGAGAAACATGGCCAGGACCCTTTAATGATATAACTTTTACTCTACATGCTGTACCCCGTTCTTATTCTCACTGATAATAGAGAACCAACTATCTTCTCTGTCGGGTGGAAACCTCACATGTCCAAAACTGTTACTTTTCAGGATTCAAATAAAAAAATGCAAAAGTAGCAGATATACAAGCTCGAAACGTGATGCGTTTAACACAAAGTTAAAATAGGGAGATAAGAGGTTTCTGCCCGACAGCAACGCTATCCTCTCTTATGAAGTAGTACTTTTTATATAATTTTTAATAAATTAATGCCCTACTTCATCATACTACAGTTTCACGCAAAAGTAGCAAAAATAGCAGATCCATGAGCTCAAAACACGGTTTGAGCTTGTAGATGCGTGCGTACGTGTTTGTGTGTGAGAGCATGCACATTATTAATGCATATAATTATGTATTATGTATCTAACTATATAAATGGCGAGCAACTTCCGCACCCTCGGTGATGACACCCCACAGCTCTGTTATCGACTAAACAACGCACCGCCAGACCACATGTCGCCTACTGACTCGCCACGGCGGCCGCGATGAATTTACGCCTCGCGTAGGGGACATCTCACTGCTCACTACACCGTTTCCACCGCGCAACATAATTAATTCTACTCACCAAATGTCGGACAAAACGGAAGGGGAGACAGCTTCGTACCGTTTACCGTGCGCACGACCTCATCACCACAACTGCAGCCAGCCGCTGCGGGTTTTTTTTCCTTTTTTTCCAAACTTTTTTTTTGGTCACCATTTTCTCCAGGCACCATTTCTGGTGTAACGTCGGGTGTTTCTTTTCACCAGCCAATCACCTTTCACGTTGCCACGGCCGTTGCCACGTCGCGCTGACGTACGCTAAACAAGCGCTGCCGTGCGCACAATGCAAACGAGCCCAAAGGCGCACAAAAATAAGCCGACCATTGCTTAGACACACAGTCAGACCTGGCAACGCAGCCTACGCCAATCATGTGTGAGAGATCTACAAGCTATGGGGCAGAGACGCCACCGTATCTTAGCAACAACTACAGCGCTCACTCTCATTGGTCGTGTCACGCTAAGAGCAGTCTCCAGACAATGGCATTGCAGACAGCTTGCTGTTACTGCTGTAGCCATCACAGGCAGTTGCAGCACGACGGACAGGGCGCTGTGATAGCTGCCATGTCGCTAACGCTAACCTGGTTGTCATGCCTGCAGCGGCTGTGCAATCACTTTGTCAACAATGCACGTTCGTGTGGTGAATGTCTATATTGCTGCTCAGTTCGTCCATTGTAGATGGTGTATGTTTGTGTGTGTCTTCTGGAGAACTATGTCGCTCCACAGCAACTACAGTAACTAACGTAATGGCAGGACCGCCCCGTGCAACGCATGTTACGCTGCATTATGGTCATGTAGTAATTTCAGATACTTTCGCTCCGATTAGAGCAGTGTTTATCAACCCTTTCACGCCGCCCCCCCCCCCCCAAATACACGTACTTGATCTGGCCCCCCCCCATTCTGTTTGACTCCGTTCCACAAGTAAATATTGTGAAAATAGCCGATCTACAAGCTCGAAACGCCTCACGTTGACAGGCTTTGTACGCTTGGAGATCGGCTATTTTCTACATGATTGCCTCTTTCTTCCATTCTTTGCCAATGTGGCCCATGTTTTCATAGCATAGTTTATTGACTACTTCTGTTGCAGAAATGGCCATTTCCTTTACTTTCGGTTTTTTATTGTCTCCGCCAGGCCGAAAGGCATGGCGCAAGACTATGTTTCACCCCCTGTCCGTCCGTCTGTGATAGCTAATCTCTCACATCGTTGACTTGATCGCAGCAAAATAACAGCCCGATGTGGAGAGTCAGTGAGAGCTGCATAAACGACGTAAAATGTGTCAAAAGGAGTCTGTACGGCTGTCGATAAATGAACACATGACGTCGGTGGGAGAGGACATGTTGTGTCTTTTGGACAAACAGCAGCGTGGTGCTGATGTTTGTTGTGTGAAGCAGCTTAATGTCAGAGTGTTTGTGTTGGAGCGCCTCAGTGCGGCTGCAGAGTTCATGTGCAACCTCTTCCAGAGAGACACAGAGACACTAGAAACTCTGCTGGGGAAAAAAAACACTGCTGGCCATTGACTTTCCTATGGACATTGATCTACACACTGCAGGTACATCTGCTACACACACAACATCAAACTACACACTGCAGGTATGATGCAGCGTTTGCATTACAGCCAGCATGCCAGCGTAGTTCCCATATGGTTTCAAGGTGGGCTAAACCATATGGACCCCATGTCAGCAATGTCAGCGGCATCCACTTCAGTCCCAACTGCGATGCCCATGCAGGCTATAAGTAGCTTCTACCTGGCCCTTAGGTGGGCCCCAACTAGCCATGTTTATGTGGGACCAAGGCGGGTCCTAACTGGGTTTGCCCATGCAGGCTTTAACTGGGTTCTACCTGGGCCCTAGGTGTACCCTAACCAACCACAGTGCAGTGCCCATCGCTCCAATTGTTGTGACGTCAGGGCTCTCACTACTGCACATTGGTGGAGGAGGAGGGGCCGCAGGGCCACCGCACACATCGCTGAACCAATGGTAGCCCACGGATGTTTCCTCTGTGGATTTACAATCTGCCCCTCTATGCCACATATCATCCGCACTACAGGGTCTTCACTGACCGAGCCACGGCCCCACTGACCCTCATGACGCGACGCCACTTAAACGTGCGGCAGCATGCGCTGGGTTGCCAGGTTTGCACAGCCTGCGCCAGAAACAAGCAACCACCTTCATGAAAAAAAAAAAAAACCCGAAATGGTCCGCAATGTTCCAGGGGTGTCCCCGCGCGTCCCAACACTCCACAGGGGGTCAGTGGACCATCAGGGGCTCCGCGGACCCCCTGTGGACCCCCTGAAACATAACAAATATTATTTCTTCAAATTTATTCCTTTTCCAAAAAAACTTTTCCACACTTTCACTCCGCCGATTTGGGTCCCCCAATATACACACGGCCACGCTGGGCCCCGTGCGCGGCTGGGGTTGAGGGGGGCGTAGCCCCCCGAAACTCTAGTGTTATATAACAGAGCACGAGAGAATAGTGTGTTTGCTGTTGTGTTTGCTGAGGGAAATCTTTGCCCCCCTTTGGATAAAATCAGCATGTGAAGTTCTTTGGCGATATATATTCACCAGTGATCCAAACCAAAGTACTTCACAGTTGTGACATTCTTCTGTCATTGTACTGTAGCTGAGATATGACAGGGAGTCATCATGCAGGTTATCAGTGTCTAGTGTTGTAAGCAGGGACTTGGTGAAATCAAGTGAAAGAAAACATTGCAGGGAAGGGTTAGAAGCGTTTTATGGTAAATGTATTCACATAAGACAATTTCAAATTTTGGCATTTAGCAGACGCTCTTATCCAAAGCGACTTACAATACGTTTTTTATTTAATCCCCAGCATTAATTTCAAGGTTCCAAGTAAAATAAGAAACATATAGATTCTAGTTCAAATCAAATGAAACTAGATGTCCCAGCTCATTTCGATAGGGACAGAACATGGGTGACAAATATGGAACTACTAAATATGGAAGTACTCAAGTACTGTACTTAAGTACAATTTTGAGGTGCTTTTACTTTACTGGAGTATTTCCAATTGTCTTACTTCTACTCCATTACATCTCAGAGGCAAATATTGCACTTTTACTCCATTAATTATTTGAAAACCTTAGTTACTAGTTACTTTGCAGATATAAATGATTACATTATAAAATATACATTAACCACTTTAGACCTATTTTATTCCTAGGTTACTATTTTAGTATTTTTACTTTTGGTACTTTAAGTATATTTTGATACCAATACTTTTGTTCTTTTACTCAAGTAAACTTTTTATTTAGTACCACCAATGATGATTTATTATCTCCTCCATAACAATGTTAATTTGTATTCATCGATAGCGTTATACGGAGCTAATATGTGAGCTTTACTCACCTTAATGTGTGAGGGAAATGCGTGTGAGGCGGTGTGTGTGCAAAAGTACGATATACAGTGTACAATATGTGTCCAAAGTTATTGTTACTATGTTTATAGTTCAAAAAGTGTATTTTTTACATTACATCATAGTTCAAAAATGCCTTTGGTGTCTGTTCACAGACAGAGTACTTTAGTTATGCTGAGCATTATACTGAAGGAATTATAAGATTACAGAACAACTATTACACATGCACTGATCCACTTGGAGCTGTCATCTCCTTCTGGTGCACATCAGTGATTCACAACCTTTTTGATTATGCATTTAGGTCACGTTGAACCCCATTTAGACACGATTCTTACCTCTGGGACACCCATCTACACTGTAAAATCCTCAGTGCTAGTTTAACTCATCCTGTGAGGATCATTTGGTTCCTATAGCTGTCAATTATTTATCTGGGAACCCCCCTGGAACCCCCTCAAGGAGCCATTGGGGGTCCCCGGACCCCACGTTGAGAGTCAACTGGTGCATATCATTTATTATGAGATGCAGTGGTGGAAAAAGTACTCACATTTCTTACTTAAGTAAAAGTATCAATACTGCATTGTAGAAATACTCTGTCACAAGTAAAAGTCTGGAATTCAAAATGTACTTGAGTAAAAGTTCAAAAGTATGTGAGATGAGATTACTGCAGCCACAGGTAAATGGTGTCTAGTTTTGTGTGCTAGTTCAGGCAGATACACTCGAGGAGTCACATGCACACAGGCAACTATGTGTGTTATGTAACTGGGACCTGTCAAGCAGCCGACCAATTTGTCTGCTTATTTAAACTCACCTGGTTCCATTGTTGCTCCTCTTGCTGACACACACTGAAGGTGGGTATGTACTTCTTTGCACCCACCATCACCACTGTTTTCCCCTGGGCGGGTTTGTGATTTATCTCCCTGCTCTTAAAATGGTGGTCCTCTAATTGTGTTGAGCATTACATAGCAGAATATATTCACTATTTGGTATTAACATTAAACATTTTATGTTTTTGAATTTATACACAAGTTATCTGACCGAACTATAGGATATGAGAAGAATTTGTGTGTTTGTTTGCGTGTGTGCGTGTGTGTGCACACGTGCGCTTGTGTGTGTGTGTGTGTGTGTGTGTGTGTGTGTGTGTGTGTGTGTGTGTGTGTGTGTGTGTGTGTGTGTGTGTGTGTGTGTGTGTGTGTGTGTGTGTGTGTGTGTGTGTGTGTGTGTGTGTGTGTGTTTTTTGTTTGTTTGTTTTGCCCGTAACTTCGGACAACATAACAAAATGCTCACCAATCATGTGCTGATGGTGTATGCCTTAGTTTAAAATCAAGTGTCTCAAGTCAAAATGTAGTGAGTGGGTGTGGTGTCTGTATGCATGGTGATTGATTAATCAAAATAGAGAGTTCTGTTTTTGTTTTTAATGCAATATGAACAATAGCCAAGTCAGAGAATATAATTTTATCAACTTGGCCGATGATGGCTCACTGCAGCTCTACAGTCAGTGAGAGGGCTGGTCAGGAGCTGTCTATGAGCTCTGCATTTTCTGTGATGGATCTGACACCATGCTCTGGAAGGCTGTTCTACACATGGACAGCAGTGTGGAGAAAGGGTCTGTCCAAGGAGCCTGGAAGGCTGAGAGCATGCTCTGATGTAGCTGTGCATATTTATGTGTTTGTTTATGTGCACACAAAGCCACCAGTCCCTTGAACATAGATCACATATTGTCTGTGTGGGACTTACTAAAACTTTTACAACTTTCAACCCGTTACTGTTACACTGTTGCAACTGCGACAACCCACTATGATGCTTATTGCAATGCTTGCTACTATTGAACTGAACATAGAAGATGAGGTTTAAGAGAAATTTGTACATTTGTCTTATGTAAAATAACTTGAGAGAATAGAGGTCTTAAGCCTGCTAAAAGAGGACAGTTGTTGAAGATCTCAGGTCCTCAAGACATTTTATCCTCATCCGCTCTGTACTGGCTTTCATCCAGCACTTAGTATCTTCATTACCTCCACGTTTAATTACTTACAATTACAATTATAGTCATCTCTTTAGCCTTGCCATCCTTTCATCATTACTATAATCAAACTCTGCTTCCACTATACTTAATCTGTACTGCATAGTCAGAGGTGGAAAGTAACTAAGTACATTAAATGTAATGCTTGAGTACATTTTTCTCAAGTACTCTACTTAAGTACACTTTTGAGGTATTTTTACTTTACAGGAGTATTTCCAATTTTCTGTACTTTTACTTCTACTCCACTACATCGTGACGCGTTGGGAGCTTGTAGATGTGTGAGCTTGTATTTTCAAACATTTTAGTACTTTTGGTACTTTAAGTATATTTTGATGCCAATACTTTTGTACTTTTACTCAAGTAACATTTTGAACAGAGGCCTTTTACTTGTAACAGACTACTTCTACATTGTGGTATTGATACTTTTACTTAAGTAAAAACTGTCAGTACTTTTTCCACCACTGTTAATCTGTGCTGCATAGTAAGGGAGGAGGAGGAGGCGGTGTGGAGTATGAAATATTCAGCTGTATCAGACAGTCACATAACTGCAGGGTGGTGTGACCGCAGAGCAGAGAGCGCTGGAAGCAGACCAGCGAGTACGGGGGGCACGGCAAGCACTGAGCTGAAGCCCAAGATGTCCCATTTATCTCTAAGGAACAACAACATAGTGCCTGCTAGGGTGCCTGCTAAGGGTGGCTTGGGCTCAGAAAACTCCTGCAGTTGTTCAAAGATACAAAGATTGCATGAACATTGTTCCGGTGTAAACAATAACACAGCTGCCCTGAACGTTCCGAACACTGTGAGAACGTCCAGTTTGTGCCCTGATCATCAGAGAAACAGCTGTTAGTTAGCTTACAAGCTCCCGCTTTAAAAAAAAAAAAACATTGTCCATCCAGCTCAGGTTATTAGGCAGGAATCGCAGGATTGTGTTTTCGCCCCTGTGATTCTGTGAGTCTGTCTGTCTGTCTGTCTGTCTGTCTGTCTGTCTGTACGTCTGTGCGTCTGTCTGTACGTCTCTCTGTGAGCAGCTAATCTCCGGCACCGCTGGAACGATCAGCGTGACATTTTGCACACACACTGACACTCCCAGTAGGCCAAGGAAGAACTTCAAACCCAAATGATTCAAATCATGATTCATGGTGGTGCTAGCAGGCCACTTCACGTTTTGGCCTGTAACTCTTGAACCGTAGGTCATACAATCAAACATTTTCCCCCAGGAGTCCTTGGATCATGACGCAACTCCCCACATAGGCCCCGCCCATTTCCAACCGTCTAGATTTTACGACAATTTGACTACCCGCCATTGTTTGGCGGTCATGGCACTGACCATCAAACAGGGTTTTGATACTCCATACCGTTTCCCTGTAATTGCCTTCACAAATTTGTGGGCGGTGCCGATTTCTTACCCAAGAAAATGCCATACAGCATGTCATGATTGCAGTATCCAATCACACCCACATTGAGGGGCCTCTATAGAGGACATGGCTCTGTCCAAAAAGTATTGTCAAAGAACAAGGTCAAATAAAACATACAGATTCCCTCGTGATTTGTTTGAGCCTTTGAAGTTAAATTAACCAAATATACTCAGGCGCCACGCAAGTTAGGAACGATGCAAGTCGGGAATACATGCCCACCCGTTTGTGCAAATACTCATTTACCTGATGTAGTCGCTGTGTGTGTGTGTGTGTGTGTGTGTGTGTGTGTGTGTGTGTGTGTGTGTGTGTGTGTGTGTGTGTGTATCTGTGTGGGGGGGGGGGTGATAGAGGTAAAGTGCAAAAGCGAGGAGAAAAAGACATACTGGAGAGAGAGAGAGAGAGAGAATGACACACGTGTGTGTGTGTGTGTGTGTGTGTGTGTGCGTGTGTGCGTGTGTGCGTGTGTGCGTGTGTGTGTGTGTGTGTGTGTGTGTGTGTGTGTGTGTGTGTGTGTGTGTGTGGGGGGGGGGTTATAGAGAGGCGCTTATTCCTTTTCAATGCACTCAATGCTTTGGGGCTTTGTGCTTCAGAGCTGCTTCCTTACATTATGTATTAGGAACAATGAGTGTATGGCTCTCTTTCGCCTCAGCTACTGCTGAATAAAGGGTCCAAACACATTAGCTAACGTTAGCTATAGTAGCTCCTCCAGAGTGCTGCGAGGCAGGAAGGAGTGGATGGACGGACAGGTTGAGGCAGTATGATCACGTGTAAGCAATCACTGCGGCCAGTGGTGGAGAAAGTACTCAATTGCTTTACTTAAGTAAAAGTATCAATACAGCAATATAGAAATACTCCGTTACAAGTAAAAGTCTGGAATTCAAAATTCACTTGAGTAAAAGTACAAATGTATTGGCATAAAAAAGTACCAAAAGTAAAAGTACTCATTAGGCAGAACCCGTTTCAAGTTTTCAAATGTATAACAATATTTTGAAAATAGCAGATCTACAAGCTCACAATGCGTCACATCGCGACGCATTGTGAGCTTGTAGATCGGCTATTTTCAAATGGCCAAAATGTATGCAGAGCTGAAGTGGTTACTGTAGGTTTTGTAAGAATAATCAAAATCCACAACGTAACTAGTAAGTAAAGTTTTCAAATAAATGTTGTGGAGTAAAAGTTCAGTATTTGGATCCGAGATGTATAGTGGAGTAGAAGTAGAAGTATTGGAAATTGGAAATACTCAAGTACAAATACCTCAAAATTGTACTTAAGTACAGTACTCAAGTAAATGTACTTAGTTACTTTACACCACTGACTACGGCTAAACTATAGTGTTGTAATATCCTGTTGTTGGGGCTGTAGTGTTGTAATATTGGATCCTTTATCTCCATCTTAAAATCATTTTTCTGCTTTCATGTGAATTGTTTGATGATGTTGTGACTGATAACAATCTCAATCTCAATGAAAGATCAGCCGGCAGGCTAAGCCTGGGAGATTTAAAACTGTATGACGCGCATTAAAAGATTCAGATCCAAACGAATGCTCAAGTTTAAAATGTTGATGACATAGAGCAGTCTTGTGTTCTAGGTTTTTCCGGAGGGCATACGATATGCTCGTCATGCACGTGGTCGTGGTTACGCTCGTGCGTGGTCAATGGAGGAAATGGTTAGAAGAGGGCTACGCTTTTTTCCCCAAAAGATTCTGCACGTCATGCTACGTATATAGCATAACACGGTAGAACACACCACTGACATAGAGTTTATCCAGATCTTCCGTCGCAATGATTCCCAACTTGTGGGCCAGGGGCCACTGGTGGGCCGTGAGGATATTGTAAGTGGGCCCCCAAATAATAAACATTAAGATTTGATTTGAATGATAATATGACATAAAATAACAAATGTAAAAAAAGGTTAGGAACTTAAAGTATACTATGTTAGTTCCATTGATCCAAGCACGGCTTTCAGCTGCCAGATGGGTGGGCCGCCAAAGCTTTTCAGATTTTCAAGTGATCCCTGATCCAGAACAGGTTGGGACTGTTGTGTTGTAATGTTACTGAAGGTGCCGGGGCAGAGAAGGAGGAGATTCCATTCTGCTCTGTTCCTCCAGTCGGCAGGTTCATTTCACGCTCCAGCTGACTATGCACGGTGCAGTAAATAGGTAAAACAGGAGACAGAAGAGGGGAAAATCCAGTGTTCATCTAACTCTGAAAGTGCAAACACTGACCCATTTCAGAGTTAAGTGAACACTGTGTCGAAGGAATCGATGCTAAAGAGAAGGAAAGAGTTATTATATCCAAGACTCAGGGGGGTGATAACCTAGTTGACCAATAGCTGCACACCTACAGCAAGCAGATAATCAACTATCGTGGCAATTTGCAGTTGAAAGTGTTCTGTAAGCAGTGGGACAGTGACATAAAACATGAGCTACGCATGTCAGGATGAGGCCAAAGAACTGACCGCATGGGAGTGTTTCACTGCCATGCGGTCCCCTTTTTTGCGGAAGGTTGTGGGTTTGAACTCCAGTTCCGCTGCCAAATCAAATGGGTTCAGATCTGAGTTAAGTCTCCTGAGGAGGCGCATCTGAAGCCTGTTTGGCTATTATTGTTTCCATAGGAGGCGAGACATAAGGGAGCGCTTGTTTTCGACAGAGGCGCGCAGACTTGAGCCATGAGAGGCACCGCCGAGCGAGCTAAAGCGAGCGAGTCTCTGTGCCGAACGTTGCAAAGTCTGCTTCATACTTTCGGTACCTCCGACATGTCTACACCGCCTCGCGTGCGGTCCAAGTTAACACAGTGGCGCGCTCCCTACCCCCGCCTCAGCCAATCACAAGCCGCGGCTCACGCCCCTACTATTACGGAAACAATACTCGCGTCCTGGACAGGGGTCTCCGGACGTAAAAACAGATGATGATGACTTATAGTACTTATATAATACATTATGATATGACATGATAATTGGTAGCCTGTAGCAGCCAAGATGTCTCAGTTTGGCCTGATAGATAGTGCTTATGTTACAGCCTATCTGTTGGTTCAGCTTGTCCAGCCAGTATAACTATGGTTTGAGCCCCATGCTCATAGGCAGAACTGCTGTACCTTAATTACCACCGATCTGTGTCAGACTGTGTGTGTCTAACGTACTTCTCCCCATGACATCATGTAAATTAAAGCATAACCATCACCACTTAGAATATTATCTTTGACTCCTATTGCCTCATTGATTACTGATTGATCCCGAATTCCAAGACACTAGTAAGCAATGCAGCTTAAATAACATGTATAATGGGTGTGTGTTAGATTTAGGTGCGCACAGAGATACAAACGGGGAGCGACACAACGCCTGCGTTCTCGTTTGGATCAGCAGGGTCACACTGCGCTTCTTACTGTATGTGAACACACAGACAGACAATCAATCCATGAGTAAACAACAGGTGATCTACACCTGCTTCAGTTGTGTCAAATCATTGTCCTGCTGGGGATAAAAGTTTACCACAATCCAGCTGGGCGGGCGTGTGTGTGAAACGAACACGAACGCGACAGTTTCACGGGAGTGCGCATGCTTGTCGCTCCGCCTGTCAGATTGCCCGCTCCTCCCTACCTGCCCGCTCGCCTCTCATTGAAGATGAATTACTACGCACATCAGTCGCTTCTTGTCTGAAAAGTCCTTTAAATATCGAAAATAAATAAATAAACCACTGTCCCAATTTCACGCTACAGAATGGCAAAGAACAGAGTCAAGTGACCAACTGAAGTGTCCTTATACAGTATGAATAAATGACTGTGAACGTCTCAGTGTGTCTACTTGGTTCTTGTTGCACTCCGAAGGTTTACTCACCAGCAGCAGAAAAAGTTCTAATCTTTAATCTGCAAAGTTTTATATTGTGTTCGGGAAAAATAATCTGTCAGACAGTGTATCAAGACAAGACAATAACACAAATATAGTGATGAATGTATGGTTTAAAAAAAATCTTAAACCCTATATACTTCGTCCACCAGGGGTCTACACTTGGTCCCCTTCCTTTTGTCCCTCTACACCAAATCCCTTCACCAAAAATAGCCGATATCAAATATGAAAGAATATCATAAACGATGCAGAGCCACCCCCTGACAGAAATGGCAGAGTGGTGTGTTTATGTTTGGAACACAGTTCTTATATGACGTGATCTAGATTCTCCAATGGGGATTTCAACACAAATAAATAAAGCCACGAACCAGTGGAACAGCGCCCTCTAGCGGTAGTGACGTCAGACTTCGGTGCTCTATATGATAATCTTCTGATTATTATTATTATTATTATTATTATTATTATTATTAGGGTTGTCCGATATTGGCTTTTTTTACCGATAACCGATATACCGATATTGTCCAACTCTTAATTACCGATACCGATATCAACCGATACCGATATATGCGGGGATTACTGAGATTAGGGTAAGCTCAAATTTCATATCACACACACCATATACAGTAAGAACTCCTGTAACTTATTTATAAAGCAAAAAAAAAAAAAAAAAAAAAAAAAAAAAAAAATTCAAAAACCGATACCGATATTTTCCCGATATCAATTTTTATGCTAATATCGGCCGATAATATCGGGAGGCCGATAAAATCGGACATCCCTAATTATTATCCATTTTCCTGCTGGTTTGTGTCCCCAGCAGCAGCAGCAGCAGGGTCAGGGTCAGGGCCAGGGCCAGGTGAGCAGCCCAGAGCTTGTGGACCCCAGTGAGGAGACCACAGACACAGAGGACAATGAGGAGGAGGACCTGGGGGTCCTGGATGACCAGCGGAGCATCATCCTTCACCTGCTGTCACAGCTCAAACTGGGCATGGACCTCACACGGGTAACAACCTGCTTCTGACACACAGACAAAAATCTCAGTGCTGATTTTAACTCCTGAGTTAACCATGACCCATTCAATCCGGGTGGTGGGGCCCTGGAACAAAACATTTAAAAATCGTTAAAATATATATATTCTAAGATTTGCACAAATGTTCATGATTTTAAAAAAATTGCAGAGCTACAAGCTCATAGCATGGCACTCGGTGCTGCGCTATGAGCTTGTAGAGCTGCTTTTTTTTAATAGCCATCTAAAATGACACAGATGCGTTCCCGGATTGAATGGGTTAAACGCTCTATACTTGTAAAACAGACCTGAGTTGCAACAACGCGATGCATTGTGAACTTGTAGGTCTGCTATTTTTGGCTAATGTTCCCCCCAGAATATGGATACGGGGGTTCAAGTGGATAAGAGCTAAATGAACACTGAGGATCTAGCTGTTTACCTAATAGGAGGCTATAGCTTAGCAGATTTTTTTTTACATAATAGGCATGTGAGAAACGATCATGGTACTGTTATAAAATGTAATGGTACGCCTATTTATTGCCCAGTCAGTTTGTATAGTGCATAGTACAGTGGTGTAAAGTAACTATAAGTACATTTACACAAGTACCGTACTTCAGTACAATTTTGAGGTATTTTTTACTCTTTTCAGTATTTATAATTTTACTTTTACTTCTACTCCACTACATCTCAGATGCAAATATTATACAAGCTCACAATGCGTTGCCATGCGACGCATTGTGAGCTTGTAGATCGGCTATTTTCAAAAGATTTGAATACATTTTATATATTTGAAAACTTGTGAAATGGGACATTCTGCATAATGAGTACTTTCTACTTTTGGTACTTTAAGTACATTTTGATACCAATACTTTTGTACTTTTACTCAACTCAATTTTGAATAACAGACTTTTTCTTGTAACAGAGTGTTTCTACATTGCGGTATTGGTACTTTTACTTAAAGGACGACTTCACCACTTTTCAACATATCTTCATATAATAGGTCCTCACTAATGCTCATGATAAAATGGTACAATCTTTTTCTAATCAGTCTGTGTCTCAGAGGAGGGCTGTAGACAGTTCAGAAACCCGTCTACCGGTGACATCATCGATGGGGAATCCAAGCTAATAGAAACTGCAGGCTTTGCATTCCTGGAAAGTTGCAATGCAATAATAGATCCCATTGTTCTCGCCTTAATAAAAATCAGAATAAAAAAATTGTAATCTTTATGGGGAAAAAATCCTGCCTAACGATGATGTCACTGGTAGACGGGTTTCTGGACTGTCCACAGCCCTCCTATGAGACACAGACCAAGTAGATTTTTTTTAAATCATTTTATCATGAGCATTGGTGAGGACCTATTATATGAAGATATGTTGAAAAGTGGTGAAGTCGTCCTTTAAGTAAAACATTTGAGTACTTTTTCCACCACTGCTTGGTGTACTCTATACTGACTGAGCAAGTAGGGGAGGGTCATAATGCTGACTCTAACACACTATCAATCTTTTAACTTAAAAAAGAGACATCACTTATTCAGTGGTCTCCTCTCTGACCGTACAGCTGCCCAGCCCCGCCCACTACTGCCTGCACAATCACTGCACCTGGATCATATGATGCACGGATGACATCATAGAAAATGTTTAGATCTTTTTTAATGTAATTATATTTTACTTTTTGTTTTATATAGAAATCTAGAAAAATCTATATGATTTCAAAAGTTTAAAAAATTCCAATTTTCAAAAAAACATAATTCTGAAGGTATTTCATAACTGAAATCAAATCATTTAAAAGAAATACATAAAAAAAAACAAAAAAAGCTTACTGTACATGCACTTACATTTCTCCTTTCTCTTCTCTTCTATTATCCCTGTGTGTTTATTAAGCATTTTCAGAGCATGTTTATTTTGTGTGTTTGTGCGTGTGTGTGTGTGTGTGTGTGTGTGTGTGTGTGTGTGTGTGTGTGTGTGTGTGTGTGTGTGTGTGTGTGTGTGTGTGTGTGGGGGGGGGGGGGGGGGGGTAATTGTTAATCAGCGGTCCCACAGTGCTCAGTCATGATTGCATTGTGTGTTAGCATCACTGTGTTCTCACACTGTGCTCTCGCTCTCTCAGATCAGTGAGCCCACAGTGATGCTCTCATTAGCATGGGGAATGTGCTGACCCAATGAGAGCAGCACCTGGCACCTCATGCTCTCTGAAACAGGCTCTCGTGTTACACTCTAGGCAGGCAACAAAACACGTACATGCATCTCTTCATGGAATGGAAAAAGAAAATGTACGCATCTGACCAATCATTCCGTCCACCCAGTGGTGTAAAGCAACCAAGTACATTTACTCAAGTACTGTACTTACAGTAGGTACAGTTTTGAGGTATTTTTACTTAATTGGAGTATTTCCAATTTTCTGTACTTTTACAAACCAGCTCACAACGCGTCGCATCGCGAGATTTTTTTTCTCACATCGCGTGAGAAAAATCGATGCCAATCTGACTCTCTGACGAAGGTCCATTGAAAGGCTTAATGTAAAGGACAGAAGGCAGCGGATGGACATGTTGGTTTCGTAATGGGTTTATTGAGTTCATGTAACCTGTTACAAGCTTGTTTTATAACTCTCTTATTATAAACTTTGATAGAAATCCTGGCAGATGATTTAATTTATACACACACTTTCTTAATGCTCTATCATCCCGAGCAACGTGAACATTTGTACTTTTAGAACAGTTACGTCTGTTCTATTCTACAAAATAAAAGACAATGGTCTTGCTTGATAAATATTCCTTCAGTGCATTACACTTACATTAACTTACAGTTACAGATCTCTGATTGAAATGATTACTTTTCCTGATAGACTAGTGAAACGGACGGAACGCTCTATCCACTTTCAGTAAAGAAATTGCTCAGCAAATGTACACTTTTGTTTATTCCTCTGTCTCTCTCTCTCTCCCTCCTTCTCCTCACTTTCTACCTCTCTCGTCCCCAACTCTCAGGTGGTGCTCCCCACCTTCATCCTGGAGAAGCGCTCCCTGTTGGAGATGTACGCCAACTTCATGGCCCACCCGGACATGTTCCTCTCCATCACCTCCGGCTCCACGCCGGAGGAGCGCATTGTGCGCTTCGTGGAGTACTACCTGACGGCGTTCCACGAGGGACGCAAGGGCGCCGTGGCCAAGAAGCCCTACAACCCCATCCTGGGGGAGAACTTCCGGTGCTCCTGGCAGGTGCCCCGTGACCGCGTGCGGCCTCTCAGGAACAACAGCTCGACCGGCGGTCCCAACTCTGTCCCCGCCGCGTCAGAGGGCGGCGGCGGCTCAGACTGCTTCCGCGTTCGCTTCGTGGCCGAGCAGGTGTCCCACCACCCGCCCGTGTCGGGATTCTACTACGAATGCAAAGAGAGGCGGACGTGTCTCAACACTCATGTGTGGACCAAGAGCAAGTTCATGGGCATGTCCGTTGGAGTCTCCATGGTCGGGGAAGGTAAGCATGCGTTTATTCCTTAAAAGACCTGAGGCCGATTCTACAAATGCCTTCTAAATCAGTAGGTTCTCACACTTTCAAGATAAAAAAAAAAAAATCTAAAATAGCAGATGTACAAGCGCAAAAATCTGAAATGACACTGGAGACCCCCCACCCTGACAAGCACTTGGACTTGTAGGCATTACATTTAGTTTGACTCCAAGGCGTGGTGAGCTTGTAGATCGGCTATTTTCACAATATTTGCCTCTATCTTACGTAATATTTGACAATTTGGCCTATTTGGTCTTAAAAGTCCTTAAATTGTAACTTTAGAAATGTGCAGATACCCTGTATACACACTTATACTGTATGTTGGTTAGTTTACTGTTGAGTGAGAAAATAATGTTGCACATCAAGCTAATCATATGGGGACCCCCCAAAATAATTTGGGGATCCCCCTGGGGGTCCCGACTTCCAGTTTGGGAAGCCTTGGTCTAGAGGAATAAAGCATACCCTATCCGTAGTAGTCTTCTGGATGATGTTTGCATGTATATTAAGGGCACATACAGTACAAGAGAATATACAAAACATTAAACTTTTTTGTTTTGTTTCAAAGGGTGTCTTAATGCAATTTATCTTACAAAAGGAAGGTCAACCTGAGACGTTATGTGTCAGTCAAATGTATATTATGAAGACATGAAGCTGTCTATGTAGGCATGATGACACATTGTCTCAGACTGATGCTAAACCAGATGCCGTCTGTGATGTTCATCATTCATAATTGACAAGTTACTGATTAAATCTGCCATGTTCCAACGGCGTAATTAGGAGGTTTTTAATTGTATTTAGGGTTTTAATGCTATGTCTTAATCCAAAGTAATCACATCAAAATCGAATGTAGCATTTAATTGCCTGGCAGGCATCCAGGAATGGGCTTACATCTCAGGGTGATTAATAGATTTGAAGACAGTGTTCGCTGAAACAAGACTCGTTCCCGTTAGACCGAGTATCCTCGGTTCACTGAATTCAGTGTGAGATACTGGAGTTAACAATGCCAATCATTGCTTGTTTTAGTTGTTTTTTTCCTATGCTATGCAGATTACAATGGCATAATATTTTACTTTGATCAAAACCACGCGGTAGAATGTGTTTTAGTCTACACCTTGTATTATTTGTGCTGAATTGTGTTAAGTTAAAGGGGAATACCACTCATTTTCAACATTGAACCATGTCATAATATACCTTAGAGGTCCATACCTGTTGTGTGGAAATTAAAAAAAGCCCCCCCCCCCCTTCTATGTTGCCTAGAACTGGAGAATCGATTGTTGGGGTCATGTGATCAGTGACACACGGAAGGTGTACTCTTTGGCCCACCCTCTAGGCTGCTCACTTCCAGCTGAAACAGTGTGACTTGTAGTAGTTTATAAAGGCATATTGTTATAAATCACATTTCACTAGACATTGTACTGAAAATGCTCTAACAAGTATTAACCTTATGTTCAAGTCAGACTCTTTCAACTGGAAGTGAGATTCCCCATTCTAGTGAATGAGGCAGCCTAGGGGGCGGGCCAAAGAGTACACCTTCCGTATGTCACTGATCACATGACCCCAACAATCCATTCTCCAGTTCTCTAGTTCTTTTTTTCTTATTTCCACTCAACAGCTATAAGGTATATTATGACATGGTTCAATGTTGAAAATGAGTGGTATTCCCCTTTAAGTGTAAAATGTGTGTTCATGAGAATGTCAGTTTGTGCACCTATAATCCAGTTGTCATGCTACTAAATTAAGTAAGTCCACCTCAGGCACACAATGCTAACTGGTGCAAGTATCACCGTCAAACACTCACCAGCTGTTCACAGCTTTGGGAGTGTGTGTGTGTGTGTGTATGTGCGTGTGCATGTGTGCATGTGCGTGTGCATGTGTGCGTGTGTTTGTTTGGTTTGAAGTCAGCGAGAGATTGAGTGAGAAGGAAGGAGATAGAGAATGAATAATGTAATAACGTACAACAGAGGGTTGTGAATGTATTTTGCATGTCTTATGTGTTTATCTATGCAAAAGCATAGTAAGTGTGTGAGTGTGAGTGCGTACGTGCTGTGCATGCATGCACAGTGTATGTGTGTGAGACAGACAGACAGACAGACAGACAGACGGACACACACAGACAGAACAAGAGAAAGAGAATGGAGAAGGAGAGCAGAGAAAGCAGCACTAGTGCAGTAGCCTGAGCTGTGAGCCAATTAAGCCTAGCTGTAATTAGGGCAGCATTAAGCATTAATTAGTAGTGCTCCTCACCCCCTGAGTGGTGATGTACAATATGCTAATGACTCAGGCAGAGAACAATTAATGTTTACCGTCATATGGATTGAGTGTGTGTGTGTGTGTGTGTGTGTGTGTGTGTGTGTGTGTGTGTGTGTGTGTGTGTGTGTGTGTGTGTGTGCATGCGTGTGTAAGAGAGTGTGTGTGTGGACTATGTGGTGTTAGCAGTGGTGGAAGAAGAAGGCCTACTCACGTTTTGTACTTAAGTAAAAGTACCAATACCACATCGTAGAAATACTATGTTACAATAAAGTAAAAGTCCGGTATCCAAAATTGACTTGAGTAAAAGTACAAAAGTATTGACGTCAAAAGATACTTAAGTACTAAAAGTAAAAGTACTCATTATTCACAGTATCCCATTTCACATCGCAAAGCGACGCGTTGTGAGCGTGTAGATCGGTTATTTTCAAATATCCATGGCTGAATTAGTTAATGTATGTTTTACAAAGTAACTAGTAACTAAGGTTTTCAAATGATTATAGAAAAGTACAATATTTGCCTCTGAGATGTAGTGGAGTAAAGTAAAAGTATTGAAAATTGGAAATACTCCAGTAAAGTAAAAATACATCAAATGGTGCTTACTGTAAGTACAGTACTTGAGTACATGTACTTAGTTACTTTCCACCACAGTCACAGCTGGTAGTGAACATAATTAATTTGTTAATGTGACAGTAATTTATAATTTCTGAGAGATACAGTACATTACATTGTACTAATTATGTTATTATCAGGGTCCTATAATATTTGTAATTAGTTAATTGCTGAAGTACAATCAGTAATCATTGCTATAGAGAGTTTGTTCGGTAACTAGAGAGACGGGTCTCCCTGTCTCTCCAGCTCTAGTAAACACAAAATATAGTTTGTTACATGTTGGGTGGAAACCTTTTTTATTATTATTTTAAAAACATTTAAAAACAGTGAAAATATCCGTTCTACAAGCTCACAACACATTGCGTTGTGAGCTTGTAGCTCTGCTACTTTTGTGCGACACTCTTGTATGATGAAATAGCGCATTCATTTACACACAAAATAAAACTGCCGACAGCAACAGTATATTTTCAGGTCTGGATACCACTTTTAGCCAATCTGGATAGAGAACTCTTATACAGGATACAGGATAAACAAGTGAAAGTGGAAGAGATGAGCAGACACAATTGGACCTGGAACACAATAAAACTGAACCTGGTAGATCTTTGTGGAGTTCTCCTGTTCCTCTAGGCATGTCATCTATAATGACATGCCCAAAATAGGGACACCAGGTTCAAAGTGCTTAATCTAAATTGTAGATCAGCTGTCTTCGCTATCTCTAAACATTTCTGTCAATTTCCGTCTATAATGACATGACCAAAATATGTACGCCAGGTTGAAAGTGGTTCATCTGAAATGGTGTCAAACTACCTGTAAAATGTCTGTATCTCTGGTAGAGATTTCACTGAATGGCTAAATTATTCACCCCAACACCAGTATGCCGACAAGAGCAGTTGGACCAGACCAGGATTGATAGTTGAAAGTGGTTTTATTGCCAGTTGGTACAACACATGTGATGATGATGATGATGATATGGTGGTGATGATGATTTAACTAAACAGGAGTGAAAGACAGAAACAATCAGTAACTTAAACAAACAGAAAGCATAAACAGATCAGCATAAGTGTCTATCAAACAAATTAAACCAAGGAACATAAGTCTAATAACAGAAAACAAACTTACTTATAATGCATCGGAAGTGCTCACATAGCTGTGATTTCTTGCAGTGAATCTCTAGACAGACAAAATGTTTGTCTGCTGGTTCAACCTGAGTTTATATAGGCCCACCCCAGCTGAACCAAACTACGCTCAGATTTGGGCCCCGCCCACCACTAAGTGACATGATTGTGAACTCCAATCCACCCACTCTCAACTTGAGAGGGGGTGGATTTTGTACACTACCTCTTCATGCTCTCTCCTCTGTGACCGCCGTGCCTGATTTACACTTACTGTGTGCCGAGCGTTGTGAGCTTGTAGATCGGCTATTTTCGGAGCACGACAGAATCTCTACTGAATCTCTGCTCCACTAGTCCCTCTCTAACATTTTAGTCTAGTTTTTTATTTGTTGATTGCTATAGATTTAGTCATTACAGCTTAGTTTTTATTGTCTCCGCCAGGCCGAAAGGCATGGCGAGAGAGTATGTTTTCCACCCCGTCCGTCCGTCCGTGTGTCCGTCCGTCCGTCCGTCCGTCCGTCCGTCTGTGACCAGCTAATATCTGCCACCGTTGCCTTGATCGCAGCGAAACTGTGCACACACACTCCCTGGATGCCAATTCAGAACCTTTGCCCCAAATTTTTCTCATGGGCCATTTATAGCGCCACCAGGAGGCCGATTTGTGCAAAACATATTTTTTGACAGTACTCCTACAGATTTTGTCCAAAGATCACGCAAATCGGTACACAGTATCTCTATAGTCATTAAACGAAACGGGTCTTTCAGATTTCTCATATTCCATCCTGATTAGCTAAAAATGTCTTCCAAAGTTTGCAGGAGTGCTCCGTTTTGAACAAAATGCCTCAAATCATGAACACAGCATGCAATTTCCGTGAAATTTTGCACGCACATTCTCATTAGGCTGAGGAAGAACTACCATTTGAAATGTTTTAAATCAGCCTCATGGTGGCACTATAACAGGCCGATTTGTGTTTTTACCTATAATTGCACCGATCTGTGTAAAACTTTGTATGCACACTCCCTAGAGGTCAACGAAAAACCTTTGCCCTGCATTTTTCACATCTGCCCATTATAGCGCCACCAGGAGGCCGACTTATGTAAAACACATTATTTTAAGACTAAGATTGACATCAAAAGTTTGCATTATTGGCATGTTTTGAACAAAATTCCGCAAATCATGAACGCACCGTCCAATTGCTCTCAAACTTTTCACACTATGTTGAGGAACAAATGTCACCCTTTTAACATTGGCCTGTTATAGCGCTACCAACAGGTCTAATTTAGCGAAACACATGTTTTTAACAAAATGCCTCAAATCATGAATGCAGTCAGTGTCCGATTGTCGTGCAAGGCCTCAGAAGAAATGGCACCCTTTTCGCGTTGGCCTATTATAGCGCCACCAGGAGGCCACAATAGCCTACCTGACCTGGCGGAGACCTGTGCTCCGAGGAGCACTTTTTCTAGTTTAGTTTTTGTTTAGGTCTCGTCAGTGAAAAAAGGTAGTCGACGAAATTAACACTGTACCACTGTCTGTCTGTCTGTCTGTCTGTCTGTCTGTCTGTCTGTCTGTCTGTGTCTCAGGTACGCTGTATCTGTTAGAACATGACGAGGAGTACGTGTTCACGTTGCCCTGTGCCTACGCTCGCTCCATCCTGACCGTGCCCTGGGTGGAGCTGGGAGGCAAGGTCACCATCAGCTGTGCCAAGAGCGGCTACGCTGCCACCGTCACCTTCCACACCAAACCCTTCTATGGAGGGAAAGTACACAGGTACAGTAGGTACTTGAGCCCTTTATACTTTGTCGTACGACGAATAACCAGTGCAGCTGATCACAACGTGTCGCAAGCCGATGTGAGCTTGTAGAGGGGCTAGTTTAGCATTTTTTCTTTTTAAGAAAACATTTTTTTTATCGATAAACCTTGAGCGTTTTCGAAAATGTGCAAAATTTAGGGTTAGAGTTAAAGGAGCACTTATCCTCAATTAATAGGACCTCACTAATCATTATAAGATGGCACAATTACTGTCAACACACAGTCTCATCGGTGGCTATTATATGGACAGTTCAGAAACCTGCCTGCCAGTGACGTCATCGAAGGGGATTCCAAGCTGATAGAAACTAAAGCCTTTCTCTTCTTGGAAAGTTAGCATGCTTAAATAGAAGCCATTGTTCTTGTATTAATACAAAATCAAAAATATTTGATGTCACTGGTACTGTAGGCAGGTTTCTGAACTCTCCACAGCCCTCCTCTGAGACACAGACTGAATAGAAAGAAATGGTGTCATCTTATACTGAGCATTAGTAGATGACCTATTATATGAAGATAAGGTTGAAAATGGGTGAAGTGCTCTTTTAATGTGGTTAATCTGCTATTTTTGCTATATCTTAACATTTCTGCCAAATGTCACCTATAATTACATGCCCAAAATAGGGATGCCAGGTTGAGGGGCCAAGATGCCTCCTATTGTGTTCTGTTTCTGTTGGTCTGTTTCTAATTATTTGTCTCCCTCTCTCCCTTTTTGTCATCTTTAACTATGTTTGTTAATTCCTCACAGAGTGACGGCAGAGGTGAAGCACAACCAAACGGGCGCCGTTGTGTGCAAGGCTCAGGGGGAGTGGAACGGCACCCTGGAGTTCACCTACAGCAGTGGAGAGACTAAGGTGATCGACACCTCCAAACTGCCAATCATCAAGAAGAGACTTCGGCCCATGGAAAAGCAGGGTCAATACGAGTCACGGTAAGTGGATTCAAGTCCTGTGGAGGTTGTAGTAGTCCTGGCATCAGGGAGGGTATTCTGGTGACTTGGTAAGCGAGGGTAGTGGTTCTCAACCTGTGGGTCGGGAGCCCCAGGGGGGTCCCCACATGATTTTGGGGGGTCCCCAGATTATGGCATCAAAAGTAATCAACAAACTATACTATGAAAACTAGTCAAACCTTGACCAAATTGTGAAAATAGACGATCTACAAGCGTTGTGTGCTTGTAGATCTGCTATTTTCACTCACTCACTCACTCTCTCTCCACACACACTAGCTCCACACACACCGTTTGGGAAGCCCTAGTTTACAGATTTAAAGGACTGATGTACGTGAAACGGGTTCCTTGACACTGTGAGACAAGTTTCTTATCCAGTAAGTAGCCCCAGCAGCTCAACACGGCCACATGCATCGACTTCACAAGTATCTGTGTTGATGCGTGTGCATTTTCCTGCGTGTCTTTGTGTGTGGTTGTTCTATTAACACTTACAGTATGTAAAAGCAGAGTAATCAGCGGCTCTTGTAGTGGTTTATGACCACCACCAGAATGACTGCAATGCAGTCAATTAGATATACTCTGTATCTCGATTGTAAATGTGTCGTGAATAGAATAGAATAGAATAGAATAGAATAGAATAGGTAAATATATCACCTAGGGTTCCATCGTACAGTACAAAGAATGTTCATATCTATCCTGCCATAGGAAATAATTATGTCATACTGTGTCACACTGTAGCACACATTCAACTACTTAACTGAATAATGTAATTTCCAAGCATGTTGTCATTTGTGAGGCCAATGGTGTCCTTTTGGGTGTGTTGGTTCAGATCTGACTGTTCTTAATTCCCCTGACGGACTGTCAGAGACGATGAGAGCACAGCACAGGGTGGAGGATACTGTACATCTAGATTTTGTTTGACACACCTCTCTTAAAGAGAGAGAGAGACACTCCCCTGTATTTGTGTGTGTGTTTTTGTTTGTGTGCATGTGTGTGAGTGCGTGTGTGTGCGTACGTGCTTGTATTACTATACGAGTGACGGTCAAGTGTCCCCGCAAGTATAGTACTGTAGAATTGGAGACATAGACACTGAGGAACAACAAGTGAGATGGTTGTTTTATGGTTAAAAAATGTTTTGGAGTTAGGCTTAGGGTTGGAATTATGCCTGATTTATACTTAATTGCACTGAAAATAACAGATTTAATCCACAAACTCACAATTATTATTTTCAGCTTGACAATCGTAAAGTCAACGCCCTAAGTGTTGATGTTCTCACAAGTAGGCCTATATAATACTGACACGTGTGTGTGTGTGTGTGTGTGTGTGTGTGTGTGTGTGTGTGCGCGCACACACACACACACACACACACACACACACACACACACACACACATGCACACACACAGCAGTCTGGCACATTTTTGCAACGCTCACCCGTCTCCACACTATTATCACAGCATTGTGCGACCTTAATTTAATCTGATGGTTAGTTCAGAGTTGCACACAAACATCTAGCTAGCTGCAGAGAGAAAAACAAAGCCTCATTGGAAACAGTGATTTTTATTTAGATTTTTTTATTCAGTATCTGAGATGTAACCGCAGCCGAATGATGAGCGATATAAATGCATCCATTTGAAGTTATTATCCACTGCATAATAATGTGATCATTGTGCACCTACCTGCTCCCTTCCTCTTTTCCCATCTGGACTACAAATATACACTACCATGCCCTGATGCCCTGCAGTCCTCCATTCTTCCTTTCTTTCCCCAGTCCTTCTTTTTTTTTTACAGCAGTGGTTCTAAAACCTTTTAATTTCAAGGATCCCCATAACTCTGAGAGTGTACAAATGGAACCCTTACTGGTCCATTTGGTTTCATTTGAATACTCTTAGAGTTACAGAGCTGTAAGGGTCCATTTGGAACCCCCTCAATGAACCCTGAGGGTCCCTGAACCCCATCTTTCAGAACCATTGCTCTATAGAATCAGAATTAGAGTCAGCTTTATTGTCACATCACAGGTTTACAGAAGTAAAAAAAGTGGGTGAAATGTGCAAGTTTTTTTTTGTGCAAGTTCTATCGTGCATGGGGGAAAAGACAAACAAATGATCTACATATTTTCACATAGATATGTACCTGAGTACCTGAGATAAGATATAAAGGTGCGTGAGCATAGTAGCAGATGTATACGGTAGGCCTCCTTGCCCAGCCACGGTCATTGTAGGGGTTTGAACAGTTTGTGACTGGGGTGGTGCTTGTCCTTGATGACGTGCTGGGCTTTGACTGTACACCGCTTTTTGTACAGTTCCTGAAGCGCGGGGAGCTCGCATCCCATTATGCGCTCTGCCTATCTCGCTGTAGGCTTATCTTTTCTCGGGCAGTACAGTTTCCATACCAGGCCGTATGACAGCCTGATAAAGCGCCTTCAACTGAGCTGTTGTACAGCCTGAGGATGCGGTGTCCTACTCCGAACTTCTTCAGGCGGCGGAGCCAGTACAGTTGCTGCTGAGCCTTTTCCCTCACGTGTGTGGTGTGTGTCTCCCATTTGATTCCTCCTCGATGTGCATTCCGAGGAACTTGAACTTGCTGACCCTTTCCACTGGCAGTGCCATCGATGAGGATGGGCACATGATTGACAGGAGGTCATTAAAATGTAACTTTTAAGGACTTTTGGCATAAAAATACACAAACATAGATTTTATTTTATATTTATTTCATTTATTTTGGCATCTGGGTTAGGTATGTCCCTATTATGACTACAGATAAGCTCTAAAAGTGTAAAAAAAAAAAAAAAAAAAAGAAGTGTAGCTGGTTCACAGTTTTTAGCGGCGCTAGCCCTCTATACCTGGCTTTTGCGTCAACGTTCTGATTGGTCAGGCTCGCCAAGGTTCTGATTGGTCAGATCCGTCAACGTTCTGATTGGTCAGGCCCGCCAAGGTTCTGATTGGTCAGGTCCGTCAACGTTCTGATTGGTCAGGCCCGTCGAGGTTCTGATTGGTCAGGTCCGTCAACGTTCTGATTGGTCAGGCCCGTTGAGGTTCTGATTGGTCAGGTCCGTCAACGTTCTGATTGGTCAGGCCCGTCGAGGTTCTGATTGGTCAGGTCCGTCAACGTTCTGATTGGTCAGGCCCGTCAAGGTTCTGATTGGTCAGGCCCGTCAACGTTCTGATTGGTCAGGCAAGGGAACTATTCATGACATCAATATTATATCATGAATACAAAATTAGATGGTTTATATGAACTGTAAAAGTCCGGAACATAAACACTCTGGGTACGGCTTATAAATTGTATAGATTATTTCATAACACATACATATCTTTCTGGTACCACATGTATACACACGGACACACAAAGTTTATTTTTTAGGTACCCACTCTATCAGCTATGACAGATCAGTTTTTGCCACTTACCTTGGAATGCATTTGGTGATTCGCTTCCAATGGCACTATTTAGTGCCACTGGAAGCCTTGAAATAAATTTACAGAGATTTAATATTGTTTCTCTAGTATTTCTCTGTGTGTACGTATGTCCAGGTGTATGTCCATCCTTATGTTCGTCCTCTGTATTCTTATTAACTGGGGTATAAACTAATATTGATATTATATATTAGATATTAATATTGAAACACATATCTATGACAAAATATATCAAAGGCGCCGCTACCTTCACACAGGTGTGATTTTTTATTTATAATTGTGAGAGCTAGAAGCATCCCCAGATTTATATGACATGAGGTTATGATCTTACAGTGCATGTCATACTGAACCCCCTTTTCCCCCATCAGAAATGGGAACAACTATGAGTTAAAACCATAAGGAACAGTATAAATATACAGGTACATGCACGCTGAGCGTGATTATAACGGGGCGATGATGAGGAATTCACCAAAATGGTGTGACTTTTAGACTGATAAATTTCAATCTCCGCGTGACAGCAGAGCATAATGTTATGTTCATTTACCAGTTGAATAGCGTTGGATAACACGGTCGTGTACTCTGCTTGTGTACTCAGTGGAAGTGAAAGGGGACCTGAGGTGGGACGGGTGACATCTATTTCCTCCTAGTCTGGGCAGCATACCTTTTCGGGTAGTAACCCTACGTCGGAAGTAACCCTACGTCACCAGGCGCGTCATTTGCGTCATCAGGCGGCCGGATGGGCAGATCCGGAAAGACTTCGTCACAGAATTGGTCTGTCCTAATAAAATCCTTGATACGGCGTAGTTTAGCTTAATTTTTAAATATAAATGTGAGTGTACTTTCCGGAAACTATTTAGCGTCCGTATTATCACTATTTAGCGTCCGTATTATCCCACGGGGAAATTCTATTCCATTTAAATAGGGATTGGGGGAACCAAAACAAAGCAGCACCGAAAAGCCGGATGGGCAAAATCCAGAAAGAGAATTGTTTTCTTTTTTTTTTCTCAGTAGGCGTGGCCTAGACCAGATCACACGGGTCTTTAATAACGCATACCAGGCTTTCCTCCGAGGTGGAAAGACTGGTGACGCAAGGTTCATTTCCTACTGCCACCACCTGCCAGAATCTCAGCCAGCCGTATGAAGATATTCAAAGTGTCTAAGTAAATACCCATGCACTCATTGATGGGGTCATATTTCTGGTCACCTTCGAGGGGGTACGTCTCTGCTCTCTTGACGACCTTCTGTGTATCGTACAGGATGTAAGCGCTGAACAACAGCAGACCCCCGTAGACGGTCACCGAGTAGAGCCCGGCTCCAAACGCAGAGACGGGGGGCAGGAACATCGATCCAAGGGAGGAGGTAAAGACCACTCCCAAACCGACAGCCAGCGGCCCACCCATGTAGAGGAACTTCTCACTAGGGGCACACATGGCCACGGTAGAAAGGCCACCGACAATGCCCGCTGTGTACCAAGCGGCCCTCATCATCAGGGGTCCTCCCAGAAGGGTGACGGGGGCGATGACAGCGCCCATCACACCTGCCTGGAACATCCAGGCAAGGTGTTTAAGCATGGGACTCTCCTCGTATGAAATGACCATGGTCAACCAAGTGGCTCCCATCGTCACAGCAAGCGTAGTTCCAAAGGCCAGCCAGGATCCTCTCATCATCATCAGACCCATGAGAGCTGGGGTTCTGCTCACTGCGACGGCTCTGCTCACTGCGACGGCTGACAAGGCTGTCATTCCAACGCTGCCGGCGAAATACATGTAGGTGGAGTGGATTCTGTCCTTGACGTACTGGGGCCAGATCACTGCTTTCTCAATGGCACCGATCTCATTAGACATGCCCAGTCCATAGTAACACAGAGCACAGAGGCCCACCCCTGCACCCCCAGCCAGTATCATTCTGCCCATGCTGTCGATTTTAATGGCAGTATCTGTGGCCGGCTGGAACGCCGCTTCTTTCGCAAACTTGGCCTTTGTGGCATAACCCTGATGAGGCTTTAGCAGAGGTGGATAAGCCTTCAGGGCCAAAGGGGTGCCACCGCGTGTCAACACGGGGCGCAGCCCAGCCACCACTGGGAGACTCCTAAGACATGTCAGCCTCGCCACCAACATGGTCAATGATCAATGTGCTATCACTTACAGGAGCTACGTAGTTCACCTTTCACGATAGCAGAGCTTTGAGCTACTGACTGTCTATGTACCCTTTATGCCCATTTTATGAGCATTTTATGCCCATATATGGAGATTGCAGATGTCAATATGATGTCATAATACTGACATCAGTCAGATGGTTTACAGGTATCTCCATATTTGGAGAAGCATTGCTGCGTGGTGATTCCGGACAGCCGACTTCCTACTCGGCACATCACTCCCCTGTGATACACACACACCGAGTTTGACAGAGATTTCACACATTTACGGCCGGGCGCCAGCCTCTTCCCTTCTTCGTCCCATTTGCATTCGCTGTTACCCTTGTTGACGATATGGCACGAATGTCACGCGAAGCCCTGCCTGTCACTCAAGGAGTCTGATAGACCTGCAGGGGAAGGCTAGAGCCTCCGCCTCAGACCGTTTTTTCAAAATCCTGAGCACTGAGTGCCACGCTATGAGCTTGTAGATCTGCAATGTTTTTGAAAAATCTTTAAAAGTTGGGCAAATCTTATATATATTTTTTTCAAAGCAAACATTTGTAACTCAAATCTTTGCTTCTGGGGATTCTACAAATGTCTATATCCTAACAGTTTTCTGAAAAAAACTATGTTGCTATAATATCAGTGGTTCTCAAACCTTTTTCATGTCAAGGGCCCCCAAAATTATATGTATTTGGCCGCAGACCCCCATTTAAAAATATGTTGTTCTATGGACCCCCCTAGAAGCACAGATCGGAGTTAAAATGTTCGCTTTAAAACATATATATATTCAAAAATGTGCACTTATATTCACTATAAAAATAAATAAAAGAAGATCTATAAGCTCATCGAGTGAGCAGAGTGAGCTTGTATACCTGCTATTTTTGAATAGCCAAAGAAATCTGAAAATGACACAGATTCCCGGATTGAGTGGATTAAGTGAAAGCAGTAATAACTCCTCTCCTCTCACGCCCTCAGAGCCTTCTCTTCCTTTCTTCTTCACATGTGCTGGCTGGTAATTAGGTGTTGAGAGGCTCCATATGTCAGTCAATATTTATGTACTGTAATAAGGGGAAGAACACGTGTGTGATGGGGAGAGCGAGGTGGTTAGGAGGACTGCACGTACACGTGATAATAACCAATATGAAGTATCACGTTCAGTTAGTTTTCTTCAAAATCATCATTCAAGCGAGAGTAGCTCGCTCAAATGACTTAAGTGATTTAATGCACACGTTTCCTCCTATTCTATTGAAGGCAACACCATAATGTTATGTGAAAGCTATGAATTAAAGACACTAGATTATATGTATCTAACGTGTATCTGGGCAGAGTCTTTTATTCATATATTTTTAGGCATTTTTGAGCCTTTGATAGGTCAATTAGACAATTAGGCGAGTGACATGGCAGTAAACAGTCTGGTTGGCCAGAAATCGAACCAGGGACTCGTGCCAGGCTAGCACCGTAACCACTCGGCTATCGGGTGGCCCTGGGTGAGCTCTTTTAATGTACTTAACAGATGCTACAGTACATTAACATATTCATGTACTACAGTATGTCAGCCTCAGTAGCAACGTCATCCTGGCCTTTTTCACTTCATTTCTTTCATAATATTCAAAATCTATACATATTTTAAAACTATTACACAGTACAAGACCTAGCCACTACAATTGTTAGTATAGCCTAATTCGTCATTCTGAAAAGTATTCCGAAACATCTTAAAGAAATATTTCGACTATATTTCTGTGACGATAACAGCAGTCAGTACAGTGCTATTATAAGTAAACCCTATACTTCATTCACCGGGGTCCCACAGAGCTCTATCCTTGGTGTGTTGTGAGCTATAGTAGATCTGCTATTTCTGCCAAATGTTCACCCATTTTCACCAAATGTTCCCCTATTATGACATGCTAGGGTTCAAGTGGTTAGAATTAATGTCCCATAGGCAGGAGTGCATATTATATGACTTCAGCTCTTCTGAATGTCACTGAATAGAGAGAGTTTCATGGTCATGCTGAGGCTTCAGGAGAGATGAGCCGTGTGTTGTACAGGAACAGACCGTGTGTTAATGAGTTGGTTTCAGTAGGCTAATTAAAGCCATTATCACAAGCTTCACACTTCCTGTTTGGCTTGAGGTGAACTCGTTAATTTAACCTCTACTCCTCCATCTCTCTCTCTCTCTCTCTCTCTCTCTCTCTCTCTCTCTCTCTCTCTCTCTCTCTCTCTCTCTCTCTCTCTCTCTCTCTCTCTCTCTCTCTCTCTCTCTCTCTCTCTCTCTCTCTCTCTCTCTCTCTCTCTCTCTCTCTCTCTCTCTCTCTCTCTCTCTCTCTCTCTCTCTCCCTCTCTTGCACGAATGTACTGTAGGCTGTGTGTGCATATGTGTGTTTGGTCTGTGTGTCCATAACTGTCCAAACCCATTACTATACTGTATACAGGTATGTGTGTACTTTAAAAATAAAGCAACATTTTACCTTTTAGCATAGCAAATTATACACCAGTGCGGGGAATCATTAGATTAATAAGATTGCAATATCATGACCAGCTCTAGAGGCACAAGAAGGATTCATGAGACTCAATTCTAAGCACTGTAGTAACTCATAATGCAATACCAGCTGATAATGTAATTACGGTTCATAATGTAATAACCTAAATGGAATAAAAGCTCATAAATGTAATAATAAGCTCATAATGTAATACAATCTTGAGCGCATAACGTAATAACAGATCTTTGCATAATACTGCGTTACATTAAGAAACTTACGTAGCCTCTCATAATGTAATAACGGCTCAAATTGTTCAGAAAAGTGTTTATCAGTATCATGGTCAGCATCATGTCAGCCATGATCATGATACTGACATGATACTGACCCTGATACTGTTATGCTACTGACATGATACTGACCACGATACTGTTATGATACTGACATGATACTGACCATGATACTGTTATGATACTGACATGATACTGACCACGATACTGACATGATACTGACCATGATACTGACCACGATACTGACATGATACTGACCATGATACTGACCACGATACTGACCACGATACTGACCATGATACTGACCACGATACTGACATGATACTGACCATGATACTGACCACGATACTGACATGATACTGATATGATACTGACCATGATACTGACCATGATACTGACCATGATACTGACCATAATACTGACATGATACTGACCATGATACTGACATGATACTGACCATGATACTGACATGATACTGACCATGATACTGACCATGATACTGACATGATACTGACCATGATACTGACCATGATACTGACATGATACTGACCATGATACTGACATGATACTGACCATGATACTGACCAAAATACTGACCATGATACTGACACGATACTGCCCATGATATTGACTTACATCATTACGATGTAACACCTTTCTGAATTATGAGCCGTTTAAAAATAAAGCAACATTTTACCTTTTAGCATAGCAAATTATACACCAGTGCGGGGAATCATTAGATTAATAAGATTGCAATATCATGACCAGCTCTAGAGGCACAAGAAGGATTCATGAGACTCAATTCTAAGCACTGTAGTAACTCATAATGCAATACCAGCTGATAATGTAATTACGGTTCATAATGTAATAACCTAAATGGAATAAAAGCTCATAAATGTAATAATAAGCTCATAATGTAATACAATCTTGAGCGCATAACGTAATAACAGATCTTTGCATAATACCTCATCCGCACTGCCAGCGATGCGACGCGACGCGACGCGAGCGAGCGGTGAAATCTCATTAAAATACATGTGTTTCAATGAGACCGTCCTGACCTACCGCGTGCGACAACGAACCGTGCAGCGACGTCGCCCACCTCTCCTATATTCGCTCGCAAGGTCTCTATTTCTGCGAGGTTTCGCGGCCAATGTCCCGCCCCCAAACACTTTTCATTGGTTGATTATTTATTATTTATTTATTAATTAAATACTTTATTAGCAGATTTGTAAACAGTAGCCTACAGAGGTAGGATTTTACAATGGTTGTTAAAAGGATAACACAAAAAACCCTAAAGGAACTTGTTTCCATTGTGGCCTGGTTGAGATCTGCACACTGCTTTGTCATAGAGTGAAAACAAATAAGTGCTTTGTGCCTCTTCGATATACATCTATAGTAGGGCTATTCTTTTTTTATTGTCAGATGTTTTATAAAGAGTGGGGGAACTTGGATTTTCAAATACCTAGTGGACGGACAACACATCAGCTACTGCCAACACTTTGTTCTTCATATTTGAGGATTGTTCTAAACACAGTAGGCTAGTGAGACCCTCATTAGCCTACTTCATATTTTATTTATAGCCTATAAAGTTCAACAACCAGCATCAAACAGTATAAGCTGAGTGAAAAAAGCTCCGCTATTTAGTGGTTGAAGAAGTAGTCAGATATCATATTTTACTTAAGTAGAATTAGTAAACAATGTGAAGAAATACGGCTACTCTGTTACAACAAGTAAAAGGGCAATGTTCAGTAAAAGTACAAAAGTATTGGCATCAAAATATACTTAAAGTAGGCCTACCTAAAGTAAAAGAAAGTAGTAAAATGTTTGAAAATAGGTAGCAGATCTAGATCGGCTATTTTCAAATAGTATAAAATTGGGCTAAAGTGGTTAATGTATGTCTTATAATTTAATAATCTGCAAAGTAACTAACTAAAGTTTTCAAATAATTGTGTAGTGGAGTAAAAGTAGGAATATTTGCCTCTGTAGTGGAGAAGTAAAAGTAGGCCTATTAACTCAAATTTGTATTTAAGTAGGCCTACACAGTACTTGAGTACATGTAGTACTTTCCACTTCCACCACAGCCGCTATTTATTTATTTATTTCTTCTTCGGAAATTGTCCTGGAAATGTGGGATAGGCCTACATAGGCTACATGTTTCCTAATGAAAATGTAAAATTCCTGATGAACTTCTAACTGATCAAAACGTTGACAGCAATACATAAATAGCGGAGCTTTTTCTACCATGTGCGCTTATTTTTTTTACAGTTCATCAAATAGATGAACTGTTGTTTGTCCTGCACCTGCGGGTGCGGGACTTGAGTGGATCATATGCGTGCACTAGGCTATCTTTTCATACAGTGCGTGAGACCCTCACTTCATTTAGGCCACGTTTATGTCAGTGAAACAGGCAAAACATATTGATGCCATATAGTCAGGGGATATTAGCAGAATATTTTCCAATCTTGGAATAAATTCCTTACCGAAAAAAATCTTCACCAATGTGTTTGTAAAGGTGTCTAGTAACACATCTCACAAAGACTGTATCCCTAGGAGATTTTTTGACAGCTGCTTAAAGTTGGGGTACCCACCATAACCTTGGTTTTTAAAAAAATCCAAAAAAGAATCCAAATTTAATTCTGTTTTAAGTAGCATGTGAGGGGTCAAACTAGGGTGTTTTTATGATTCTGAATCCATTGCAATCATTTGTTTTGCACCAAAACCACTCCTTGGGCTAAAAACGGCCATAGCCATGTATACTTTTTGTGTAAAAAGTCCATTGAAATTGGGCCGTTTTTAGCCCAAGGAGTGGTTTTGGTGCAAAACAAATGATTGCAATGGATTCAGAATCATAAAAACACCTACAGAAATTCGTTACAGTGTATACTTTGCAGAGTATTGCACCATATTACAATTAATACAGATCCCTATTGTGCTGTTATCACAACTCATTAAAACATATAGGTTACAGAATGTATAAATGTAATTATATGAATATAGGTCAAATATAGTGATAAAATATAGGTACACACACACACACACACACACACACACACACACACACACACACACACACACACACACACACACACACACACACACACACACACACACACACACACACACACACACACACACACTTCAGCCCTACATTAACCATTTCAGCCATTTGAAAATAGCAGATCTACAAGTGATGCAAGGCATTGTGAGCTTGTAGATCTGCTATTGTTTATAGATTTATAGATTTAGTATAAGATTTGTATACATTGAGTAACTTGAGTAATATGAGTAGCTACTTTCTACTTTTGGTAGCGTACTTTAACCTACATTTTGATACGAATACTTTTGTACTTTTACTCAAGTACATTAGCTTTTAACAGAGTATTTCTACATCGCAGTATTGATACTTTTACTTAAGTCCAAAAATATATACTTTTCCCACCATTAATATGATTGGTTAATGCTACGTCGCAACGCGATGGCCGACGCTCCATATCGCCCCAAATGAGGACAGTTTTTCGCGCGACGTCGCCGTCAGAACGCTCGCTCGCTGGCAGTGCGGATGAGGTATAATACTGCGTTACATTAAGAAACTTACGTAGCCTCTCATAATGTAATAACGGCTCAAATTGTTCAGAAAAGTGTTTATCAGTATCATGGTCAGCATCATGTCAGCCATGATCATGATACTGACATGATACTGACCCTGATACTGTTATGCTACTGACATGATACTGACCACGATACTGTTATGATACTGACATGATACTGACCATGATACTGTTATGATACTGACATGATACTGACCACGATACTGACATGATACTGACCATGATACTGACCACGATACTGACATGATACTGACCATGATACTGACATGATACTGACCATGATACTGACCACGATACTGACATGATACTGACCATGATACTGACCACCATACTGACATGATACTGACCATGATACTGACCACGATACTGACATGATACTGACCATGATACTGACCACGATACTGACATGATACTGACCATGATACTGACCACGATACTGACATGATACTGACCATGATACTGACCATGATACTGATATGATACTGACCATGATACTGACCATGATACTGACCATGATACTGACCATAATACTGACATGATACTGACCATGATACTGACCATGATACTGACATGATACTGACCATGATACTGACCATAATACTGACATGATACTGACATGATACTGACCATGATACTGACCATGATACTGACCATGATACTGACATGATACTGACCATGATACTGACCATGATACTGACATGATACTGACCATGATACTGACATGATACTGACCATGATACTGACATGATACTGACATGATACTGACATGATACTGACCAAAATACTGACATGATACTGACCATGATACTGACCATGATACTGACACGATACTGCCCATGATACTGACTTACATCATTACGATGTAACACCTTTCTGAATTATGAGCCGTTATTACATTATGAGTTGCTACATGCACACATCCAGCTCATGGTTTATAATCTGATCATAATACTATGTGGTAGGAAATGTGTGTCATGTTTCCCCTGCTTGTAGCTCCACCACATTTATTGTGCAAAACTTGTTTCGCCCACAAATTTGGTCTTCGTCAGGTGATTCTTTACTGTAAATTTAGCACAGCCCGGCAAGCTGTTGTGCAGTTCTTTTTGATAATGTTCTTCTCCCTGCTTCCCAGGCGTAATGATAACTAATGGGCTTGTTCTGCCTTGGTTGAGTCTAGGCGTCTTTGGCAACACGTGACGTCCTCACTGAAGGCAGGAGACATGGACCAGGCCACCGAACACAAACACCGTCTGGAGGAGAGACAACGCAGCGAGGGCAAAGAGAGGGCAGCCACCAAAACACCATGGAAACCCAAGTACTTTGTCAAGGAGGTGAGGAGACACACACACGCACGCACGCACGCACGCACGCACGCACGCACACACGCACGCACGCAACACAATACCTGTGCCATGTATTTATCTCAATGTGTTTAACCCATTAAGACCGGGGATGTATCTGTGTCATTTTAAGATTTATTTGGGCTATTCGTGAAAATATGTGCAAATCTTTGAATATACATATTTTCTATTTTGAGATGGGGGTCCGCTGCCAAATACATATTATTTTAGGTGGTCCTTGACATGAAAAAGGTTTTAACATTTGTAGAATCCCCAGAACCAAAGATTTGAGTTACAAATGTTAGCTTTAGAAAATATATATGTTAAAAAATGTGCACAAATCTTCTCGATTTTTCAAAAATAGCAGATCTACAAGCTTATAGCGCGGCACTGGGTGCAGCCCTATGAGCTTGTAGATCAAAGCGCGGCACTCGGTGCTGCCCTATGAGCTTGTAGATCAAGCTTGTAGATCGCTTGAAGATTCAGGTTTGGGTTATGATTAGGATTAGACATTTATAGGTTAGGTTTAGGGGTTAGGGTTGGAATTATGGCCGATTGGTGTCATACACCGGAAAATATCCGATCTAAGAGCTCACAGCGCGTTGCGCTGCGACGTGTTGTGTGCTTGTAGATCTACTATTTTTCCTAAAATCCGCATCCTAAAGTGTGTGTGTGTGTGTGTGTGTGTGTGTGTGTGTGTGTGTGTGTGTCCATCCACACAGGGTGAGGGCTGGGTGTACCACAACCCCCTATGGAAAACCCACTGACCAGCAGCCTGGTGGTGGGCGGGAACAGGTGCTACTGTGCTGTCCATCACAGTGGGTAGCCATGGCGACCAGAGCGGAAGGCAAGCCAGCCACTGAATGAAGAGGAAGGAAGGAAGAAGAAGAGGATAAACTGGGACTATGAAGAGAAAACAGAGATCAGCCTTTCTGTGGGTCATTCAGACACATGATGCGGTACAAGACAGAACGAGAGGTGCCAAAGATTTTAAGATTAAAAACGGACAAATGGGCAGTCGATTTATTAGGTGCTGTCCAATCAGAAATACGTTTGCTCTCTAGTGAGGTTGCACAAGAGCGGCCCTTTTTAGAAATAATGTGAATGGACACGAGATAGTATATGGCTGAGTATAACAGGACAGCAATTTTATTATTTTCTATATAGTAGATACAAATACTGGTATAACTATTATAAACATGCTACTGCCCCTTTCACTTTTTAGTTCTTTGCACAATGCACTGAACAATGGTGTTGGTCACAGGAGTTTTTGCACAATCCATTGTATAATGTAGTGTTGAAAATAATGATGTATGAACCGTGCGTGGGTATTGTATGTTTGTGCTGGAAGTAGCTGCTGTACCCCTGTGCTGGATGTGTCTTTACATCCATGCGTATGTATATAAATATATATATTTACTATATCTGTGAGTGAATCAAGGAATGAATGGTGTGACTCTGGTTCACAAAACACTGACCCCACAGTAGAGAGCAATGTTAAATGTCAAACTGACTTTTTTTTGGGGTTGTAGTAGTGATTTCCTCTAATTCCCTCAACACACTTGATCTGTTAAATAATGTTCTACCCAAAGTCCTTCCTTCCAAATTTCAGTTCACTCATCAATCATATGAATAATTAAAGAGATAAAGCCCACCACCTCCAACCACCCAAACATTAGCATTTATTTCCGATGGTATTGGTTTAAAAAAAGAGAGCACCATCCCTTGTCCACAGAGTTCTTCCTCTTTTTATGATCGCGTTACTCTTACGACTAAGCTTACATTTGTAAAAAAAATGTGCCCATTTTGTACTGTAGTCTACAAGAGCACACCTTGGACAAGGTCAGAATGGGCAGAACATCAAAGGTGTGTTTTATTCCGCTGCAGTTGGAAGCTAGTAGCCCGGATGGCGGCCATTTTGCTCTTGCATCACTCTCAGGGGGTGGGAGTCTGGGAGACCACAGCCTGTTGGGGTTATAGAGTAGTGGTTCTCAACCTTTTCTGGATCAGGGCCCACTTGAAACTAAACGCGGCCAAAAGTGGTCAGATTATGGTTGGTGCATTTTCAGAGCATGTTTATTTTAATAATCAATCAATCCATAGTGTTCCGGCTTGGATCAATATACTTTAAGATCCTATTTATCACAATGAAAACAAAATGTTGAAGCTTTTAAAGAAAACATACAGTACAGTACTATGACGTTTATGTATTTATTTATTTACATGAATGTTCTGATGTTAATATCATATTATCAATACAATCTTAGTGTTTTGCCAATTTATTTGGGGGCCCACATGAAATATCCTCACGGCCCACCAGTTTGAGAATCGCTGTATTAGAGCAAAATGGCCACAGTGTGAATGTGAAAAGGTTGAGAACGTATGAGAAGTGTGAGAAACACTACATTAGAGCTTTTGATTAGGATGGATTTTTACACAGTAAAAGTTGTTCTCCATATGAACAAAGATTTCTAATCCCACTCTGGCTGTAGTGTAATTGACATTGTGCAAAGAAATGTACAGTACAAACATTTTTATCTGATTTATCTTGCTGAATTTATAGCTGAGATGTACTGATGTTTTGGAACTATGACACCATGCTCTTGCCAACTGTTGATCTAATCTAAATGAGCATACTGTACGTATGTATGCTCAACACCTTCTTAATCCTTGTCTGGCTGCTAGCCCCCAAAGATGTGAAACTACTCTGGTTTTACAGCACTCCCAACACTTAAAAGCTCATAAAGGTTGGGGTCTTTAAATATAGTTGGTCTGTTTAACTTGAATCAGATTATGTCGTTTTTCAAATGTCATACACATTACTGTAAAATACAAAAGGCTTCACACATTATAGAATATCAAAGTCAAATCCCTTGCTGCCTGCCCTAAGTTGTGGTTGTGTGTGTGTGTGTGTGTGTGTGTGTGTGTGTGTGTGTGTGTGTGTGTGTGTGTGTGTGTGTGTGTGTGTGTGTGTGTGTGTGTGTGTGTGTGTGCGTGTGCGTGTGCGTGTGTGTGTGTGTGAATGAACGAGAGGTCTGTTTTTGCCTTATATAAAACTCATAAGCACTGTAGAACACTTTGTAGACAGGATAGTGGTGAAGTGATCGTGGTCAACATTGTATTAGTGAGGAGGGGTGATTCAGACCTGAGCCCTTTTTCCTGAACATCTCTTATAATATAAGATCTTCTTTGTCCATCTGGGTATAAAGTGCATTTGGGAAACTCGAACCTGATTTAAGAATAATGTTTGATTTACATGATGTACTCGAGGTACTCGAGGTAGCTACACTTTGAAGAAAATAAAACGTGTCTTTTTACCATTACTAACTCAATATGATTCTGTACTACGTAGGTGGCTGAATGCTAAATCAGGTACCCCTCAAGTACAGTAATTTCTGGTATTTTAACTGTAGCCTATACTGTAAATGTGATTTTACAGATTTTGATCTGTCAAAAACATCTCTGCACTAAGGGACTCTTTGTTCCATTTTACAACAATGGGACAGTCTTAGTGCTGAGAAAAAAAAGAAAAAAAACATCAGACCAGGTCCTATTGACCATAGTAGGTCTCCCACCCCTGAGTATGATGTAAGAGCAAAATGGCTGCCATATGAATATCGCTGTTGTCGGGCAGAAACCATCTCCATAACTTTTTGTGTTTTTTGGTACATTTATGCCCGACTTGATCATACACAAAAGCATCAAAAGTATCAGATCTGCAAACTTGAAATGTTTTGACCTTGTATCTGCTGCTTTTGCTATTTTTGAATTTGAATCCTGAAAAGTAACAGTTTTGGAGATATGAGGTTTCCACCCGACAGAGACGATATGGTCAAATGAGGCCGAATTGCTCTCTACCCTAAGTAATGTTTTGTTAACATTTCAGTTCTGATGTGAATGTTTCAAGTGTGAAGTGCAGCACTGCAGTGTCACCATAGAGCTTTGACCAATCAAACACCTTGTCCTTTTCACCTGACCTGACTGTATAGTTAACGAAACCTATGCAACACATGACTGTAGATGGTAGTCTCAAAATATTGGGGCATGGGTATAGGGTGAGGAAATTCAAAAGGTTCTGTAGCCTATTTGTTTAAAATAAAAATCTATTATGAAGATCCCTCTGTGGCCTCAATTTCTTGATTTCTTGTTGGCAGAGATGGGCAATATTACAAATACATGCGTTTGAAATACGTATTTCAAATACTTTTTTTTGTATTTTGTCATTTGTATTTGGCTGGGAAAAATTAGAACTTATTTGTATCAAGATACTTTCAGATTTTGAATTTTCTGTATTTTAAATACTTACATTATCATGTCATTTTATTCTCAAATTGACACATTTTAAACATGTACACAGGTGTATACTGTGGAATGAAAATACAACTAGAAAAAGTGCTCAGCGGAGCACAGGTCTCCGCCAGGTCAGTCAGGTAGGTTATTGTGGGCCAGCAATGTTCTCTAAATTCTCCAATCAGGATGGAATATGAAAAATCAGACGGATCCGTCTTGATCACTTGACTATAGAGATAATGTGAACTGATTTGCGTGATGTTTGGACACAATTTGGGCAAAAATCGGCTCCTGGTGGCGCTATAATAGGGCAATGTTAAAAGGGTTGCATTTGTTCCTCAACGTAGTGCAAATGCGCGTGCAAAGTTCGGACGCAATCGGACGCTGCGTTCATGATCTGCAGCATTTTGTTCAAAACGGGCCACTCCTACAATCTTAGCCAATCAGGATGGAATACGAAAAATCTAACAGATCCATCTTGATCACATGACTATAGAGATCATGTGTAACGATTTGCGTGAAATTTGGATAAAATCTGAAGGAGTAATGTAAAGAAATGTGTTTTACATAAGTCGGCCTCCTGGTGGTGCTATAAAAGGCAGATATGAAAAATGCAGGGTAAAGGTTTTTCCTTGGCCTCTAGTGTGCATAGAAAGTTTTACACAGATCGGTGCAGTTATAGGTAAAAATCGATTTTCAATTTCAATTTTTACCATTGAGCTAAGAGCTGCTTGCTCAGGGGATAAATTGAATGTTGATCATCAGGTCAAGATTCGTGTCAGATCCTGTGTCTACTGTAGGTGAGACATGACCTTTGACACGATCTAAATGTCTCAATAGAAGAGCCCGGAGACAAAATACAACCACCCCAGTTGTGTAAGTTATAATGTATTAATATGCTCTACCATACAGATTGGGCAAAATTATTTTTTGCCCAATTTTACATCATAAAAAAATGAAAACGTTACTTAGTCCTGCTTTTCTCATCCTGTTACTCATTTACTTGTACAATGTCATTACTCTCAGCAGATGGCAGCATTCACACACCATAGGACCAAGATGCAATGAAGAACTTATAGATAATATAATCTGTAAGAAATATATAATAATGATAATAGTAATAATAATAATAAAGAAATGTTTCTTTATTTCTTCCCTTTGAGCTGCATATGCAGTGAATAAATCTGTTGAAGTTTACAGCCATGTCAAAATGGATTTAAAACATTTACTTCTTAAAATGTTTAATTGTACACATTTAAATTCCAATCATGGTTTGTATGTCATTTTTTCCCTGAGCAGGTGAGGTGCCACAGTATATTAAGCAAACAATTATTAAACTATTAACCATTTCAGTAACTTACTTACTTTCTAGTTTCTCTTTCCTTACTAAGAATTTCTGAAGTTATATAGAAACATAAAAAACATAGCATGGTGAAGACCTAGCAAGCACATTATAGTTGAAACATCCTGCAGTCTCCTTGACTGATCATAGTTAAAACACCCTTTCATTGTCCTTGACTTTGTCAAACAATTTGACATTTTTGGGATGCCCAGGGTTAATTAAATTATTATTTGACCTTACGTTGTTTTTAATCTAATTCTATTGGCAACAATGGAATCAGTCACAAATATGACATCAGCAAGAACAAGTCTGTTCAAAAGTTCTAGTTCAAAATAAAACATAAACAGGAACAAAGGGACGCAGCTCGCCACGGTGCAAAAAAACAAACAAAAAAGCCCTATTTGTTTCCATTGTGGTCCTGTGAAATGTACTCAGATAATAATAATAATAATAATAATGATAATCAGATAAAGGTCAGTCCCATAATCATAATCATAACAGTACAGGTGTACAAAAGGCTCAAGTAGTACTTGAGCAGTGACTAATCACCAAACTCAAAACTGCACTTAAGTACAGCACTTGAGTACATGTACTTATACTTTCCACCACTGGTGAGCTGTAAGTAAACACTGCTTAACTCTATGCAGTCTCAAGGTGTTTGGAGTTCAACAGAAAATGTATGCGACGCTTTCTTAACATACAGAAACTGAAGTATCTGCTGTTCTGGTCGAGATGGGAAAAAAAAACAGAAGAAAAAAATCTCCCAACTGGTCCACACAGCCTTGATAGAAATGGGATTAAGGCATGAGCCCTCCCTACAAAAGATTTGTATCAGACAGGCCCACAAAATCATATGAGACCCCTGCCATATACTGTATTCTGATTATCAACACTACCTATTATAGGCTCCCCAGGTGGAGATTAAATTGGTTCAAAAAGTCTTTCATCTTCTTATCATTTAATGCTCTGAACGCAAAGAAATAGATGTGCCTGCTTGGCGAATGGCCTCAAACACCTCCTGCAGACTGGCCACGGCGCCTTTGAAATGCACTGCGTGGGCAAGGAGATCGTTGAGGTGGGTAGACCCAGTGGTGGTTAAAAGTACATAAGTAAAAGTATCAATACGGCAATGTAGAAATACTCTGTTACAAGTGAAAGTCCAGAATTAAAAACTTACTTGAGTAAAAGTACAAAAGTATTGGTATCACAATGTACTTTAAGTACCAAAAGTATAAAGTACTCATTATGCAGAATGTCCCATTACACAAGTTTTCAAATGTATAAAATGTATTAAGTTATTTTCAAATGGCCGAAGTGTACTGTATATAGGGCTGAAGTGGGTAATGCACGTTTTGTAAAAATAATTAAAGTCTACAAAGTAACTATAGCAACTTAAGTTTTCAAATAATTGTAGTGGAGTAAAAGTATATTTGCCTCTGAGATGTAGTGGAGTAGAAGTAACTCAAAATTCTGCTCAAGTACAGTACTTGAGTAAATGTACCTTAGTTACTTTACACCACTGGGTAGACCCCACAGTAGTTCCGGGGGACGCTGGCCAGGAAACAACAGTCTTCATAATAAGGTCATAACCGATTTATTATAACTCTATGCTCATAGACCCCTTAACAGACGACGTCACACTGATAAGAACCAGTATGGGCGCAATGAAACCCATTCTATCAGGTCTCGCTAGGACACACCTCACCAGCCAACACACAAGAGGGAGTTGGGGTGTGCTGAAACCAGCGCACCCCAAAACAACAGGTTGAGAATTGATTGCGTGAAACAATCACCTGTGCATCCAGTCTCAATGTTGGTAAACAAATAATTGGTCTATAACCCATCTCCTAACTCAAATAACCAGGCAATAACTGTAGCATCTGAGGCAATAGGCATGCTGGGATTAAGTCCGTCATTACATTGGCACAATTTAGGAGGACACAGGTCTTATTTTACAGTCCAACAAGCCCTAACCAAGGCTATATAAAATCTTTAACAAATAATACATTTTGTAGTGTGCTTGGCTACTAGCAAAAAAAGTTGTGAAATTATTTGACTGCCATGCATCCACTGTGTACTTGAAAGTCGTATTTTAGCTGACCACGAGCCAGCATGAACCAAACTCTGCCATGTTATATCAGTGTATACATACAACTATAGTAAATGACCATCGTCAAACATCAAATTGCCAGTCTGTGGAATTCAAAATGTACTTTTCAGTGGCATTAAGCTGCCTCAGAATTAGTGTACAAGAGACTATTGTGTAATCATTGTGTTCATTGCAGGGAAGAAAAACAGATACAGTAGTTGTCATAGTTTTGTAACTTGTGTCCACTATGAAGAACCAAACCGTTAAACTGAAACCTTATTTAAACCTCTTTATTCAAAAAGGCATCTTTCACACACCAGCATCCAGTTCATTACAATTGATGGAAGAAACCTTGACTTACAAAATCAACACAAAAGAAAATCCTTGCATTTCATAATGGGATGCTACGTCGTTTACTTCTTTTCTCTTTGAGTCATCGCAGCCTCCAAAGTTCATGTAATAAATACACTCACAGACAGTCTCACTTGAGCTCAGGAAACATTGATATTTTCTTTTCTGCCGGTGTATCTATTAAGGCCAAATAAATCCTCGTCACCTGAATATTTTCTTAGGCATTCTCTTGACAAAACGTCAGACAGAAGAATCACAGTTCACACACGTTGGGTTATGTTAAAATATACTTCACAGGATTTACTGAGTAAAGAGGGTACAATTATCGGTAAAGGGGTTGGGAGAGAAAAGAGTACACACCCCGAAATCAAAATGATCAGATATGTATAAAGACAGATTAGACTTGGGCATTAGATAGATCAGAAAAGAGTGGAGAGTAATCTGATGCAATGTTCCGTCTTTAAACCCATGAAACCACATCCCATTATTCCTTCTCTTGGAAAAGAACAGTTTTCTGAGCACTGACTGAATTAATAAGGGAACTGATGTTACAGGAGGACGATTGACACTCGTTACCTTTGACGAGGCCTATTAAGTGCATCAGAAGGAAAAAAAAGACAACATGAAATCAGGTCTTAACAGTAGATTTGACTTAACTTTCAGAATGGTGGACTGATGGGACTCTAGGTTGAACAACAGGGTACAATTTAGGTGCCTACTGTTGTGTTCACTAAAAACCTGTCTTTATATGACAACATGCTGCCTATTATCTCTAAAGTAACAAAATTGCTTTTGTGAATTTAGCTTTTTAGTGCTCAGCATTCTGGGGATTCAAGGCTAAAAACATTTAAATTAGAGAAATTAAGCAACACTTCAAATGGATCGCAGTGGTAGACATGACTAAAGTGTAAAGCCTGATTTACACTTTGTCGTACGATGGTGCCGCGCAGCGAAAATAGCAGATCTACAAGTTCACAACGTGTTGCATCCGTGACACATTGTGAGCTTGTAGCATAAGGCGTCTACAAAACATATACTAAAGACTAATAGCACATACTGAACAGAGGTGGACACAGGCCCTGTTGGTTAAGACTGGCATCCACCCTGTAATGAGCTGCATAGTAACTCTGACAGCCAGGGGCAGTCACTGCTACTCTGTTCAAATTGACCACAGGTAAATCAGGAAGTGCAAATAATTTTGAATCACACAAGTGATGACTTTTCTTCCGTTACAAAACCTCTTCCTGAACCGACTAAAACAAATCACAGGCATGCATTATTTCACCAACTCATCTAAACATTACCCCGCCTTACTCTCATTTTAAAAGATACTTTCTCACACCGATATAAAAATTGCACGGAATGACTTTGGTGAGACTGAAAACCATTTTCCTTCAGCTTGATATATCTTATCTCATATCTTTATGCTGTGGTGTTGTTTGCGTTCAGCTTGAAAGGGATTGAGTTTCTGTGTGAGCAGCAGGGGGCAGTTTCCTTGACACCGTCATGGAGGTTTGCTGACCAGCCTAGAGTACAAACACTGGAGACAGAATTCTTGTTGGACAAATATGACAACACTAGTTCTGTAGTACACTGGTGGGACCCGGGCTCCAGGGGGTCCCCGACTAAATTATTAATAGTTAGGAACCAAATGGACACTTGCAGATATGTAAACTCTGTGTGTACAAGTAGAACTGTGTGTACTGTGTACAAGTGGTTCCATTTGTACACTCTCTGAGTTATGGGCATCCGTGGCCTAATGCAAACTGGGGAACCTTGAAATAAAAAAAAAAGTTTGAGAACCAGTGTTCTACAGCAGTGGTTCTCAAACGTTTTAATTTCAAGGTTGCAGTTTACTTTCACTAATCATGAGCTTCATAATGTATATAGTTCTTCGTTGTGGGCCCGGTTTACTAAAAGCATCTCAAACAAGAAGTTATCATTGAATCACTGAATTCCATTTGGAACAAAGACGATCGTTGTACAAAAGAAGCTTTTGGGAAACCCAGCTCTGCTCTGTTCCGAGGCACATCCAGGTTGAACTAAGTACCAATGTTACAGATAGGTATATATATATAACACACAAAGCTAAGCTGACAACTTCTGCTGTCTAACAATAGTCTGGCCCTAACCTCACCCTACAGTATCAGCACAAAGGGACAAGTTGACATGGGATGGAGGATGACTGTTAATATCCACTCACACTCGTGCCAGCTTGAAACAGGGGAAGTTTGTTTGCCCACATAACACCAGTCATTGGTGTGCCTTTTGGCCACTGGAGGGACCTTTACCTGTGAGCTGATGAAAGGCAGCAGGGAGAGAGGGGTGCTGGGCAGCTTGGTTGTCACAAACCATCAAGATCTGAAAGGAGCAGACAAACCACTGCTGACACCCTCTCTCCCTCTATAACTAACTTCACAGTTACATGTTACATGTAGGGAAAGCATACAGTCCTTTATGTGCCACATTGTGTTGACCAGCCAAATGTTCTCTGGCTAAGGCAGATTAAGTTGAGGTACTGTACTTTAGACTTTTCATCACTGAGTGGAAAATACCCATATTTAATACCATTATTTAGGGCAAATCGCCACTACGCACCCAGACCTCCCAAGTGGGGGGGATTGCATGTTCTCGTCGAGCAGACCATGCACTAAATAATGGTGTAGATGTATAGCAGGTCTTTTACACTCATGGTACGATCGTTGACTTGGATTACAAGTGCGTGGACTAAGTACGTTTTAGGAACTCTAAGGACCTGGTCACCAGTGACTTCAGTTTCAGGTTTTTTCAAGTGGCATGAGGGTGTGTAGGTAATGACGAATTTTCATTTTTGAGCGAACTATTGCTTTAATCATCAACTTATTGAATTTGATTATGGAAACTTGGTTTTATAGACTCGTGAGTAAATTCACGAGGATCTGAGATCAGTGCAGGACATTCCAAAAGCTTTAGAACAAAACAAACTTGTCTTTCCTCCACCCACAATGGCTGGCACACAACGGAGTTAAGGATACGATACGGTTAAGGAAATTGCACCCAGACAGATGTAAAAGAGTTTAGTCCAAGTGGGCAGCTGGTTAGAATTTTTAAGGGGAGGCAATTATGCAAGTACGTTTTCCTCCACTTCTCCCTAAATAAATGTTTAACAAAGAGGGAAACCATTCATGCAACAAGAGGAATATAATCCTCTTTTCATGCCCTCTAAGACACCTAATATCACTTTTATTTGACCAAGATGACTCAACGGTAAGCTTGGGACATTGAACAGGAGTGCCATAGCATCTGAGCATGTAGACTGCTGTACAAGGTATTATTCCTATCTGAAAACTGCGATACACTGACCACTCCTGAAAGGAGCCCCCAGTGGGAGGACCATTAAATTCTCTCTTTTTCTCTCTCTTGTTCTACTCTCTGCCAGCACATTCAAGTACAAAACAAAATGCGAGTCAAAGGTCATAGTTCCTCAGGTTAAAACCGACAAGGGGAGGATCTCGGGCTAGCCGGTATCTCTCCTCCTTCTCCTCCTCCTCCTTGACCTGTTCCTCATCAGGTCAACGGTTGGCCGGGGGGGCAGGGGCGGGGTCAACAGTACCTCCCGTTTCCTATAGGTGATGGTAGAATCTCCAGGCAAGGACGCTTGGGTTAACAGGGGTCCGGAGAAACCTCTGGTGTTCCTTACTCATCTTGATTGGTGGATTAACTTTGCTGCTTGTTTTGCGTTTTTTTGAAAGTTTTTATTTTATGAAAGATTTTTCCTCTACCCCGATGTGCCTCTGTTGGTGCAGGGCATTCTATAAAGATTTCTTGGTCAGTTTCTTGCCTTTCTTGAGGGTAAGCTTATTCTTGATATATCCACGCTTCCTCTTGGCAGTCTGTAGAAGTAAACAAAAACATTAAAACAGAAATATGAGATCAGGTGGAAGCCAGATGAGACGTTGGCTTCATTTCCTTGCTCGACCGTTCAGAGGGAAAAAAAGGAGATACTTCTTGCTCCAACAAAATGTCTGGCCAGGCCAGACCATACCATACTAAGGTTATGATGAAACAACAGGTACAAATAGTGTTTGCAGAGCTTCACTTCAAACTGAGGTCTGTTGAGAACATTCTTTATTTTTTGCTTTTTACCCATTTTTCTCCCCAATGTAGTCGTTACGCCAATTGATTCCTCCCCACACACATTTCTGTGTATCGTCACTGCTGTTGTATCCTACTGACTCACCTGCCAGTGAGGAGCCCCCACCGGGAGGACGTAGAGCCTTCGTCCTACTCCTCCCGCCCCAACACTCCCTGCTGCCAGGTGCTGCACCGTAGGATTACGTGCAGTGATCACCCTCCCCCGAACACGTGCCAATTGTGTTCGTGTAGAGTAGACGCTCGACAAAGCCGGATGCACCACGGTGGATTTGAACCCACGACCTCCGTGGTGGTGGGCAGCTACTTTTATATATAGCACATATACAAGCTCATAGCACGGCACCGAGTCGCTACGAGCTTTTAGATGTTTTTGTTTTTGAAAAATCGAGAAAATTTGTGCAACTCTTTGAATATATGTGTCGAACATTTGAAACTCAAATCTTTGCTTCTGGGGGTCATTGGAACAATATATTCTGAGTTGGGGGTCCCATCTCAAATGGTTCAACAATCCAAATACATATCATTTTGGGGGTCCTTGACATGAAAAGGTTTGAGCATCACTGATATAGAAATGTAGTATAGAAAAGTATTTTCAGAAAACTGTTTTTAGAAGACAAATAATCGGCCTCAGGTCTTACTGGGTTAAAAAAAAACGTACATCCCGGGTGTAATCCCTGCTTACCTTTTTAGAGGTGTACTTCTGCTTGGTGGTGTCGGTGTTTCGGAGCTTGCGCTCCACTGGGCTCCTGTTGTCCAGTTTCTTGACCTTGTAGATCCTGACCAGCCAGTGCTCGGAGGTGAACGCCTCCTCCAGGTGCTTCAGCTTAATGTCCTTATTGCCGATCTCTGCGTTACGGGTCCGGTCGAAACCTGGCGGTGTCCGGAAGTCCAGCTTTGTGTGAGATGAAGAGAGAGAGGGGTTTATGGGTTGGTAGTGTACATGGTGTGAGATGAAGAGAATGGGTTAATGAGTTGGTAGTTTACACAGGGAGCAAAGAATAGGACGTGTTGTCAAATGTCCATAAGATGTAATTTAAAGTTCTGCTACATTTAACACATTCACTACCAGGGGCTCTCTAATGCTGGCAGGTAGCTTCTGCCAGCTTTTTTAAGCATTCTGACAAATTTTTCAAGAACCACCGAATATTTATCTCCAGTATGATCGATCCCCTGATGGTTGCTAATCACGGAGGGTTTCACTGTGCTTCTGTGAAAAAAAAATATATATCATCGCAACCTCCCGTTCTCTTGTTATACCCAGTGGAAAATAGCATGTCTCGCCAAAAATACATCCATACAATTCATTATTTATCTGAAACTTTGTAAAGATATTAAAGGCTTCACTTCCATGGCATGCTCATCAACTACATAGTACATTTTTAGTCTAGGAATATGAGAGATATCTTTTTTACTTCTTTACTAATTGTTTTTGTCGGATTCCTGAGCCAATAATTCAATGACCGAGTGGCTGGTCAGTAGGAGACTCAATTGAGCACTCCGCTGGTCATCAAATTATTGGCTCAGAACAAAACAAAAAAATCTCCATGAATTCAAGGCTTCATTGGGTGTTTAATTGATAGAAAATAAGTAATTCTTTGGGTGAACTATTCCTTTAAGCCTGATGAATTACATGAATTACAACTTGAAAATGATAACACTTGTCAGCTTGCGATGGTTTACACTGCAACTCATGTATTCATTTGCGAGGAAATAACAAGGTTTGGTAGCTCTGCACAGCTCTTCTAAGCATTCATTTCTGGTAATACATCTTAAAACACACATACCTGCATCTCCCCAAAGCGGTAGTAGGACATCTTATACATAAGGCAGTTGAGCAGGGTGGGGGAGCCGGCCTTGTCCACTCTGAACTCTCCCTGCGGGGTGAAGTAGTCACTTTCCTGGGTGGAGAAGGACAAAGGGACGAAGACAAATGACAGGATGACTGAGTGAACTCAAACCTCGTCCAGTGTGCTGAATAATTTCATTTCATTTCATAGTCACACTACTTAAAAATCCATTAAACTGAAGGACTCAGAGCCCAGAAAGCGTATCAAATCGTTATATGAATTTAACTTTCACGAGCGGCCTTCTCTGAAGTGAAGTCATTATTTAACAACAGTTAAGATGTTCTCCTTCAATTAATATGCTGAATTTTCTTATTTTTCAAGCCGTCACATAATCGCGGAACAAAGAAGCCAAAACAGTATCCCTTCCTCACCCTGATGTCTTTGGGGTGTTCCCCTTCTGCGATGCGCACCATCCACAGGAACTTGTTGATGTCATCGCCTGAGTAGCCAATCACACCTCCAAATATGATCAGCACATAGTCTACATCCAATGACCTCATAATCTCATAAGCTGCACTCTCATTAGATGACATTGCCTTGCCCACCTGACAAAGAACAGAAATAGGAAAAAAGGGTCACAGATTTGACTAAGTACAATCAGTACAGAAAGATGTTACTATGCCTAGGAAGAAAAAAAATGCAGTAGAATCAATTACAAAACTGTTAAGAACATGAAAGTTACATACCTATTGATTACAAATTAAAATAAGTACCACATAGCTATCATAATACAGTATGTCATTGATGTAAACCACAGAAAAACAAAGTCATTAAGAACAAACTTTTGGGATGCAGTGCAGAAATATGGGGCATGTCCACTTGGTGGTGCCATAGATGTAGGCACTATATTTAACCCTGCTATGCCACAGTGTGGCTAATACCCCCTAAATGCATGTACGCTACTGTATATCAAGGGTTCCCAAACTTTTCAGACCGCGACAAAATAATCATATTTAAACTGGGGACCCCCCACCCTGACAAGCACTTGGAATTGTAGGCATTACATTAAGTTTGACTTCAGTCTGAAAATATCAGTTACACAAGTTAACGCCTCGCAGTGGATCTTGTAGATCTGATATTTTCACAATGTTTACCTCTTTCTTACGTAATATTTGACAATTTGGTATTAAAAAGGTATTAAAAGTCCTTAAATTGTTACTTTAGAAATGTGCAGATACCCTCTATACACTCTTACTGTATATTGGTTGTTTACTGTTGCACATTAAGCTGCACTATATTAACAACACAGTATGGAGGTCATTTATGTTTATATTATATGTCAGGATGCACGTTCAACTTTGGGTATAACGCGCAAAGACCAACATGTTAAGATACCTTTAGTGAGCATAAAGTAGCACAGCCCAAAGCCATGGTTTCCCCAAACCACCATGTATGAAATATGGTCTTAGCAAGTTGGCATTCATATACCATTGTCAACTAGTGCAAGTGGATTGGTTCTCATCGATGCATTATGACTTTCCGGTTAATAGATTTATAATTACAGAGGGCCATAGATTTTTAAGAGCTTTGTTTGTGTACATGCAGTAGTTAAAAGCACCACTAGTCACTATTAAAGGTAGGGTAGAGGACAGGTTCTCACCAGTGCTATATGACTGTTGTTCCATGTATTGTTGTCTACCAGTGTGGTCCTGTTAGCCATGCCTGCTATCTGATAGCCATAGTCCCACCAGGACATCACTCTGGCATGTTCATCTGTGTTCTGTCTCAGCCAATAGTAGGCCTCCCTGAAGTCGTCAAGGATATTACGGGAGCTGGTGAAAAAAAATAAAAAGAAAACAGAATTCTTAATGAGAAAAACCTTTTTTTGTGTGATATCCACCATGGTTCTATCAGCTCTGGCCTAAGTCAAAGGTTGGAAGTAATTAGTTACTAACTAAAGTAACTTTTTAAAATAAATTAAATAAAAGTGCAACATACTTACTTTTACTCACATATACGGTATGTGAAGAAAGATTTTTACTTTTACTCCTAAATAATGTGTCTACATTTCGCTGGTTACTTTTATTTTAACCATGTCTTTTATTACATGCACAATCTATTTGTTTAAGTCGCTCAGACAGTCGTCAGCCAATTTCATTATTTCTATTGGACAAGTTACAAGTCAATTGCATTCCGTTTATGTAAACAATAAATCAGATCATATGAAGTAACTTGGTACTTGATGGGTCTTTTCACTAGATTACAATCACTTAAGTAATTATTTGGATGACTACTGTCCCCTCTACTTGATTCATTACTTTAAAGTAACAATACGTTTACTCGAGTACAGTCTCACCCATCGTGGTTGTATGAAGCCAGCACTACACTGGGACTGGAGTAGGCGTTGCTGGTGACCCAGGTACAGTGGACGGCGAACATCATCAGAAGCATCAGCATCAGCATGGTAACTATGGACTTGATGTTGGGCCCCAGGCCCTCCTCAGCCTTCTCCTGCTCAGAGACGTGTTTACGCACTTTACCAGCCTGCAGTGAGACAAGTAGCAATGTAAATGACTTTACCAGCCTGCAGTGTAGCAATGTAAATGACCACTGTTTCTCAACCAGTTGGTCTACGGACCACTAGTGGCCCATGGCATAATTACAGGTGGTCATTGGAACTGGCATTCCATTTGGCCTAAAAGCCAAATGGAAATGTAATTTTCATTCATATGTTCCAGTGTTGAACGACAAAAACACAATTAAATATTGTGATAATCGCAATCATTTGTGAGACAATGAATCGTAATGTAAAATGTCATAATCATGACAGCCCCACACAGTGGCGTGCACAGACATTTTGAGGGGCAGGTGCTCAAGTAAATTATACTTTTTTTTGTTTACTTGGTCTGCTCTTTTTTTCCTCTACACCTATACCTCGCGCTGCGAGGCGTTGTGGGCTTGTAGATCGGCTATTTTTGGCTAAAGTTCTCCTCCGAAAAGGGATGCTAGGTTTCGAGTGGTTATGGTAAAAAGAAAAATCATATCACATAAAGATTTGGCGGGCCCCCTGCAGTAACTCTGAGGACCCCCTCGGGGTCCCGGACCCCCTGTTGAAGACCCCTGCTGTAAACTGAAAAAACTTTTTAAAAACTTTTTCAAAAGGGCACTTCTGGTCAAGAGGGCAAAGGACAAGTGCTCTAGCACCACCTAGAGTCTATCTGTGCACGTCCCTGGCCCCACACACACACACACACACACACACACACACGTAAGCCCTGACCTTATCGTAGAGGTTGCCAGAGTTCTTGCGGTCGTCCTCGTCACTGCTGTCCTCGGCGGGCGGGCTCTCTCTCTTCATGTCGTCGCCCAGGTAGTGTTCAAACACACTGGAGAAGGCCACCGCTGACAGCATGCACACCACCGGCGTCAGCGTCAGCATCAGGCGCACCATCACACCGGCAAAGTACACGGCACTGATGGCATACAGCGCCACTGTGGAAGGAAACAACAGAGAGAGAGAGAGTTCAGGAAGTTATAGGGAAGTAGGAGTCAGAGAAAGGGGAAACGTGTGAAAGTCAAAAAGGAGAGAGGAACATGAATTTGATCACTCTGATGAAAGAGCTCTGTGCTCATGAAATGCAGGGCCAATGGGAGTCGGCGGTGGACAGGATTTCACACAGGGGAACAGCAAAGATGCTATGCATATTTTAAAGACAATGTCAAACGGCTTGCATGAATACCGAATGCACAAACACGCACAGTTGAAACCACAGACAGTCGAGACAGCGACAGTTGAGAGGGAACACACGTACGAGCAGGTGAGAACGAGACAGACATGCAGAGAGGATGTGTAAGAGTAAGAGATATTACAAATACAAATAAGCTAAACTATGTGGGAGATTTTTACCGCCCACTTGTAGTCTCACTAAAGCACTTCTCTCCCTACCCGTCTGTTGTCCTTTGGCAAATAGAAATAGCAATCTTTTAAAACACCTATTAATAAAAACTGCTTCACAACAATGTTGGTGTAACTAAGACATAAGCTGCAAAAAAAAGAGTGGATTGCATAACGTATCAAGAAGTTCCACATGCTCTGGCTTGACTATATTTCCTGGTTGCTGAGGTACAGTACATTCACATCGGGCGCAACACGATTATTTCTTTGAGCAACGCAATTTCCTAATATTAAGTCAGTGTGAGGGGAGGTACATGGTCCTGATATGTCAAGAGTCCAGTCTGTTCCCATTTGCCAGAGAAGCTTGCAGCTTAGAGGTGAAAATACACAGGCAGGACATCCATGCACAGTTTAACCACATGGGGTTTTATTTATTTTAAGGACCCCCATCTCTGGGACCCAAATCTACATTGTAAAATGTTAATTTAACACTGAGAGTGTACAAATGGACCCATACAGGTCCAGTCGGTTCCATTTGTAAACTCCCAGAGTTACAGACCCGAGTGTTCCTTTGGAAACTCTAAATAATTTAGCTGGGGACCCCCTGGAAACCCTCAAGAATCCCCCGGAGGTCCCCAGAGCCCACGTCTAAACCAGTGGTCTAGAGAAGTAATGTCAAGTCCTTGGACAAGAAAAAGTACCAAAATCATGGCACTGCAGTTTATCCAGAGAGTGCTAGCAATAAAACATGGAGCAGTGTTAGCAGCGAGTGTATAAAAATTAAACAGGATGGTGAAACGCTGAGCATGCGGGCAGTGAAGCCTTGACTGGGTCTATAATCCACCCTGGGCTTTGGGGAGCTGTGGGTCCATACACAGGCTCAGCAGTGTGGGAAGAATAGTGATGAAACATAGAAAGCGAGGATTCTCCTTGATCTTAGACAACCATAAATATGTTATGGACAAATTCCCTCTACTGCATGGCAATGGCAACATCTCACTCTCACGTGAGGAGTCTGACATATAAGGGGACATGATTCCGTTCCACCCAACTCCATTATGCTTAAGATGTTATCAAAACATTATCTGGACCTGGACCGCACATGTAAAAATCACTCTCAGGGGGATAAACCATTTAACAACTGCAATTCCGATCGTAGGACCTGTTGCAAAACACTTTTGTGATGTTCTTTTCTGGAACAATGCTACTTTACAGGCCGTCTTGGGCCAGGGTGCATGAAATGGGGACAGTGGGCCAAACGTGGCCACCCATAAAGTGATTGCCTTTTGTAAAGTGCCCCGGAGTCATGGATCAACATCAGACAAGCAATCAATGTTTAAAAGATATGTATTGATTTTGTGAGCCAACCACGCTTTGTTCATGTCAAACACATTTGTGAAACCCTGATTGTGGGTGCCAGAAGCTACACTTCATTCGGTGTTGGACAAGCTTGAAATTAATTTATCCCAGACAGGTACACTTCCACTAGCCATTGTTTCTCAACTACTGTGTAAAAACGGGACAATGGACCACCAGAGTAATACACCAGGGTATTATCTATATATTTTTGAGTGGTGCCAACCACTCCTACATTTGACTTTGTCCGTGTGTCTGTATGTCCGTCCGTCCGTCCGTATGTCCGTCCGTCCGTATGTCCGCCCTACTTATGTTTGAGCACGGCTGATTGGTCAAGCTTCACGTGACAATATGTTGTCACGTGTCACGTGACAACATATTGTTGCTGATTGTTGCGGATGCAACCAGTTACACTTTCAAAGGCACCACTCTCTTCACACTGGGTGTGATTTTTTTTTTTTACTGAAGATGCAAACGGATCAGAAATGCAAAGTTTCTCCATTCTTAACAAATCCACACCCTGGATAATAGCTTGGATTTTGAAAAGACATGACTGCAGAAAGAATTTTAAAGCATTCTGAAAGAGGCTCAGATCTGTTTGCACAGCAGTTCTTAGTCTAAGCATCACTGAGATTTCCTAATACAGAGCAAGATGGTGCTCTATTATGCCAAGATGTTTCATGACTTTACTGCCTTCATTTGATAGTCAGTGGAGAGAGACAGGAACAGCTAGAAAGAGCTGGGGAGTGACATGCAGCAAATGGTCCGGCCGGCCTGGGAGTCGAACCGGGCACTCGTCCTCATTAGAGCCTATGTTAGGCCCAAACACATTTCTTTTTTTTTTACCAGACTCAGAGTTTCCGTTTGGATAATGATTGGCACACCCATTTTTTTCATTGGCATTCTCTTTTTGTACGATTATTTTTTATGGCGCTTCAACTTTATTGGACAGCCTGCAGCAAATGCTGGCTGCAAAGTGGGATGAGTGGGGATGAGATGTAATAGCAGATCAAGGACTAGATTTAAATTCACAACCTGCCACAAGCTTAGATTGGAAAGAGAAAACAGGAATGATACACAGCAGCAGCCTAAGAGCTTGACTTAAATGAGCTAAGACATGAGTACATTTGGTATGCGTCTTGGTCTACCTCATCATACGGCCTCCCTGCTGTTAATGTTCCCAATGCACAGCAAGAGCACAATTAAATACCAAGTGATGGACGCAGCTACAGTATAAATAATTAACTACTTCAGACACACTTTTCACTTTGGACATGGACATTTCATGACCATTTTAATGTCATCACAAAACAAATGTGTTGATTTGACCTCAGCAATATAAACTCAATATACAAAAAAAGCCCTAAAGATCAGCGTACTCTGCTGCTTGTTGTGCATAGCTGCATTACTGTAATCCCATAATGACAGTAAAGAACGCCCTCTCGGTACAATAGCTATAATAATGGATCACGGCCTGTCTGTGCTTTGAGGCTAAGAAGGACTCCGATCAATCACCTGCCTCGCCACCGGTGGGTGCCCTTAATGCGGAAGCACAGCACAACACTTGTCTCGTGAAGTACGCCACTGCATATCATTTCTTACCAACAGCAACACTGATCATACTGGTGCTGGCACTCTTGTCACAGAAGCACATTTTGGGGGGGGGGTAACAGTAGAAAATTGTGAATTAACCCATTAAGACCTGAAGCCGATTTCTACAAAATGTCTTCTAAATCCCAGCAGTTTTCTGAAAAACCTATGTTTCTATATCAGTGGTGCTCAAACTTTTTCATGTCAAGGACCCCCAAAATGATATTTATTTGACCGCGGACCCCCCCCCCCCATCTCAAAATATGTTGTTCCAGGGACCCCCCAAGACGCAAAGATTTGAGTTATAAATGTTCACTTTAAAATAATACAAATATATTAATTTGCATACATCTTCTCGATTTTTCAAAAATAGCAGATCTACAAGCTCGTAGCGCGGCACTCGGTGCCGCGCCACGAGCTTGTATATCTGCTATTTTTGAATAGCCAAAGTGTAAAATAATGCTTTTTAGCTCAAATGAAAAAGTGACACAGATGCTTCTTCAGGTCTTAACGGATTAATTGCCCTGTACGTTGCTCTTATTTTGAAGGTAGAAATAAAATCGGTGTGTTCTGGGACTCTTACCGAAGACGCGTTCGTCGTTGATGTTCTTGATGCAGAACCAGAGGCCCGCTGGGAAGGTGCAGACCAAGATGTGGAGGTCGAAGAAGAAGGAGACCCAGGTTGTGGGCTGGTGCTCCGACACAGAGGCGATGATTGGGATGTGGATCTTCGCATAGCTGAGCATGAGCAGCAGAGCGAGAGAATGAGAGGAAAAAGAGGGAGAGAGAGAAATTGAAATGACGGACCACAGAAGCTGTAAAAGGTCACAACACTAAATAGTCAATGCATGAAAAGGCACAAGTTATAAGTATTGCCTTGCATAGACTGTACTCCCTTTGATTGCATCTACTCTGTATTATCCAGTTGACTTGATAGTATTTCAGCTTCAGCTGATGGTAAAATCAAGTCAATCACGAGAGCCTGAGGAGTGGAAGGAGTAACTCTGGTGGAAAAAGTACTCAAATGTTTTACTTAAGTAAAAGTATCAATACTGCAATATAGAAGTACTCTGTTACAAGTTCCCTGCCAGAGTTTTGTTTTTCAATTCCCAACCAGTGCCAGCATTTTTTAACCATTTTTTAAGTAGTCACAAAATATTTTCCATGATCACCGTCCTCACGGTGATCCCCTCATTACACACACACACACACACACGAGTCTCGTAGAATCGTGGAGAAAAAAAATCTGATCGCGGTAATCCGTTCCATAGTTGCAGCCAGTTGAAAATAGCATGTTTCACAAAAAAATACATGGTAAAAAAAAGTATACAGGAGCCGAGATACAGGATTTTTTTTTTTTAATTTCTAATTTTTATCCCGCGATTTTTGTAACCCATTTTTTTTCACCCGGTGCCAATTTCCTAAGTGATCCTGGGCGCTACACCTGCCCTACACCAGCGCTACACCAGTCCCCCACAGCCTGGGAGGCCAGGGCCGAGCTCATGCTTCCTTCAGTGCATGAGAGCCAACTGACCTTCTTATCACCTGACAGGGGGGAGTTTCCCTGGTTGGACGTAGCGCGTGGAAGGAACACGTTATTCCAACCAGTTCCCTTCCCCTCCATCAGGCGCCCCGGCTGTCATGGGGGAGGCGGTATAGTGACCAGGATTACTACATGTTTTTGTGAGGGTATTAACTACCCTAGGAGACACGGGGAGAACATGCAAACTCCACACAGAGTAGGCCCTTTCGCCAACCCCACCCTGGGTATGGGCGCTGATGACGCGGAGGAGAAGACACGCCCCCAGTGCCCACAGCGTCCCTGGCGGGAATCGAACCCAGGACCTTCTAGCTGTGAGGCGACAGCGCTACCGACTGCGCCACCGTGCCCCTAGAGATACAGGATTTTTAAGTAATAAGTTAACCAGGGAGTGAATGGAGCAGTACATCTTGGATAGCGATATCTCTGGTTCTGTTTGAAAAAAAACCCGGACATGTCCGTTTTTGGCAGGCAATGTGTTAAGTACAGTACTTGAGTAAATGTACTTAGTTACTTTACACCACTGGTTGTCAATCATCTTGGGTCCAAGGCAAGCGGGACCCTACTCCATTATTATACTGCACTGCAGCAAAACCAACTCAAAGTCCAAAGAACGCGCCCAGGCCCAATTGCACTACATACAGTCAGAGTGCAAGTTTTAGAGTTGGAAGGCTGATTCTGCACTCTGGCAGGTCCCTATAAGACCAGAAAAGTAAGCTGTATCTGTTTAGGAATTTATGACGGGGGTTGACTGACAAGCCCAAAGAAACATCTCTCTCTCGCTCTCTTTGAACTACTTTGTTTGATTTATTTTACTTGCTAAATCATGAAGCAATCCAGAAAGGGGAAACATTGCTTGTCACATTAAAAAATGAAAGGACTCTTGCCAAGCCTCAGTGCACCAGTTACAGTAGAAGCACTTCATTTCACCCTCTGTGAGGAACAAAGTAAACAAAAACCATGTACTTGTGGTTCTGTCAGAGACCATCAAAGTAAGGGTGCATTATACATTCTGAAAATGAATACATTTTAATAAAATAATAGATTAGGGGGGAAACAGGATTTTTTTTTTATACATACCAAACATATCACGATGCAACGTTTTAGATCTGCTATTTTGTGTGAGAATGTTGTACGACAAAGTATAAAATAGGGCTTAAGTGAGTGATTAGACTAATCAATTTAGATGATGAAATGTGATATTAGAATTGTTTCACATTGCACTCGGGTGGCGCAGTGGTTAAGTGCCTGCCCACCACCGCGGAGGCTGGGGGTTCGAATCCACCGCGGTGCATCCAGCTTTGTCGAGCGTCTAGGAACGCAACTGGCCCGTGTTTGGGGCCAGTTGGCTCCAGGCTCTACTGTACATCCTCCCGGTGGAGGCTCCTCACCGGCAGGTGAGTCAGTAGGATACAACAGCAGTGACAACACGCAAATGTGTGTGGGGAGGAATACATTGGCGTAATGACTAAATTGGGGAGAAAAAGGGGTAAAAAGCTTAATTGTTTTGCATTGATTCGTTGATTTATAAAAAATATACAACAAAACTGGAAGGGTGTATATAAAGTAGAAGTGACCTACCCAGTATCCCACAGGGAATAGAAGCGTCCGCTCCATGGAGCAATGTAGCCTGAGGGTGACAGAGTAAATACATATTACACACAAAACACGTACAAGAACCCACCAACACACATACTGTATGTATTAGAATACACAGGAACCCACACACAACTTATAATTGTTAGCTTGCCACAAATCAGTGGAACATTTAATTGGGTTTGAATCATTCCTTATACTGTATTGTGTATCAATGATATAATTACTCTCCAATAAGTATGTGCTCTAGTGTAATGTGTGTAAGCAGTCTCACAGACAGTAAATTGTTATATTGAGCTTTCCCTCTACTGGTGAGTCAGCTGGACTGTAGAATGATTAACGAGAACATAGAAACTAATCACATTTAACATATTGAAAACATACAAGCTAGCTAATAGTAGTTGGGCTGCTGCACTCATTAAATAGCAAGCATGATCGTATTTACAGCTAGCCACGGTTGATTAACTAGAACTGACAGGGCAGGAAGGGACCCGCCCTAGTGGTCACAAGAAGAAGAAAATTAGTGATTACTATTGGGCTCCCACATTTTATGCACACAATGGCCGGGTTTCCCAAAGAGCTCGTGCGTAGAGCATCGTCGCAGGTCCGACGACGGGTCTAACGTGTGACGTCACATGCTTCGCAGTACCATAGCAGGCACGTAGATTTCAGGTCATGCGTGGCCGTACGCAGCTTGCGCAAGCGTCTCCTACACAGCTGGGACTCGGCCAAACCTACGCTCTACCCTCATTAGTAGCAGGTGGTTGTGCCCCTGCGTGCCATCTAAACTGGCTGCGTGTGTGGTAAAAGTACATTCGTGAGACAGAATGCGCGCAGCATACTCCCCGCCCACAGTAGGAGGGGAGTACTGTCCTACGAAGCATTTTGTAACGAGCGCCCTGGGCCGCCTGTAACACCCATCGTTCTATGAAATCTATGAAAAGACCGACGGGCCGGGCCGGTGCGTAAAAAGGCGAGCGGCTGCAGTGCTTCGTCCTCTATGCATGAACCCGAAGTTTACAAATCGTACTCTCACGGATGATCCGATCATCTAATAAAAATATTAAGCACATGCCAAGTTAACTAAAGGTATATAAATGATGCTGAGCTAAATATGTTTCCTTAATTTCGAAGTTTTATAGTTAAACGTTATGATGAAAGTGCAGTTCCTCTCACAAAGTGACAGCTGTTGCGCTCGGCGAGCGCAACAGCTCGCCATGTTTATGAATGGTTAAAACATCTTTTGAAAATAGCAGATCTACAAGCTTGTGACACGTTGTGAGCTTGTAGATCTGCTATTTTCAAAAGATGTTTTAACCATTCATAAACATGGCGAGCTGTTGCGCTCGCCGAGCGCAACAGCTGTCACTTTGTGAGAGGAACTGCACTTTCATCATAACGTTTAACTATAAAACTTCGAAATTAAGGAAACATATTTAGCTCAGCATCATTTATATACCTTTAGTTAACTTGGCATGTGCTTAATATTTTTATTAGATGATCGGATTATCCGTGAGAGTACGATTTGTAAACTTCGGGTTCATGCATAGAGGACGAAGCACTGCAGCCGCTTGCCCTACCCAAAATAACAGATCTGCAAGCTATCAACACGGCATGTCGCAGTGTGTTTGTTGTATATATGTCTGTTTTTTGGGGGAGGCGTCGCCCGTTACGCGTTAAGCTGTCAATCATGCAGGGGGACGCCCCCTCTATCCTCTGAATTTTTTTGAACGGCGAACAATGGCCGCAGTGTTTATTTAAGATCATTGAAATGTCACCTTAAAAAAATGCATTTTAATACATTACAGAATGTACCTATAAAAATGTAAGTGTCCAATTCATATAAAGGTAAGTTAGATAAAGGTGCGACTTTATCTTAGTATTTTTGCAAAATCCTGTATATATAGATATATGTATGCAAAGGGTGTTTAAACTATAGTAGGATAGCACTACGTAGTTGACGTAGGCTTTACGTAGGCTACGTCCAGGATCTCTTCACGTGCATGCTGTCTCACGAATGTAGTTTTAGCACAGACGAAACGGAACCTACGAAGATGGTGTCTAACTGAAGCCAATTTAGATGAGACGTTGGGCACACACAGCTGCTACTAACGAAGATAGTGCGCAGTGGGGTTGCTACTGCGCAGATGCGTGGAGGCACCTACGCAGCTTCTAGGCTACGCAGGAGCTCAAATTCGTTTGGGAAACCCGGCCATTGACAGTTTTCAGTGAAAGTGTTTGTTTTCCACTAAAGCTGCAATGTACAGGCAGGCTGCATGTGGTAAATAAAATGGTAAATGGTGCATTTATATTGCGCCTTTATCCAAGGCGCTTTACAATGATTGTGCATTACATTCACCCATTCACACACACATTCATATACCGATGGCGGAGGAAACCATCAGCACTTCATCAGAGCAGTGCTGGTTTAACTCAGAGCTTTGCTGATTCTTTTCATAGATTCAACTACGATCCAATTTTCACACTATTCATGCGTTTCAATTTCAATTAACCAGGTCTATCCTGGAATGTTAATGCTGTGTTCGTTCATGGCCTGAGATAGTTCTGTTTTGTGATGTCATGGAACTAGTGGCATGAGCTGTGATTGATCTACTTCTGATAGATTAGATTGATTTTGAGTGTGAAACCATTATCTGAATCAACGGTTTGTTTCAAGCCTAAATTTATGAGCCACGGTTTGGTATATACCTCATTTTTATGTATTTATTATTAATTACGGAGACACAAAGTGACACAGAGTGAGTAGGCAGAAATGGTGACGTGGTCAAAGTGTTCCTTTAAGTACAAAGGATGTAGCCTGGTAAACCCTCCCTCCGGAAATCTCATTTCCATTTGATTCCAGGAGTGAGTCTGGCATGATCGCCCATTGTGGGGGTTTCTAGTGGAATTACCAGCTAACCGAGCCTATCAGCGTCGTCGCTCATCGTTCTGTGATTGACAGCGACAGTTGGCCAATCAGGTGGCGAGTACGAGTGAGCCCGAATGGGACCGAGTGCAGCCGACAAAAATGGAACGATCTGCCATTGTTTCTGTGGCCAGTTACACTTTTTACTTTCAGTTTTAAAACGCTCTCAAACTTCTTTTTAGAGGCACGGAATTTACTTTTAAGATATCGTTTGGATAGAATTTAGTTGTTTAACTTCATATATGTGGTCAATTAATCATGACAGAGCCTATTTAAAAATAAAAATTTAGAGAACCGGGCAGTGCCACGCATGTATCCGAATAAGGCAACCTATTTTGGGCATGGCCATCTCAAAAGTCCCGTTGCGTCACATTAGTCTGGAGGTCTGCTGATTGGCTGGAGGGGAACAACGATCATTGGCTGAAGGGGTTGTCAGTCAACGGTATTACTCCCGCCCAACTCCAGCCCACAGCCAATATTGCAGAATGGGCGATCATGCCAGACTCACTCCTGGAATCAAATGGAAATGAGATTTCCGGAGGGAGGGTTTACCAGGCTACAAAGGATGTCACTGCCTGCAATGTTGTTTGAAAGATGTATTTGACTCCTGTTAGACAGGTGTTTAAGGAACTGTCCTTGAGCACACTCACCTGTGTATGTCAGGTAGATGACAGTGAGAAACACCGCACCAGCAGCCAGAGACACGCCCAGGAAGAACAGAGTCTGGAACTCCTGTCTGGTCAGCCTGTCCTTCAGATACTGCAGAAACGCATAGGCCTGAAGCAGCGCAAACACACCTGGATAGATACGACACACGCAAGGAAGAAGTACACTTTTAACTTACAGCTGTGATTAGAAACGTGATCATCTAAACCCTGTTTATTAGCCCTTGGGTATTGGGGTTGCATGAGCCAACAAAGTGCAAAATACATTCAAATACCAGTGCAAGCGATTATCAAACCATGACTTCCATTATAATGCCCAAAGACTTTCAATAAAACAAAGAAATCTGCAGCCAAATATACTATTAATTGGTGCTCAGGCGGTGCAGGGGTAAAGTTCCTGTTCACCACCACAGACACTATGGGGGTTTGAGTCCTCTGGTGCATCCGGCTTGGCCGAGCGCCCATACGAACACAATTGGCCGTGTTCATGGAAGGGAAGCCGGCCCAGGAGGCGCATTTCAACAGGGGTTGTTGAACACTAGGAATATCGCGTTTCACCACACGTGCTACATCCTCCCAGGTGGGAGAGCCAGTAGGGATCAACAGCAGTAAAAAATAACACGTAAGTGTATGGGGAATTTTGGAATTGGCATAACGACAAGAAATTGGGTGGGAAAAATAACTGGCTCCTCTAAATTAATTAAGAAAATAAATAAATAAATAAATACTACTAATTACAGCATGTGCATTCTACACACACACACACACACACACACACACACACACACACACACACACACACACACACACACATTTAAGCAGTCACCTGCATGCAAGCAACATACTCATAGACACCGCCTCCAGACATGTAGAGACGCAAAGAAACTATAAAACAAAGTAAACAAGGTAAACGAGGCAATTAACAGAACATATTTTTCTGATTATGAAAAATGGGGCTGCCTGCAGCAAGCACACCCAGAACGTGTTTACAAGACAACTCAACTGAGACACTGCTAATAGAGTTGGTTGGTATACAGCTCAAATCTAATATAACGTCTTCAAAAGTGGTCCAATATGAACAACACATGGAAGATACTGGACAACGAATGTCTATTTTACATTTCTATAGCCATTTCTATTGACTTTAAGGTTAATACATTTGTACACTCTCAGAGTTAAATGAACATTGAGGATTTTACGGTGCACTCTCACAGCAGGTGATTGGTTACTGACCTGCTGCGGACATGTGCTCACTGGTTCTGATTGGTTACTAACCTGCTGCAGCCATGTGCTCACTGGTTCTGATGGGCTGGAAGCCCACAAAAGGGATCTGCATGGAGAGGACCAGGCCTACGATGTAGAAGGTACTGTAGGCTGGAGGGAGACAAAAAGCTCACAAGTTAACATGTACATATAAGCAGACATGGGTGAACAGACAGTTACACACACACACACACACACACACACACACACACACACACACACACACACACACACACACACAGTATAGTATAGATACACATAAAGTCTGTATAAACCAACTGGGTGAGATCAGGGCTAGATTCTTTTTTACAGTGTGGCTCCTAAGTGGTGAGCCGTCTAGACGAGCATTCGTCCGTCCGTCCGTATGTACGTATGTCCCCCAAATGTATGTGTGTCCGCAGCTAATCTCACACAGCCCTACACCGACCAGGGCCAAATGTCTTGTGTACGTTGTCAGTAAGTCAATCCCTGAATAGGTTTCACATTTTTGTGTCGTTTCTTTTTTTTTGCATTAATATTTTTCAGATCCATCTATAAATTGTGTGTATATGTACACTATACGTCTCTAAATTACATCACTGCCACTAACAGGTACTGGCCGTCACTTGGCCGGCAAAATGTGAATGAACGTACACTAGGCTACGCAATCATGTGACATCGGTAGTAACTGATGTGGGTCATCCGTGGTGAAGCTATTTTCTAAACGAGCAAGACATTAGCACACCTACAAAGCAACAGGTGTGTAAGAGAAGATCAAGGGTTCAGAGGTCGCTTTTGACCGTTTTTTTATGACAAAGACCGGAAAAAATAAATCTCTCCGGACATCCTGACCGGTTGATAATGACACGGCAGTTCATTAATTATCACCGCAAATTAGGCACATTTCATATCCTCTACTTTGCAAGCTCTCTCTCTCTCTCTCTCTCTCTCTCTCTCTCTCAGCCTGCGTGTGTCTTTGGGAGAGAGAGCGGTAGAAAGAATGTCACACGCTGTTAAGTTACACCTATTTCCTGTTAATAATAACCAGTGTAAAATGTGCTGCATTGGGCATTAAATGGGAGACACTTTATTGTGAAGATACAACAGGAAGAAGAGAGTTGTTGTTGCTGTAACGTAGTTGTTGCTGGTGCTGCGTAGCTAGACTGCGGTCTCGGCAGTCAGACAGAGATCGCGGTCCGGTTACAAGTTACATTTATAAAGTTGTGTATTTAACAGTCAGTCACACACAAGTTGTATCATTACGAGTTAGAATATGTCACAGATACTAGGCTACTACAAGGGCACTTGTGACTCGTGAGTAAAGTTGGCAAGTTGCCCTACAGTTTAACAACAGTTTCATTGAAGATGAAATATCCAACACAGATGCGTAAATACTCTCCACAACAGCTATAGGCTACTGCAACTATGGCATCGAGGTGAAACACGACGTTAATCATAATCGTGGACCTATTTTTTAACTCTATGAGGTGGACACGTTAAAACGTTACCACTTTGAACTGATTAGCTCTATGAGGAGACGACAAGGTTCTCACAACTCATCAACTTTCCCACGGCTGTCCCAACTAGACGCACGGACGGCATCCACTGTCTAACTAAACAGTATAACCACCTGTGAGTGAGTAGTGGTCTATAATTTATTGCCCTAACAGGTCAGCTGAGCCACGTTATGAAGGATTTATCTGAAATGCCCATTTTTTTGCATTGCCCTTTGATTAGAAAATGCATTCAAACGCAATTGATTATTGAGAAACCATTACGCACGCAGCATGCGCAAATGGTAATGTAGGTAATTAATGTATTTGTGTAAGATGACCCTGCTATATAAAATGTGTATATTATGATGGTTCATGTTCAAATAGCTCAATCCAAAGTGTTAGGCTGTATTTACGCACCTGCTTGTCATTATTGCATAACATTAATTATGACCGTTATTTTTGTCAGATGTCCGGTAAATTTTAATCCTTCCGGACATTGGGACCGGCAGATTAAAATCCTAACCCCTGCAAGGGTTATAAGAAAAAACTCCTGCACTGCAAAAATAAGATTTATAATGGGAAATACAATGTTTCAAGACTTTCATCTGGTAAGAAAACCGGATTGAAGGTGACCGGATCGGATGAAGCGTCTTTTCTTTGCATTTAGATTATTCAACCAGCTTTTATCATGGTCTTGACTTGGATATTTCTAGGTCATTTAACTCAGTTATAAGAGCCTTCCTGATCAATCACAAAAGACTATTTGAGTGCAGCCAAGAACAATTCCCTTGTTTCTCACACACATATATATGTATGCCTGCACACACTCACTCCAGGCCCTTGATACAACAGGTACAAAATTACCTGATGAGTGACAGCCTGAGAACAATTAAGCCTTTACCGCAAAACAATTTATACACTTGGGAGCGAGCAAAGCAACCGCACAACAGACTCTGTGATCGCTCTAACTAAAGCCAAAGCGTCTCAAACAAGCCCACTGTGGCCACGCTAAAAACACTACCACACAGTCTTGACAACAAAGTCTCATAACAGGCTCCTAATGGTTTTGTTTTGACCACAGCAATGCAAACAAAACAAAAGGGCTAAATGATTCTTTAAGTGCCTCATAGAGGCTTACTGGAGGCAAAGTAGATGTGAGATGAGCTTTTCAGACAGACAATTATGACACCTTAGGCTATGGAAACTAAAGACGGCCTCATGAGAGTAAATCAATTCATTTGCCAGAGGACTTGTGTGTGTGCATGTGTACGCCTATGCAGAAGCCTTCAGCAGTTTTGCATTTTAACTGATTAAAATGGCAATATCCTGTGAATTGCTTCAGGGATAGAGTTGGAATGATGATTGGCAGGTTATCATAACAGGTTTTAGGTGGGCTCTGCCAAGACTAAACACACAAAAAGAAGAGTGACAGGGAGAATGCAGAATAGACAATGAGAAAACAAGATGCTGTCCATTATGTTCATAACTCAATCTATTTTCCCTCTAATGCAGCCTTTAAAGACCAGCTGAAATGAAAAACACGTTTCACACTTTTAGAGCATATTCGTGGTCACTCATAATGGTGACATAGTTAGTAATACATGACAAAACGTGTCTTTCTAAATTACTTCCAGTCAAACAAAAACATAATGGGTGATTACATCGGCTGGTTTGAACCAATTTCAACCAATAATATGATGAGAATCACCGCTAGAGGGTTGTCCTACTCTACTCTGACGCAGGAGAGTACGAGTTCCTGCAAGAGTTTAGATCCCATAGCCCAAGGGGATGGACAGTCGGCTTAAGGTGTTTTGCTGACTGATTCTTCAGTGAACGACCCACCCGCACCGCCCCATCTCTGTGATTGGCTGATACACACCCAGCTCCTATAGTGACGGAGGAAATACGTCACAACGATAGGCTTGTGAAAAGCGATTTCAGGTGGTCTTTAACTTCAACTTTATTGTCACATCACATGTTCAGGTGTCACAAAGTGGGTGAAATTCGTACAAGTCGTACAAGCTCCCAACATAATTATGCAGTTTTCAAGAAAGGGGAAATTAACAGACATAGAAAGATAGCAAATCAAATATTGTCAAATATTCCTAACGTGAGAAGAGCAAATACTAAATACATGCTGTATGGTGCATGGTCAAAATAAAAACATAGAATGAGGCAGTTCAAATATATACATAAGGTACATATAGTAGTTTTAAAAAATAGCAACAGGTAATGCCTTGTGCGTATAGTCACATGTGCAGGTGAGACATCATTTAGCAGCAGATATCAGACATGTCAGTGTAAACATAAGTGATAGTGCAGCAGCGACGCGCACCTGAAGTCTTATATACACAGAAAGCAATCCTGTGTGGTGGCCTGTGTCGTCAGGACAGCCTGGTGACAGGCGGAGCTCAGCGCAGAGCCCCAAAGATGACGTACGTGCAAAGATGAAAATGCAGGAATAGGAGAGGTATTCTGCAATATCTCAACTGTCTTTGACTGCCCCTGCCATGAAGGTGGCACAAACCTAGGCAATCAGACAACCTCTCCCACTTTCATTCCCTCCTTTCTGCCTTCTCCCTCTCATTATCCGCAGCCAACTTCCAAGTCCACTTTCGATTGCATTAAAATTCAACCCAAAGAAGCTCTTCTCCACCTACTCCTCACTTCAAAACCATCCTCCACACCCACCCCTGGCTGCAGTAGCATTGATCAGATCAGATCAAGAAGCTTGATGATTAGCCTTTCTCCCAGCTTCGCACTAATCGATCAACTAACTCATCTACAGTAATGCTAACACCAACCTCTCACGCCCATCTTCCTTCTCTCCTAGGTCTTCCAAATGAGGTCCTAAACTTGTGTCATTGACCTGACTGAACACCTGTCCTTGCAAACACATCCCTTCCTCGATCTTACAGACCTTTGCCGCTGATCTATTCCCTTTCATTATCGCCATTATGAACTCATCCATAACCTCAGGCTGCGTTCCCATCTGCCTTCAAGCCAGCCAGATTTACTCCACCACTCAATAAACTCAGACGTCAAGAACGGCAGGGAGTGAGTTGTTTCCAACCAGCTCGCTCTCGATCACTCACAGAATAACCTTTCGGATCCCATCCAGTCAGATTCAAAGCTTCCCATTGTACTGAAACAGCATTATCTGCAGTCACAAAGGTACTCTTCATCCTCATTCTTCTTGACAGATGAATCTACAGTATTTGATACTGTAAACCACAAGGTTGAAGGTTCTTCTATAGACCCTTTGTAACATTAGTATCAGGGACGGCACTCAAGTGGTTCTTCTCCAACCCGATCAGTCAGACCTACCAGGTTTCTTGAAGAGGTTGGCACTTTACATAATCTGGAGGATTCCTCTACAAAAGGAGTCTGCTCAGCTCCAAGCTTCAGTCAGGCGCAAATACCTCGACTCTTTCCTTGCTAGTCTGCCTGCATTCTAGGTCACAACTGATGTAGAACAGCGTGGCCTGGCCTCCCAAAATGTTAATGTCTTTACACTTCTGCGCTCACTCCACTGGCTCCCAGTTGCTGCTTGCATCCGATTCCTAAGGCCATTATACAGCCCTATACCCATTCCCCCACACTATTCATCTTGTCTATTTAGATAGATGCTACGTTATTCAGATGTATGTTTTTTACATGTTCACGTAGGCTATGTACATTGTTTAAATATATGTATGCTGTTTGTTTGTCCATAGCTACTAGATGTTATTTAGACAGATACTAGTTTTGATCTGGTCTACCTGCTATCCTAATGTGTAACACATACATTTCTTAGCAGTCTTATTTATATGACTTGCATTGATGGTTTGAAGTTTATATTAGTTGTCGATTATGACACCGTCACTATACAAGTGTACACTTTGCTGCGAAACGTCTGTTAACACAGCACCAGTCTCATGCTCATGAATAAAGATTGAGGAGAGAGAGAGATTGTGCACTTGAACACATCAGAATATGTCAATAACTGGTTATGATGAGTTAAGTTTGTGACCATGTGATGATTTTAACTGCACTGGAACTGGTCATTTTCTAAGCAGGTTCCCTCCTCTCTGTCTGTGCTGAAAAACAAGTCTGCATGACTGGACCTGTACCAGATGACACCCATGGGAATGGTGGAAAAAAAAGGACGGCCCAATTGGTTCTGGGCAGAGAATCAAAATTCTCTCTTCCCTCCACTGCTGTCTTCGACAGATGACACGATTATTAAAGCCCATAAGGTAAACGTGAATGGCTTTGAAATAGCCTGTTGCTCTGTTGGAGGACCATCCACAAGCCTGGAAGATTATTACATCTGCTCCTTACCTATCCAAAGAACCTCTAATGTGGTCCAACGATCTAATCATCTCGATGGCACATAGCGGAAATGAGGGGAATATAACACAAGGTTGAAAGTTCTTCAGCGTGCAAATCACACAATTCTGTTGCTCCTCAGGCTCAGGGACAGTGTGAGGTGATTTGTGTAAACGTGAAAGAATGGCCTGCCCTGCCAATACTGTGCAAACATTTCAACGCGGTATTATGTTTATGAAGACAGCCTGCTGCCTCTTTGGCTGCCCCAAAATCCCCAAAGAACAGAAATGACACAAATTTTACCAAATTTCAAGGAATAGTACTTTTAAATAATAATTCTCAAAGCTGATCATCTGCAAAACTTTAGGTACCGGTGTTTTAACTTTTTTGTCCATTGACAACAAATCATGTATAGATTACTGCAGATCATTTTACAATGCATACTATAGATTTTCAGATTTTGGAATAATTACCAGATTTTCCTGCAGGAAACCCTGGATTGCTATAGCACACTCACGATGCAAAGATTTTCACCATGACATGCTCAAAATAGGAACACCAGATTCAAAGTGATTAAGTCCGTCTGTGGATTTTATAAATATTCAACCAATGAAAAGTATTAACTAGAGCTTGTGACTAAATAATAACTACAATTGATCAATTGGAACACAGGTTATTTTTTCCATTTCCTGAAAGGTCACGGTTTTGGACATGTAGGTTAAAATATAGCCCCTTCGCTTAACATTAACAAACCTTATTAAGACCCTTCATTGTAGCCCTTTCCTTTGTTGTGTCATATGGGGAAAACAGGGTATTCAGTTGGCCCAACATCCAGACAGCTTAACAATTAATACACCTGATATCCAGCCTCTCCAGGCGGCTTCTCATCAAGTATAATCTAATCATTTAGTCCTGGTACTGGCAACCATGCAGAGTGTCTCCTTAATAGATGAGCTAGTCGCCATACCCAGCAAAACGTCTCAGTAGGTGGCATACAGCACCTGTTCCCCAGATGCTGACTGATGTGAATCCATTCAGTATTCTGGGGGATTCTATTTTGGTGCAGAGGAGTTATTGCTCACAAGCTAATAAAACAGCTTGATTTGATTTAATTAAAAGCATTTTGGCTTGATTGGACAGGAGAAATAGAGCGATGGAGGAATGATATGTGGCAGCAGGTCATGAACTGGACTCAAAGTCTAAGTAGGTATGCACCGGGGGACACCCAGAGCTAATATGAGTTTGAGCTAACTCAATTATGACTATTGTTACTCCAGACAGAATGTAGAGGTCTGAGAGAGAGAGAGAGAGAGAGAGAGAGAGAGAGAGAGAGAGAGAGATGGTAGAGAGGAGAGGGAGACTAGTGCAGAGAAAGCAAAAGAGTAGAAGTGAGAAAGACAAGAAATTCAACTAAATTGCTAAGCGCTAAATTATTCATTTTTACCAAAAGCGCCACAGTGAGACAGCACCATCCATCAAGCCTGACCCCAAGCTCATCTCTGCTCTTTTGGATTTATTCCTCCTCTCATCTCCTTTTACGCTCTCCTTCTCTGCTCCCGTCTTTAGTGTATCTCCTTTATGAAGCTTATTAGCTCTCTTTAACTCTGAAGGCTTTCAGCATTCTAGCACTGTGGTTGCCATAGCACCCTAGATCGAATGTCGATTCCTTATGTCCTGCAGTTTTATACTTTGATTATCATTATGCAGCTATGATTGCATTATGCCGGTTTATTTATCAGCTTCTGTTCCCCGCCCTTCCCCCCATCAGGAGTTAGCTGCACATTTTGCAAATATACATACATTTTGTTTTGACTGCAGATGGTTTGCACCTAAGTCAGCCCTTTCATCTAGTTTTCTTATATTTCTCTGCCCATTCATTATCTCCACTTCTTGCCCCAATTCCCGGTCCCTCTCACAGATCACTTCCATCGGTCTCCTGGGTGTTTGACTGAACTCGATATTTGTCTAGTTATAGACACAACACCGTCAGCTGCTAATGAAAGCTATTAATTATCTGCATCTGTGTGTTTACACTGCCCCTGTGGGGAAGAATAATAATGAGGTTGTATGTACAATAAAATCGTCAGTGTTAAGTTTATGGGTCCATTTGAGTCCATTCTTAAACGCGGACTTAAATCTACACTGGGGATTTTACGGTGTAGTGTGAAGGTGGGATGCATGCATGTCTCTACACCTTCACAAATTCACATCACTTGGGGGTCCTACACCAGCATCTGAGACACAGCGTGTGTGTGTGTGTGTGTGTGTGTGTGTGTGTGTGTGTGTGTGTGTGTGTGTGTGTGTAGCTGCTGACTGTACAAGTATTTTGCGCTTGCGACAAAGGTTTATCCAGAATAAATGTAATGCAGTTTGTCAAATGAGAACACAGGAGAACTGCCAGGTCATGTAAAACTTCCTTTTCAACCTTGAATTAATGTGGACTTAAGTTATTCTTGTGTGTGTGTGTGTGTGTGTGCGTGGTACAGTGTGTGTATTGCATCTCACCTATGTATACTCTCCTACTGAAGCGCTGCATAAGCAGCAGGACAAATACGTGAAGTGGAATCAGGTTGATGATAAATACGTAGCCTCCCCATGCTGAAACCTGCAACACACAAACACAAATAGACCACACACACACAGTATTGATTAATTAAGATGAAATCCTTATTGATGTGGTTATGCATGCACACTTGCACATGTGTCTGTGTGTGCACAGTTTACTGCCTCCTATCATAATTATATTTTGATATCTCTTTTGAACTGCGGCAGGTAATATAGTAATGACTAGCCCACTGTTCCCTGTAGACCAGGAAGTGATGTTTACTTGTTGTGTATGTGCACAAACACGTTTGACACACACACACACACACACACACACACACACACACACACACACACACACACACACACACACACACACACACACACACACACACACACACACACACACACACACACACACACACACACACACACACACACAGAGATGTCTTTCAGACAATAGAGGACGACAGACAAGCTTTCTCATAATGGGATATCAAGGTGACAAGGCTGCACGGCCCATCAGAGAGCAGTGAAATCATTCTGAGCAACACCGTTAACAGTGCCACTCAAATGATGTTGTCCAAAGCCTCAATGGCGCACACGCACACACACACACACACGGATATCTCATCATCACTAGCTTTGTGCAGCTCATTGTCTCAGTGTGGTGTACCCATCAGACAGAAGGCTGTGGTGGCAGAGGTGTGACAGAACACAGATATGGCTACATGGCATTTAAACCGTTCATCTCGAAAATAGCACTTTGGCTGAATGATGGTCATTCATGGGAAAAGGTTCCCCTGGGACATCTGTCTTTGTTTGGGGACAATAGGACAGATGATGTGAGAACATCAAAGTCTGATGGAAATCCACTATGATGCTTTGAGTTAGGGATGCATCGATATGGAAATTCTTGGCCGATACCGATGTTTAATATAACAATTTAGCCGATAGCCGATACTGATACCGATATTTGTTTATTTAGTTTTTGGTGTTATTATTTACCCCCTTTGTGCCAGGGAAACAAATACATCTTCATAATAAGAAATAACTGTTCAGAATCTGCAGAAACACAACATGATTGTCTCCTAACTCCTATAACTTTAACTGTTTTTTGCCAATACCGATGTTGACCGGTGCATCCCTACTTTGAGTCATTAAAAACAACCTTGAGGGCTCTATTAGTTGCCGTGTCTAATTGTCTGTGGACGTGCTGCTCTGCAAGTAGTTAAATAGGTATGTCTCTTTGTGGCTCCTTTTTTGTATGTTTTCTTTTGAAAATGTGTGCGATACTGTGTGTGTGTGTGTGTGTGTGTGTGTGTGTGTGTGTGTGTGTGTGTGTGTGTGTGTGTGTGTGTGTGTGTGTGTGTGTGTGTGTGTGTGTGTGTGTGTGTGTGTGTGTGTGGATTGATTGAATATCTTATTAGACAGAAATGTAACAGCACGAGTACAGTCAAACACTTTGTCTAAAAGGATAACACCAAAACAGTCCTTGCGGTCTTATTTCCATTGGGTACATGTTCTCACCATGTAAAAGTAGGACAGGCAGCATCCAATGGCCCAGAAGATAGATCCCGTCTTCACCGACTTCACCTGTAAATCACATTAGAGACGGGTTATCCATGAACACGCGAGACTTAAAGCATGCCTCGGACCAGTCAGGGCCGTCACAATTACACTTAAGCAAACCGGTTAGATTTTTACGACAGGAATCTGGACAAATCTGGGTGTGATTCTGCAGTTTGTGATGCCCAATCCTTGCTTGGCTCAGTGACAGATTGTGTTGGTCAGCGACTGTAATCTGCAATAGTCAGTTGTTGAATGTGTGACGTGGAGTCTATTCAGTTTTAGCAGACTCCTAGTGTGTTCAAGGAATTAGGCGATAACGCAGATACACACAAAGACACAGAGTCTGTCAGAAAGCAATGGAGGCAGAAAGAGAGGCAGAGAAACAGAGGTGGTGGGGGGGATGTGATCCAAGCCGTAGCTAGGTCATGTGGGGAACAAAAGAAAGTTAGACATGGACAAGCGCTATCTCCATTAACCTCCACCATTAAATAGAGTCTGTTCATTCCGTTCTGTGCCTTTCCGTCCTAAAGGAGACATGCAGCTTGCAACTGCTGCTTACCAAGCACGACCATGTGAATTATTCATCACATTTCTCCCTGTAATGGCCTGTACAGAGGAGAGCAGCGTGTCCTATACATCTTTACCTTCCCTATCACACCCCGAGAGGCTCTGTTAGCGGGCTGGTTCTACCGGAGGGCCTTAACGAGGCTAACGAGGCCTGACTTAACGAACACGCGGTTTGGAGCTGCTGTTGGTTGGAGCTGCAGATTAGGATGAATGGTCGACCTGAGCCAATGAGACGTATCGGATAAGGAAGCGAGGGATGAAATGAAAGCATGAAGAGCAGAGGGATAGAAAGAGATGGATAGGAGGGATGTTATTTAAGGTTCTGCTGATAGCACGGCTACTCTGTCTGCCCAGGCATGATGCAACCTGTCAAGATCTTTGGTTTCTGTGTGCATGTGTGGAAAACTTGAGATTTATGTATTTTTCCAGCTACATTGAGGAGATTAAAAATTCATCTTTATATGGAAATAATGTTAAGCTATTCCCCATCCATCCAAATACCTCCAATCAGCAATTACTTAGGGAGCTCAATCCCTTTTATTAAATTTCAGTGGCACATATATGAAATGCCATGGTTGATTAAGTTCTGTGGGAATAAAATTAGCCTACATATCAACATGCATAAACCTCTGTGGACCAGTATATTGTATGGAGCTACGGTATAGTAGGAGAGCGCTTGGGTTTGGTCTGGGGAGGGAAAAGATTCTCTCAAACATAACTCACATATAGCATCCTATGATCTTAAGTTAAATGAATGTCTGGTATTATCCAGCATCTCTCCAGACTTGAATATTTAAATATCAAATGGACTCCATGGACTTGAAAATGGCTTTATCGGCTCTTTTGTGGCATTGCTAACAAATCAACTTCTAGTATTATTAGTAATAATGCTCACACAGAAAGTGACCTGTTCCCTATGTGAAGGAACCTGGGTAGTGTTACGTAACTCCTCAAATGCCTCAAGCTCTAAAAAGAAAAGTGACATCTTGTTCGCAGAATGAAAAACACAAATAATAATACTATTATGTATTCAATGGAGTTCTCTCACTTAATTTGTCAGTTATTTTTTTACATTTTCTCTCCTATTCAGTTTCAGACGTAGCTGTTGAAGGTACTTTTTACTGCATGGTTGCTACAATATTTCTCCACCCCTGATAGGAACAAGTGGAACGTTTCAAGCTACACGTTTCAGCTACAAGCCAAGGAATGGTCTGGCAGTCAGTCAACAACCCACCAACCTACCTAAATACCTACACATCGACAATACATTATATACAAAAAAGAAAGACGGCAGCTCCACTTCTACTAGTGTATGTGTGTACTGTGTAGCAGTGTTGATTTCGTCGACTAAAACTATGACTAAAAATGTTCGTCGACTACCTATTTTCACTGATGAAATAAAAAATTAAGCTATGATTACTGAAACTAAGACTAAACATATTGGCAATTTTGTCAACAAATAAAAACTAGACAAAAATGTTAAGGAGGGACTTGTGGAGAAGAGATCCAAAAGACAAGTCATTTTATGTTTGGTTGCGCTTAGGTGTTGCGCTCTGAAAATAGCCGATCTACAAGCTCACAACGCGTCACAGAGCTTGTAGATCGGCTATTTTCAGGACGCAACCAAGTGTAAAATCAGCCATTACGACGCCATCAAGGCCCACAAAAATACATTTGAGTCGACTAAATCAACTGTAGATTTAGTCGACTAAAATCTTATATTTAGTCAACCAAAACTAGACAAAAACGAAAACATTTCAGATGACTAAAATATGACTAAAACTAAATGAAATTTTATTCAAAAGACTATGACTAAAACTATATCAAAATATTCTGTCAAAATCAACACTGCTGTGTAGCCATACCCAGAGGTAGTAGGTGAACTGCAGGGCGAAGATGGCGATGCCCTCGTTGTCGAAGGAGCCGGCCACCGAGCGGGAGATGTAGCCGGGCACGATGGCGATGAAGCAGGCCGCCAGCAGCCCGGCTCCCTGGTTCCACAGCTCCTTGGTCAGCAGGAAGGTGGAGATGGAGGTGAGGCCGCTGAACACCGGCGCCAGGAACACGCACACGTCCCGGATGTGGACGGTGATGTGGAGCAGGTTCAGCACATAGTGGATGAGACCCGCTGTGACCATCAGCCCGGGGTACACCTGGTGGACGAACAGGGGGGAGGCAAGGGTTATTTAAGTGCAACTAGTGATGGACCAAATACCTTGATATCGTGATGATAATATCGTATAGGAATTATTCTTTTTTTTTTCTCCCTCTCAAAATGACGATAAAAGATGTTTAAGGTCACAACAAGTTGGGCACTTGTCTCATATCACGAAGAAGATGATGACAAGATCATATCTTGTCTCATATCACATTATATATATAAATATATATACATACACCGTATTAGATCTGCTACTGTCACTATTGAACATCTATCTAGTCAAGCACTTTGAGATTTGTGAAAATGTAAAGTAAGTTACAAATAAAATGTATTATACATTAATATTAGTCTCATATCATGATATCAATATACAGTATATACCTTAATATCGATTTACTGCCCAGCCCTACAGTAAGTGCAACGATTCTAACCTTGGGGGTTTGAATGTGTGCGTGCAAAGAGTCTGCGCATGCTAGTTTGTGGGAGAAATCTGTATTCCAAAGATCAACCTTCCTCTCATATAGGTTACACAGTCAGTTTCATATTGACCTTCCTATATTGAAAGTCAGCAGACAGACAGATAGACTGTAATATCTTTCTTCACTGCAATCCTGGAATCAAAAACTTCCATATTCACTAGAGAGAAAACCTCATATGAAAGTTAGAGCTTCAAACGAAAAGAGTGCGAGTAGAAGGGTGCATCAAAGAGACCCTGCTCTGTGAAGACAATATCCTCCAGAATTACACTTGCCGTTGTGGCCAAGTGCAAGAGTAAACCCTGGGGAAAGATTAGCTTCTCATGACCGTTACGGTTACTTCACCGATTTGTGTGGAGAGGATCTATCTAAGTGAGTTAAATAAAAGACAGGAGACACACAAGATGAGTGGCAGGGTAATGGTGTGTTAAAGTGACCCCGGACTGTGTGTCCTTTAGGGATTTATGAAGATGGATCTACTCTATGCATCTTATCCTGGCTAACTTATTGCCTCCCCCTCGTACCCATTTCACCAGCCAGTCAAGTGAGCTTCATGTGAGTGTGTATGCACATGTGTTTATGTGCGAACAGTATGTGAGGAGATGACTGAGAACTTATCACTGCCTGCGACTCTCGAGAAATTAAGCACAGTGTCCTCCCTGACTGAAGAGTTTATTGGGCCAGTGTGTATATACAGTCATCTTATCAAAATGCAAAGTCCACCTGCAGAAACATCTCTTGTTCTCTCGATAGTAACTTTTTTTGAGACCTAAAAGTTAATTATCTCTTCAGGGCAAACTACTGATCATTCCCTACAAGTTTGAAAATGCAGTTAATCAGTTGTAAATTTTGACCTTGACAGTGACCTAGAAGTTTTCAACCCAAAGATTATACTTCTCCTCAGGAAAGCCGATTTCTTTCTTTCTGGGCGCTTGGGTGGCGCAGTGGTAAAGTCACTGCCCACCACCACGGTCCACGGAGGTTGTGGGTTCAAATCCACCGTGGGGAGGAGTAGGACGAAGGCTCTACGTCCTCCTGGTGGGGGCTCCTCACTGGCAAGTGAGTCAGTAAGATACGACAGCAGTGACAACAAATAAATGTGTGTGGGGAGGAATCAATCGGCATAACGACTACATTTGGGAGAAAAAGGGGTAAAAAATAAATCTATCTATTCTCAAGTTGGCTTCTTTAGAATGGAACACACACACACACACGATTACAATACCCAAGCATGCATTGCTTCAGGCAGGATAATAAGGACCTAAGAAATGGTTGTGATAGAGGTAGATGCATGCACACACACACACACACACACACACGCTTATGGTATTCCATCATATCCGATGATGACTTCTACTTCTATTTTTGGTGAGTTCACACACACACACACACACACACACACACACACACACACACACACACATATAGTCCTACGAATGCTTGCACACACACTACCTACCGTGCCTCCAACGATCCTGCCCAGAGGGTACCAGGCTCTCTCATCAAACCAGTTGAGGAACGCATAGAAGCCATTGGTGGTAAGGTGATGGGTGGCTCTGTAGTTGAACCTGCAATGTAGACATAAGAGAGGATTATTGATAGATGGCAGAGCAAAGGAATGATCCAATATGACTTTAATTAACTTGAATCCATATTTGGCCACAGACAGTAGCTTAATTTGGTGGCAATGTGACATTTCAACGAATTCATAATTTGTGTGTGCCTTGCTGAAAAGGTCAAAACCTAGAGACATGAGATAAATTGTACATACGTTCAGAACCCAAGATATCATTTGAAGATTTTCTGCTTCATTCACTTCTTGTTTAACTTATTACTGAAAAAGGCTGTATCTCGGCTCCTGAGCACTTTTTTTTTACTATGTATTTTTCAATGTTATTATGTTATTTTCAAAAGGCAGACAATTAATGTCAACAAGGTCCAATGACCTCGTTGACATTTGTGAAACCACACAGTGCAACCCTCAGTGATTAGCACCCATCAGGGGATCGATTATACTTAACTGGAGATAAGATAAATATTCTGTGACTACTTGAAAAGGGTATAAGAAAATTGAAAAATGACTGGCACAGTTCGCAATTATTTTTGTATTTCATTGGCACTGAATGAGTTAACTACTTAAGTCCTAATTTGAAAAAAAAAAAAAAAAAAAAACATTTCAAAGGATTTCCGAAAACAGCGATACACAAGCTGTCATAAATGAATGACATGCCCAAAATAGGGACACCAGGGTAAAAGTGGTGTATCTTTCATCACTGTCAGAGAGCAGTAAAGTTTCAGAAAGAAAAACGGCTGAAACTCGCCGCGGGGGACTTCAAAGGCTGATGCTGCCGGTAAACTGATGAAACCACAGCAGCCCAAAGGATGGGGAGAATGCTCTGCAGACGGTCCATCATTAGCATACTGTAAGCCAGTGGTTGAAATAACAGAAGCATAGATAGAAGCGATATAGACAGTGCTGCTTGATCAGGCTGCTGTAAACAGCAGGTGGCCTGAAAATCACTGGCAGTATCAGCAACACTGATAGCAAGCAGCTGCCAGCTGGAAGCACTTGGCATGAACTACAATCATTGCTAAAACAGAGACATGACAACCAGAAAAAAGTTCACAGCGCATAATGGTATTATCAGTTGACTGTGTGTCTGTGTGTGTGTGTGTGTGTGTGTGTGTGTGTGTGTGTGTGTGTGTGTGTGTGTGTGTGTGTGTGTGTGTGTGTGTGTGTTAGAGACACATGCAGCATGTCATACATCCCTACAGTGCCGTCACGATCATGAAATATTAGTTGACGATTAATTGTCATGTAAAATAATTGCAATTAACGGTCTAATTGTTTATTTGTAGGCATGTAACGATTTATCGTAAATCGATTAAAATCGATACAAACTGGTGACAATTTAAATCAATTTAATAAAAAATGTATCACGATGCAAAAAGCAGAGGGCACGTAAAAAAGAGAGAAGAAAATACAGGATCTTTGTAAGAGAAAAACGTTTTCAGTCATTTGCTACTTTATTGAAAAGAGGAAAAGAGAAAACACAGTATAGTAAAAAGAAAAAGGAAAGATAATAAAATACTGGATTTGTGAAGGGAGATTTTTCGGTAATTTGTCTGGAAAATCATTTTTGTGATTCAAAATCGTGAAAAATCGTATCGTGAACCTAATATCGTGATTCGAATCGTATTGTAAATTGAGTGAATCGTTACATGCCTATTTATTTGGCTTTGAACATTGGAACATACATATAAATAAAGATTTGCCTTTTAGGCTTTGTAAGCAAAAGGCAAATATGACAAATAATTTGGTACAAAGAAGTGACTGGCAATGACAAATGACATCAAAATAGTTCAGAACAGGCCATGCATTTAATAATTGTATTTGTATACCTTTAAAATGTTTCAAAAATAGTGGAACTAGCCGATCTATTAGGATCTATATGCATCATAACGCGTTGGATCGCAACTTATCCACATGAACCCTATTGTCCCTATTCTGGACACGACAAATAAACAAAAACTGTGCAAATTGGCGAAAAATTGCAGATCTACAAGCTCAGAACGCATTGTGATGCTCATCTTCGGCAAAGAGATTTGGTGTAGAGGGAAAAAAGGAGGAGACCAAGTATAGATCCTTAGACAACCCGACAAATTTTGATAATAACTAACCTACATCTGGGCACTGAAACCACATCAGGCTCTCATTGCGGTGCTTGAGAAGACAATAATGCATAACATTCCAACAGAGTGGTAGCCTGTGTAAGACTGCAGATTTGACCATGTATCTGTCCGACTTCCTGGCCCACGGGAGAGATGACACTGCAACATTTCCGAACAACTCAAAGTTAACGTTTCCATTTGGCGAGGATGGCTTTTTTTCTGAGATGTACTCAATTAGTGTGATGTTAGGAAAGGTCTGAGTCCACAGCTGTCTAGAATAACGTCATAGACAAGCTGCCATCTGCTGTGCTGAGAAATAAATCATTGTTTGCTAAGAGGACCTTTCGGGAATCTCCGATAAACTTGTTTGCCTCCACAAACCCTGTTGTGATCACAGCTAACAACAGACTCAGAGTCAGTACACAGTACACAAGCATCTATTACTGATGCAGCCACAAAGACCCCATTCCCCGCCCAGCTTCCCTCCTGCGAACGTGGCCGATTGTGTTGTGTATGGACGCTCGTCCATGCCGCATGCACCGGGAAGGATTCGAACCCCTTGTCTCCATGGTGGAGGACAGGAACTTTACTCCAGCGCCACTAGAGCGCCCAGAGAGAAAACGTCTGCCACCTTTCTCCTGTTAAGACACTTTTCGACCTTGCTGTACTTCTTCAACTCTATCATCCACCCACGTCTGTCTGTCTTCTCCTTAGCGGTGAATGAGGCCAGCACAGCCTTGAGTGAAATTAGGCAGGCAAGGCAACAATAAGGTGGTCTCATGGGTATGACTATGCCATTGTGCACATCCTGAGTCTAGCTAGCCTCTGGCCTTGAGCATGAGATGCTGTGCAGCCAAAATTCCACTTTCTCCTTCAGGCGGGCCACCATACTGTACTACTGTACAAACGTGGACTGGACAGAGGGCTGCTGCTAGCCATGAGCTTGAGAGATACCATTGCTTCAGAATGTTTGTCCCCAGAGCTTTTCAAGATGTATTAGTGTCCCGCCATGAAAAACAGTAAAGTGCGGCATATGACTTGCTCAGCTACATCAGCAGTGAATATGTTAGGTCTTTGTGTGTGTGTGTGTGTGTGTGTGTGTGTGTGTGTGTGTGTGTGTGTGTGTGTGTGTGTGTGTGTGTGTGTGTGTGTGTGTGTGTGTGTGTGTGTATGCGTTAATGCTCACTCTCATACCGTAACATTACATAGAGGGGATATGCACACTCAAACACAGCAAAGTGTTTCTAGGCCTTTTGTAATTCCTGCCTCTTTAGAGCCCCAGCAATTGTTCAGCATTCTAAAGCTAGGCGCTCAGCAGAAGGTCTGAAAAACCTCATTGACTCACTAAATGACTCAAATCCTTCTAGCCCAGGACCCAAAATGAATAAAATATTGTCTTTCTCCTTGGTAACAAGCTCATTAAAACATTACTTGTCAAGTGCAGCCCTATAAGCAGCAACAGAGAAACAGTTCAGGTACTCATTTGGGTCCAGAACATTAGTTTCAGAGTGTCACTGTAATATATTGTGGCTTTGAAAGCTACAAAGTTAAAAAGTGTAATAGCTAGCTAGGGACTGCAAGATGGGCTTTTGATTAAGTCACATCCTCTGGCACATCCTCTATTATCTTGATCAATACATGCTGTCCCTGCAACATAAACTGATAAAACTAATGAGATAGGACGTGTCACTCCTGGCTGGGATGAATCCAGTAAATTATTCAGCCTTAGCCTATAGGGTATATATATAATGAATGGAAAATGCTCAGTGAGCCATTTGTATAAATGTAACTGGGGCGACAGCGGTGTTGTTTTCCCTCAGTTCTTTACCAAAACAGAAAACACCTAGAGTTAAGGGCATGCATTAGATATTTATTGTAGTAATATCAGTGCCACTACTAACCCCATCTCAAATCACCATCATTAATAAGTGGAGCTCTCCAGTTTAAAATAGGGCGAAGAGTATCTGGAAATGTCTAAGCACCAATCATCCTCTAGTCAACCTGTGCTGGCTAAATAAGGATCAGCTACAGTGTATATAAATGAGATTATTTGTGAATAATTCACCCACATGCAGCTGAAAGCTTTAATGAAGTAAAAGCTGAACGATGATGATATGGGTTAGTTGTAACTCCTAACGCAGGACACAGAGGCTGCTCTGTAGCTGTGCCCACACACACACACACACACACAGTACGCTGGTAAGATACTAGATACCTGGCTTGATTCCTGACTAATCATCAGTGGTGGAAAAAGTACTCAATTGTTTTACTTAAGTAAAAGATAATCAATACTGCAATATAGAAATACTCTGTTACAGATAAAAGTCCGGAATTAAAAATGTACTCGAGTAAAATTACACAAGTATTGTGTAATTTAGTAGTAAGTCGTATTCATGAATACCGAAACAAAGGCAAGATACATATACAGTACATACACAATTTAAAAACACAAAGGTTCAAGAAGAGAATATAAGGAAAACCATCCACCCCTCCCAGGACCAACGATGCCACGAAAAGCAAGGGCCAAACACCATGCATATCTGTGCAAAGTTACACCACTGTGTAAGGACAGCCTAAATCAAGCCCTTAAGCTTATCTGCAATGTTAGACCATACGTTAACGTTTCTCTCGCTTGCTCCATGTCATCTCGCCGTTGACAGTTCCAGATACACTATATCTAAAAATGTTAGAGCCCATTGGCGAAATGTTAAGCCTCCTCTAATGTTGAATTCAAATCCTGGCTACCAGAGGTAATCTGGGATTGGTGGGTTTTGCTCCTGTATGTCCATGCTGCCCTGACAAAGATCCATAGGTTATCAAAGTGTAGGCCAATAAAAGTTATACATATGGAGTTGTTTTCTCTGCTGATATTGGCCTGTGAAACCTGTATTCACTGATGTCATTTAATTGCCTTCTTCACTTGGTGCTCCAGTCTGTGCCAACAGTCCTCCCCTGCCTCACTGACGCCACCTACCCTTTGTGCCAAATTGCTCTGCCGTACTGTGCAAAATGGCAAAAGGGACACATAACAGTCAATGCTGTGGGTGGCATCACATTTTAATGACCTGTCGCCCATAACACAATATTTTTCAAAGGCCACGCAGGGAGCCGCTGAGCCGGCAGCATCTGCAGGGACATCACGCACCCTGCAACTTCAGAAAGCCTTGTGTGGGAGCCCAGCACAGCGGGACCAAAAAACACACAGCCTCTGAAGAGATGGCAGGAGGTGGCAGGAGGGAGGCATGCACACGCACACATACAGTGCAGCTGTTGTCTGATGCAAACCCATACACACTACACATACAAGTGTGTTGCCCAACTGACAGCCACAGGCACACAAAGACAAAGACAGAGACAAAGACAGAGACAGAGACAGAGACAGAGACAGAGACAGAGACAGAGACACACACACACACACACACACACACACACACACACACACACACACACACACACACACACACACACACACACACACACACACACACACGACTGTGAAGCTTACAGATTGATATCTCTCTGCAGATAAGCCATTTTGATCAATGTGCATATGAAACCATTGATTTATACCACAGGCCAGCCACACAGTGACGTCAATTCAACTCGCTAAGTGTGCTTTTTGGTCAAAATTGTAGTCTTAATTGACACTGAGGAATTCACATAAAGTTGTTTCCCACCTTTTCTTTTATGTAAAGCGACCTTGGGTACTTAGAAAAGCACTATATAAATCTGAGCTATTTTGTGCACATGTTCCCTCTTCATCGTGATTCTCAATCACTTCCCTCTTCATCACTTTTTCACTCATGTTTCGTCGACCCGCTTCCTTTCTTCATTTCAGACATTATGACCTACAGTATGTTAGAGAATAATTCTCTCCTGTTAATTTCCCCCTTAAAGGGGCTACACCATGAATTTCATTTTTTTTTAGGTTTTTAGTATTTTTTGGGCTCCCCAGTGTCTCTTGTTTTTTTAACATTCAGTCATTCATGCTCATTTCATGGATTTCCTGAATGGGCGTGTCTGAACAGGCCATTTCAGAATGGCTGTGCAAGTGATGTCACTTGCACTGATTTTGCATTGACGATGGCCAGACAGAATTGCTCAGTAGCTCCCCCCTGCCCAATAGGACGTTTTGGTATTGCAGCTGAAAAAGCTTGGAATGACAGACAGTCAGATTGTGAGAAAAAATATCTGGATGTTTTTTAGGCTTACAACCTGTTTAAAACGTGTTAGGGGGAAATATTTATATATAATATATTTTTTTTTAATTCATGGTGTAGCCCCTTTAAGTCTGTCTGCATTTCCCTCAATCTCCCTCCCTCAGTGACTTAATCTCTGACGTAATACCTTCTCTTCTCTGCCGGCCCTTCGTGTTCTTCTCTGTCTCAGCCTGTTATCCCAGATGACATGATGTCATCAATGGATATCATGCATCATATTACTGGCTCAGTACCAGCTGAGAAAGTCGCACGCACGCGCACACACTCACTGTACTTTGTGGCCAAACAGCACAGCATCATGCTGCATTGGATTACATGTTTTGATACAGTGCATTTGTACAATTCACACAGCTAACACCCACGCAAAGAAACAAGCAAATAATATGCACTCCTCTCACTGCTGCTCATAAACAGCCAAAGGCAACAGTCTGAGCCCTGTGTTGACAGACCACAGCACTGCTTGGTTGGTAACCGGCAACAAGCTCAATGGTTCTGAGGAGAAGCAATAGGATAATGGTCAGACATTGGCTAATCAGGGTTGTGCCCTTAAAAGGATTCAACAGAATGCCTGGAGAACAGAAGAAAAGAGATCAGCCAACATAAGCTGGTGTAACATATGGCCTGCTGCGACAGGCTACATACTGTTACATGCTAGATGCTAGCAACTAACCCAGACTAAAAGGCAGGTTTTTACAGTGGGCAGGAATATATTCCATGTCACACAGTTAATAACTTGTTTGTGGTGGATGCTATTAGGCTGTTTGTCACACTATGGGATGTCAGTGTTTGTCTGAACAGTATGGGTGGTTTTCAGGCAAAATAAGACCATTTTGGGCCATGCCACAAACAGAAAAAAAGGTTTTGAACCCACGGCATACTGTAGAGAGCCATGGGTCTGTAGTAGGCAGTATAAAGACATGGACAACATTCTGTCACTGTACAACACCGTTGTAGCATTTATCTTGTTAACCAGTTAAGCCCTATATACTGTACTTCGTACTTCGTACGACGATTAAATGTTTTGAAAATATTTGCCTGTGATGACATGCCCAAAATAGGGATGCCAGGTTGAAAGTGGTTATTCAAGATATCCAGCTACCTACAGTATAAAGCAAGGCAGCACAATGTAACTCGGAAAGAGCCTGGGGGAAAGAGAAAAGCTATTGGTCAAGTTCTGCCAAGTTTGGCTTTATTCTCCGTAAGAGGGGAATTCTTCAGACAACAAAATCTATAGCTTAAAAAAAAAAAAGAAACATCATAATAACACTACAATACAGGCAGGGGTCTGAGGCAAGTGGAGAGAAATAGATTAACTTCCACACACCATGCTGTCTAGGGCATTCAGCTACTAGCCATGCCACCAGAGGAGAGCAAGCAGGGGTCGGAGGCCCTGGGGAGAGATGCTGAGAACATAATGGCTAGCTTGTGCTGCTGTGTTGGCAGCCATAGTGTGAGAGAGTGTGTGTGTGTGTGTGTGTGTGTGTGTGTGTGTGTGTGTGTGTGTGTGTGTGTGTGTGTGTGTGTGTGTGTGTGTGTGTGTGTGTGTGTGTGTGTGCGCGCGCGCGCACGCACGCACACGCGGGATCAGTGGAGCATGGAGGTCTGTGGTCTAGATTAGGAGACGGGATGAGGCCAGTCAACATGAAAGCAATACTGGTTCAGTTCTTCCCCATGTCTGTCCCCCCTAACACACACATATATATGCCTCATTGTAATCACTAGACCAGATTCTGCGACGGACCACCGCACTACTTTTTTCTTTTCTTTTTTGTAAAACCTTATTTCACAGTCCATGAAGTCCATGGTTGATAGGGCTTTCCTTCTGTATAAGAAATGTTTCAATGATCTGAGGTCAGGCTGAGATGCAGTCTGGAGAGCACAGTAGAAAACAAAAGTGAAGATACAGCCGGGTAGAGATAAATGTTTATAAAACTGTAGTGATACTTTGCATATATATATGCATAATTAACGTTCAAGAATCATTACCGATCCGAATTCACTACAAAAGGACAAAAGGATACACAGGGGAAACCAGAGGCAAAGAAAGGATCACACAAAGCCTGAGGTATACTTGGTTGTGAATCGTGTCACACACTAAAAATAGCAGATCTACTAGCTCACAATGCCTCGCGGCGACACATTGTGAGCTTATAGATCTGCTATTTTCAGTGTGCGACGCGATCCGCAAGTATACCTCAGGCATAAACCAGACAGGGCTGAGGAAAAGTGAGCTAACTAAGGGGAGGCGAGTTTGACAGAAGACCACGACAGTGGCACAAAGGCAAACAAGGAAGGTGGTGAGCAGAGGACCAACAAGGAGAGAAATGTGTATTCCGACTTGATGGAGGACTTGCACATTCCCCCGGCTGTGCATAGCCATGACAATCAAAGAAAAGACGCCATAGTGCATCGTGGGAGAGGACACTGAAAAACACCTGTTACAGGAAACACAAAGGCCTACATCAGACTCCTATCACGGTCCAACAGAAACACACAGGCTGGCTGTGGAGAAGAACTCTGCATGAGGGCAGATTGAAAATTGCTGGTGTTAGCTGAACCAAGCGACTCCCCCAGTAGACGGACAAAATAAAAGTAATCCAAGTGAAGCCATGTTTGCATTGCGTCTTTGTTCTTTTAAATCAGAGGTATTATGTGGTATTATGTGTGAGTTAATTACTTTTTTAAATTAAACAAATTACAGTCCTGAGCAGTGGGCATGGTAGACACTACGTGATGATTAACACATTCACTGCCATTGACAGAGATCTCTGTCATTAACTCTTTGACTGCCAATGACGAGATTTCTCGTCATATTTTGAGACGAGATTCTGTTTCCAGTGGTTTTACGCTAGATGGCGCTGTTCGCTAATACATGAGTGACCATTTTATTCTCAGTCACACACACAGATCCAGGAGATCACATGATCGCAAGATCTTCACCATTCACTTCCTTGTTATTCGATTTGGAAAAACACCTTTTTCTCGCCTCCCTGGATTTCCTCTGAGACATGCTATATTCAACCGCCTATAACTAGCAAACGGGGGGTCACGATGAAAGTACAGAGAAACCCTCCGTGTTTAGCTACGATCAGGGGATCGATCATACTGGAGATAAACATTCTGTGACTAGTTGAAAAGGTAAGGAAAACGAAAAGCCACCAGCAGTGGCTTAGCAAACAATGTTTTATTTCTGTCAGTCAAAGAGTTAACTAAGAGTTAAAAAAAAAAAAAAGGTGATACAAGGTTTCTGCCCGACGGCAACGATATGGAGAAAAAGTGGGAGATGCCTTCTCCCTATCCCGTTATTTTTTATTCAACGAAGAGATGAGATGCAGTTCAAAACCAGAGAAGAGAGACTAAGCCAGCTTAGAGCTCAGGGGAAGAAAATAAAATCCAACTTCACGCCATACATATATTTATTGTCATTTTCATCAAATTCTCCCAAATTCTGCATTGTGTTAAGCAGGAGCACGCAGTGGGACTTAATGAGGATGACTCAGGCCTGAGCGTGACTGGCTTATTAAAAAACAATACCCAAGGGTGGGCATCAGCAGTCAGCACAAATGAACAAACAACTCTATTGCCCCACCACCACCCCCCGCCACCCACACACGCTGTGGTTTTCCATAAGCAAAATAAATCAGACTGAATATTTTCAGACCAGAGTGACCCAAAACAGTCCACTCGGTTTGCGGTTAGGAGGTATTAGGAGAGATAACGGATCATCATTTTAATCACTGTTCAACCCAGGGCCGCTGACGGAGCCAGGCGCGTTAAACAAACTGAGATGGATTGGGAAATTACCACAGAGAGTGGTCACCCTCATTTATTCAGTAAAATCGCTTCGAGGGGAAGGCTGAAGCAGAGGGCATAAGCCCATAGGGGCAGAGAGACAATACTTTACTCAACATAAACTTTTCTGGCGAGTAGACAAATTCAATCCCAGCCTAGGACGTGCTCTAATGTAAACCTGTCTCTAGTCTGTGGGTGATGCAGCAAGAGATAGGGTCCTGAGGAGGTTTTTGAGGTTCAACAGTTGGCCATCTAAAATTAATCAAGGTTGTCAGCCTGCTAGGTAGACCACCTCCTACACTATAAAATTGACCCCTAAGTTAAGAAGACTCAGGATGTTACAGTACAAGTTCTCTATTATGCATGGTAGATAGGGGTGTCACAATTCTCAAAATCCACGATTCAATATTAAGACCACGAATCAATCCACTTTTTGTATTTATTTCACCAGCAGCACTGCTATGGTAGACTACCAAGTCTGATTTGCAAAGAAAAACACTTTCTATTTATATAGTTTCTCATTATGCTTGTTTATTTTTATAATAACAAGTTTTGGTTCCCTCAACACCTGTGCCAAACTGTCACTTGTGTAAACATCATATATGGGGAATATTTCAAGCCATTAGTGGATTCTCAATTTCCCAAACATGTAGTGCGCTGTGATGGTCGAGTATCTCTGTGTTACACAGCTCTTCAGTAATGCTCTTATTTTGAACGTAAGTCAATGGTTTACTTGACGAATGTGCAAAGCTTTGCAATAGACAGACAAAATAGTGCTCTTTTGAAATTGACAAATGAACCAACATAAACAGTAATACTTTTCATACGGAAGCCCACAGTAATTCATTTCCGATGGGAGCCGAGTGAGAAGGTCCCATCTGTTGCGGTCGGAGCAGTTGAATGGTCTCATCGGTCTGACAGAATCTCTGAAGGTAGTACATTCTACGCACACATACAACATACCAGCTGTGCAGTCTTTGAAACGTTTTCCCTTGTGCGCAAAATACAGAAAGACTAGTAACAGCATGCTCCTTCTGGACCTACGCATGCACGGGATGAACAGAAAAGAAATACTGCAGGAATAGCAAACCTGCATATGATTTCAGTGCTCGAAAGCCAACGTTGATTTCAATCGATTTAGAATTTAAATCGATTGAATTTAAAATGGGAGAAAGTGGTTGGACCAGACCACACTACAGGTGCTGAGCAAGAATTTTAGAAACCAAGTTGTGTTATGACCCTGATTCATACAGATAGCATGCAATTACCCCAAGTGTATTTACTCAGCAATGTCCTAGAACTGTCCCCTATGGGAAATGACTGATGTTGTACCTTGTTGCAGCAAAGAGAGGAGGCATACCAATGGGCACGAACAGGCTAAAAATGTAAAAATATCCTTTTTTTTATGAATCAAGCTAAACTCATAAAAGCATTTAATAAACTAGAGATTGCATTGTACATCTGACACTGTTATGCAATTTTATCAATTGCATAACAGTGTCAGAGGTACAATGCAAATTAAGCCATTTCCACGTCAGATTGATAGCACAATATTTGTTCAGTGGCAAATATAGTGTGTTTTGATGTTCAAAATGTTGTCATTCCTACCTTAAACCCTGCTACATAAGAGAAAAGGGTTCAACTGTCCAAATTTACCGACATTTTGTTCTTTTTTAAGATCATGATGCAGAAAACACACTAAATATGTTGTATGTACGTCCATGCGTTTGTAGTAAGACCTACGTAGGCTGTGTATAGACAATTATTTGACATTTCCTAGTCATGTCTGATCATAAAGTTATAATTAATTTGTTGTTATAATACATTTCTGTGTTGCTGATGTGTTGGCAAAACAGGATATTATAGTGCGGCTCAAGTACTTTAATCATCACCGCTGAAATCCTGCATCCTCCATAACTGCAGTGCATAGGGCTGCATATACTTTGCTATAAATACGTATGGAGTTTGCCCTGTCTGAATCTGCATGGCGAATGAACCCTGCTGATTTGGTGACTTCATGGCCTAACCTCCAGCACCACAATTTCCACTTAAACACAAGAAGATCTCAAAATCTAATCGACAGATTGCCATGAAACTTGCTCAGTGCAGTTATACTCTGCAGAGGATGAACTCTACGGATCTCATATACATGAATGAACAAAAAAAAGACAAATGCCAGGGAATAGAGTTCAGGAGAACCTACTGTAACCCCTCTCCTTTTCAAATTCTCCCCTTCCTAGTACATGCTGATTGGTCAGTAAAAGGCAGTAGCGGTCTTGTGTTTATAGCCCCAGCACAGAGATGATTATTTAATGAGAAGTTGCCTCACTTCCTCAGAAGCAATAACTGCGCGCACGCGCACACACACACACACACACACACACACACACACACACACACACAGAGTACAGGTGCATTCACATTAAGTCCTAGGAAAAAAGGTTGAGCCTTCCACAAAGTACAGATGCCATGCCACGCCATGAAGACTAATGCGCGCGCTGTGCACACACCAAGGGTCATGGACATGGAGTGTCTCTGGGATGCACATTTTCAAATAATTATTTTTTTTCCTGGTACTTTCATAAAATCCTATGAAAAGGCTGATCTAACAGCAGCCCACCATACTACATTAACAGTAGAGTACAGTCTTCAAGTCACAGAATAAACCTGAGCACTAGCTACTTTTACTGCTTGAGTACAGGCATAGACCACTTTCAGCATACATACTGTAAACCAGTTTAAAGATGTAGAACAAAAGGATTGCACTGCCTCTTGAATACCACTTAAGATCCCTCAACACAGCTTATAACACAGAGTAGAGCTACTGCCTAGTCTGCCTAGTAAACATGGTGCCATTGGTGTGGATTCAAAGCTGACCATTTATTTTACCTAGGCAGGTTAAACATGCAATTAAGTTTAACCACAATTATATGTACGATAGTATATAACATTATTTACATTGCCTTATTTACAGCCTTGCCAGATGTCAAACACAATGGTATTATAACTGTTTATTCTGATCTGAGTACAAAGGGCAATTGTGTACTCTACAGGACCTGCAATACAGATATACCTGCATAGTGCATACACATTGCCAGGCAACATAATTTGTTACTCACTGTGGAACCATAAGCTTATCATTACCTCCATGTCAAACACGTATAACAACCATTAACCTACCCACACCGGCGCACACTCAGCATCATCACCTCCCAGACTGTACTTGGCACGAATACTTATAGTGCCGCACAGGTCGCACACTAAGTTATAGTGTTGAGCAGATATTATGATCAAACAATTGGTTTAAACAAGTTTAAAGTTGACTATCGAAGTTTGACATTTATCTTCTTTACATTCGAAGGCTCGCCTAAGTTTAGTTTGTGTTTGCGAGACCCTGCACTAACAGAGGTTCAAGAAGTTATGACCCTATCAAAACTAAATGAACCCACAAACGTCAGCAAGGTTATTCACTCTGACAAATTTACCTTGTTCTTACTGCTGCCAACTAAAATCATAGAGGCTCTACCGTGAACTGTAAAATACTACATCCCCCCCTTTCTGTGTTTGTCATGTTTACAACACTGGCAGTGGTCTGCCTTTGGGTGGTCTGAAGCGTGCACTTTGTCCTCTCATATCTCCCGCTGAATGATGAGGCCATTTTCTTCCATATTTCTGCAGCCTTGGCCTGAGGACGGCTGTTTAGTAACTCATGCCTATCAGCCCCCCCCTACAGTACCGCCATAAAATGAGAGCCTGACCAATGCCAGATTGTTGGGTCCGATGCAATCCCATTTTGGGAGAGTCCTAGCCCACAGATAACCAATGTTTTACCATATTTTGTCAAACAGTGCAAAGTTTTCTAATCAATTTCAGTTTCTATTTGAGAACATTTAACCTACTGTATAGGCAAACAATTACATAAAACATTTTTGATCATCACAACATCAGCGTGTTGTGAGTTCTGCTGTCTTGGAATATTCTTTTTTAACTTTTGCCTATAATGACATGCCTAGAGTAGGGATGCAAGGTTGAAAGTGGTTATACATTGGGAAACATCAGCTGCATAATTGCAGATACTGAAAAAAGTCAAACACTGGCCAATATATCTGTCTGGCCGATATATTGGTCAGGCTCTAATAAAATGATTGAAGTAGTATGAAAAGGCAGTGCAAGTCTTTGTACTGTGCTGGGGCCGACTGACAGCTGATCTTTTAATCTAGCTCTATTAGGAATAGGGAGGTTTGGACTCAGACCTGTCAAGGTTACTACTAGGCCTCGAGGGTTTCTGATCATAAAAGTCATTTGAGCTGTTATTGAGCCGGGATTACAGAGGAGCGCTGATGGCTGGCCTCGTCTTGGTTACTTAGCGTTGCAGATGTGACCGATCGTTCCATTGAGGCTGATGTGTTTGCTCCGTTTCTGGGTCGTAAAAATCTGGCAGCATAAGCATGAGCTCACTGGCTACCGTTGTGTCGCCCTCTAGTATCCTCCCCATCTCTGTTTGTTCTCCTCGCCTCATTCTCCCTCGACTCCTTTTTTGGCAGATTCTGTCTGAGGTCACAAATGACTGAATAATATATAGAGAGGTATGGCTGTGAAATCACTGCTGTATACACACACACACACACACACACACACACACACACACACACACACACACACACACTGAATAAACAGGCTGTTGACAGCTAAACAGGGCTGGGCCGCTGCAGGGCTTTGCAACTGGCTTACCTGCTGAGTCATCAGCATCGAGGGCTACACAGTAAAAATCCTCAGTGTTAATTTAACTCAGTGTACAAATGTAATCAAATGGACCCTTAATGGTCCATTTGGTTACATTTATACACTCTCGGGACTTACAAACAGATTGAGGATTTTAATGTGTACAAGCATGATGAAACCCAGTACAAAATTCCCTGTAACATAGGAGACGATCGGGTCACGTTCAGAAAGAAATATGAAATAGTGATGAAAGTATGTTCTATGAATAATTTATGAATAGAGCGGCAGTGTGTCACAGAAAAGCCTACAGTCCCGTTTCTTAAATTAGAGGTCACAGGCCTGGCTACGGTTTGTGATCGCATGATTAAAGAGGCTATATCTTTCCATGGTCATTGAGTCAGGGTCCAGTATTGTATTTGTCATTTGCGTCTCGGACTGAAAATCACTGCATGGTCTAGTGAAACAACTTCATAGCTTGCGTCTTGGGGATGCCCTCACAATCTTCCTTTGGTTGGGGTTCACTGAAACACACAGTACATACAGTAGGGATGCAAGTTCGAAGACATGGAAACTAAGGCAAATATAAGAAGCCAATTCAGGAGTCATACGCAATGAAATATACTGAGTAATACACTTTATTGCATATCTCATCATATTTCAGGTGGTCAGTTAAATTTGCGTAAATGAGCAAACAAACAAAGTAAGCGCTAGAAATTGAAGCACAACGTTGATTGTGTTTACCATATAGTAGACCCTCCAGAAAAACACGGGCAAAAATCCTTGATTATGCGGGATAAAATCCTTGATTATGCGGGATAAAATCCTCGATTTTGCGGTGAAATATGCGACATTTTTATGTGATTTTATGCGGTGTAATTGTTGCAAAATATGTGAAAATATGCACCGCATATTTCACATATTATGCGATGTGCATATTATACAATGCTATGGGATGCGATGCGCATATTATGCGATATGCGCATGTTATGCGATGTGATGCGATGCAGCCTTTTTGAACAAAATATATCCCAGCATAATCATGCGCCATTTTGCTGATTATGCGGGAAATGATGCGATCGAATAATCGCATTTTTCTGGAGGGTCTAATATAGCCACACTCTTTAGTGGTTAAGAAGCGTACAGGACTTGGTGGATTTCAGCTGGCTATCCCCCACATTACAGGCTCCATGAACCATAGCAAGACAGGATCCAGCAGCATCCAATCAGTTGCATAGATCCACTTATTCACACTCTTCTAATCTTTTTATCTGGACATGAGACGACAGACAGAACTCCTTCAGTGGCATCCCCATATGTTCACATCACACCACAAACATGAAAGGCTTTAGTTCTCTCTCCATGGAGGAGAGGCCAAGAGGTGAGCCAGAGACACTGAGAGATAGAGAGAGACAGACAGACAGACAGACAGACAGAGAGGGGTCTGGAAGAGAAAATAAAACATATTTGAGATTCAGGCATGACCAACGAGGAGGACAACAGAGTGAACAAGAGAGTGAAGGACACAGAGAGAGAAACAGCAATAGGAGAGGTGTCTGACGGGGCTACAACAAAGAGATATGATCCCTGCTAGAATCACACATTGCCTCATTTTAATTGGCAGCCTGTACCGGCAACCTAATGGCTGGTGAACGCTTAGTAATGCCCTGCCTTGCTATTATGTTAATTTGCTTCTTTGTTTGTCATTTTAATTAGGATAATAACATTTTGGTGAGGCAGTATGGGTGCACGCTAGGGCTGAGAAAATAACCGCATTACCGTGGTTATGTGTGCACCGTGGGGTTGAGCTCATTACCAGTTTAATTATTTATTTTTGTTGGTGAAAAATGTGCACATGGTATGTGGTATAAAATAAACAATAATCATTGTTAAGTTATCATAATTGATTTTCTTCAATCCTATGTTCATGGACTTAAAGCCCCACTATGCAATGTTGTATATCAGTGGCCACTATGGACACAAATTACATGGCAGCCAAAGTCTTTGCCTTCACTACCCAAGATTCCCTGCGTCCCTGCTCAGTCGCGCTATATATGGAACTACATGGGCGGGTGGGGCTTTCCATCGCCACTGGGCCGGGCTTTCGCCCAACTGGACTTGGGAAGCCCCTTCGGTGGGGGCATTGTCACATTCTAATACAGCCCGAAAACCCCATTCCAGCACCTGCCTCGTGGCGTGCCTCGCTAATCCTTAAGACAGCCAACCCCAACCTCCTGGAATCAAATCCCGCTGCCGCCATTATTTTTCCAACAACCGCAGATTATTTTTTTTCAACGATTAAGTGTAGTTTTTGACCATGACGGAGGCGTGCCGTCTCAAGCGAACTTGAGCCACGAGAGGCACCGCCGAGCGAGCTAAAGAGCGAAATTTGCTTGAGCCGTCCGAGTTATGTTAAGGCACAGAATCGTAAATCATGTTTTGGGGAGAGCGTTTGACCCAACTGCCACTCTAAGTGACTACTGGGCAATCACAGCTTGTCTAAATGGGCGTGGCTTTGCAGGAACTAGTAGTCGTGAATGAAGCTTTGGTGAGCTCCGTGCCCGTCTGCTCATGCACTGCGCAGTTCATGAGTTTTACACAGACACGTGGCTCATGTTTATACATGATAGAAGGTGAGTTACATTTGTTTGTTTCAAGAGGAGATGGAATGTTTGAAGTGGGGGGTAACAAACTCAGATCAACGCCAACATTTTACTTTATAATGTTGTAAATAATATGCTATATAGTTACATAGTAACAGACTAAAAGATGCTTTAAGAAGCTATAAACTGAAATTTGCACTTACTTCAGCTGCACGGGAGGGGGATGTGGGTGCGTGCAGTTAACCGCCGGGATCTGCTACTATTCACCGTGGTAAGAAACATTCCATACGTCACAGCCCTATAGTGCACGCTCATCCTCTCCTCTTTTAGTAGACAGTCATGTGGAGCTTTGGAGAGCAGCCACATAGATAAATAACAAGGAAATACAGCAGAGCGCTGGGGAAGGATATGGTTAGGTTGTTTCCCAACTGCAGGGCCAAAGGGGATACTAGGTACTGTTTCACCATTGCAAACAAATGTATCTCAAATAACAATTCTGTTGATCCTGGGCCAATGGGAGACCATTTCTCAGCTGGGGTGTTGATTGAGAAGTCTAATATTTTCCGTGGAGGTATTGATAGTTGCTTGGTATCACCCATCCCCGGCCTACTTAGCCCCTGGAGGAAAAGGGGGCTATTGTTGTTAGAACTGTGACAAATGTGATATGACAAACACATTGCACTCCCATTAGCCGCCTGGCGTCATGGTGATATGATCTAATGAAGAAATAAACACATCAGCTGCCCCTTCCCCAGTCACAGATCGAGATTGCTTATTTAAATTGGCAATAAAACTTTGTAATTGCTGTGTAATTAGACAGGTAATGTTGCATACACTGATGTTTGCTTTGGATGAGCAAACTCCCGGTTGATGTTTGTTTTATGCTAGCTGCTGCCCTTGAGGGCTCTTGCCTACTACGAAGCAGTGATTTATTTTTTTTACCTGAGCCAACACGTTGTGCGGTTTGTGTGTGCTTATGGATAATGTGTACGTGCTAAGCCTAGCAACATAAACCCTGAGGAGATAACAGCGATTTGAACTGATCTGTCTCGTTTATGCAACATGTAGAGCGAGAAAATGATAGGACTTACAATCTCAGGAGGAGAGAGAGAGCGAGAGAGGAAAGACAGAGTTAAAGAGAGAGCGAAAACAAGCTGGCAGCCAACCAGGTTACATCGGTTTACTCTTCAAATGAACCATGACAAATCCCAACCACTTGTTCACAGCCCAACACACAGAAACGAACAGCACTTGTTTAATTCCCAGTAGCACGCAGGTGGATTATAATGGCAATGGATGACTCTCTTCAATCAAGTGGGACAATCTGCAAGCACAGCATATTTGTTTCAAATTGAGTTGGAGGTAGGCCTACTTGTAGTTAGACCTGTCAGTCATCCAGTTTAATTGCCTCTGCCTTTGTAAACCTGCTGTCTGCTTGTCTGTTCCCCCTGATGGCTTGAAATAGGAGTTTAAAAAATAATGATTAGCATTTGCGGCAACAGGCATGGTGATACCATCTACAGCAAAACCCGAATTTGCAAATGAGATCAAATCAAGTAGTCTAGATCAAAACATTACATACAAAATAAAATGCATAGTTAATAATAAAATAATTATAGTTGATAAATAGTTACGTTTATGTTTTATTTTCACACTCAAATAGACTGATGCAATGTTGTGTCCACAACTTAAGAAAATTGTGCCCATGGTGAAAGCACAGAATAGAAATCAATTTATTTCCCCAGTCCATCTGAATGATTGTGGTGTCGGATCAGTTGTCTCGGAGGCAGGCTGTGAGCCTCACAAAAGGTGAATGGCCTCAGAAAGAATCAGCACCTCCTGGCCTCCCATCAGCCCTCTCCTGATCACTGCTGATGTGTACAGTACTGACCCACAGTACCGAGCCTAGACCCCTAATCACTGATACGAAGAAGGGGCCTGACTGACTCGTTCCACTAAAGCAGCCAGTGATATCCTGCAGACAGCAAGCATCTCTGCATCAGTTCAGTTGAGAGTAGTTTCCCCACTGGAATCTATGTATTTGTTTACTATTTTCTGAACACTTTCAATGTACACATAGGGGAGAGGGGAGAGTGGCATTTACAGAGAAAAATAAAAACATGGACATACAAGAGCAGAATACCAAGAAACAGGAAGCATAGAAAACATACTCCATGTCAGCCAAAGGCCATAATCTCAAATCCCGGGGCAGTATTTCTATGGAAGGTGAATGAGTAATGTCGACCACTCAGCTACTGTTGTTCGGGTACCCTTGAGAACCAGAACTGACCTCTCAGCTGATCCACTGGAGCTGCTCAATGGCCCACTATAAAAGATGTTTGTTGTACTGCATGGGGCAGCAAGGTGACTGCGAATATGTATACAAGTGAAAGTGGGAAGCCATGCGTTGCTGAAAAGCAGTATGCAAGGTCAGTCAAGCTTCCTTCAATACACAAAGGTGAATAAGCTCACAATGGGAAAACTACAAATATAAGCTTTTTTATTTTTGCTAGCAAATTCCTGTGAAACTTCGAAAAATATTGAGGCGCACCTGTGTTAACTACAGTAGTATGTTTGTGTTGGGGGATTTAGAACGACGCTTTCAATGAGCAAGATTGGGAAATTACTGTAAAAGAAAAGCTTTGAGGTGGGAGTACTGGTAAGGGGAGCATTTTGATAATGAGAAACAACTCCAGGCCATAGACTGGAATACTCAATCACTGTGTAGCTGCATTCTGCTTTGTGACAACTACGACACCACTAGCCTGGTGATGGGAGACAGGAACTTGGCATGCACACTGGTTTATGATAGTGCCTGGTAATCCGTGCCCATCTAGACACCCTCACCAGACGCTGAATCTGATGGGAACGGCAACAAGAATGAAATCGATGCTAGCACACAAGATAACGGGAAACGTGGGTCAGGTAGACTTGATCCTAATCCAGGAAGGAGAGCACTAATCCAGGCATGGCAGAGCAATGCCGTTTGAGATATTGTATCCCATCACAGAATCAAATAGGAGTTCTGTGATCTTGCCCATGTCAAATTCCTGCACTTTTGATGTGGATAACATGTCATAAGTGCAGGAAAGAGAAATCATATCGAGATTGTTTCACTGCCCTCTTTAAACATAGGAGAGTTGGCTTAGTCACATGGCAGCCTCCAGCAGCTGGAAAAGGGAAAGAGGACAGAGGGGAACTGAGAGAACTGGTAATGGGAAAACGGAGAGATGGAGAAAACTGGTGAGGGGAAACACCAGACTTCCCACTATGAAAACTATTATGTGGAATGTGGAAATAAACATAAGTCCAAACTCAGTGACGTTGAATGGTTGCTGGACTGATTGAGTGAGTCATCCACGGAATTCAATAAAAAAAATAACAATAAAACCCTCACACTGCACAGAATGAAACCCTGAGGAGAGCAGAAAGTATAAGTCACTAAAGTCACATTACATGGGCTGAAGTAAAATTCCTGGCAGTGGCACTTTCTCTACTGAGGAGCTTGTGCGTATGCCTCTGTCGCTGCACTTTCGCCGTCTACAGTACATACCGGGTAAAGTCAAAAGAAAAGCCGAGCTCACACTCGCTTCCTGTGTGAAACCAACACACTGGCAGCATAGAGGGACACTGTCAGCACTCTCTTTTGAGAGACAGACTGGAATTCGGTGAGAAAAATAAATGTCATTCAGATATTCAACCTTTTCGTCCAATATGTCTGTCACGTTTTACACCATCATCTATCTATATTTCACAAAACGTCCATCCGTCCGCCCATCCGTCCGTCTGGACATACCTCGGGCACCACCCAACTGATTGACCACAAGCGTGTGGGAATTTGGTTGTACCAACTTTTGTCAAGAACCGAAAAACCATGAATATCTGTGTCTGTCTGTCTGTGGTGATGCCCCAAATCTCTGTGTTTGGGCGGGCGTAGGCATCGGCTTCCATGATTGGCCAACCTGTCCCATTGGCTTCACGGATTGGCCGTCCTTTGTGTCATGTTTGTGCCGTTGCGCAAATCAGTAAGTGGTTGCGTGTACAACAGAACTCCATTAGAACTTCAAATATGGAGATATTCTCCAAATATGGAGATATTCTCCAAATATGGAGATATTCCCGTATCTCCATATTTAGTCGATCGATTGCATGGCAGTGGGTACCGCACTGGGTACTCGGACAACAAGTACTACCACTGTACAACTGTACAAGTACAATGGGTATCGCATAAACGGGTGGGGCATGCATTCCCAACTTGCAACGTTCCTGTGTAAGCCAGTGCCCGTTTATATTCTGAAAGAACATAACTCGTTTATATTCTGTACAAACATAGAGCACCGAAGTCTGACATCACTGCCACTAGAGGGCGCTGTTCCGCTGGTTTGTTGCTTTATTTTTTGTGTTGAAATCCCCATTGGAGAATCTTAGATCACGTCATGAGAACTGTGTTGAACACAGTTCCAAAAATAAACACACCACCCTGGCGTTTCTGTCAGGGGGGGTGGCTCTGCATCGTTTATGATATTCATTCATATTTGATACAGCCTGTTTCAGGCAAAAATGGAATTCATTCTGCCTTAAAAGTCTTAAGAACTACACTTCCGGGTCTGAAATCACTGTCCCTACAGCAGCCGGCGTTCATGGGAAATGTAGTCTTTGGGTCGTTTGACTCGTTTCTAGCGTTCATTGTGTTACTCTTTGGGTAAATGTGTACATTTCCACCTTCAGTCGATGCTTCATATCCATATGAGTAAAATCGCAGAGGTGGTGTCTTTATTTTTGGAACACAGTTCTTATATGAGGCGATGTAAGATTCCCCAATGGGGATTTCAACACCAAAAATAAAGCCACGAACCAGCGGAACAGCGCCCTCTAGTGGCAGTGAGGTCAGGACTTCAGTGCTCTATTACTTGTTTATATTCTGTAAGAACATTACTCATATGAGTGCAAGTACACTGCATACTTCAGTATGGATGACTGGTGCTTGGTTAGCAACGCTATTATACCAAAAATAATCTAGATATAAATGATCATCATTATTTAATTCATGGAAGTGGAGGCTAACTCCACACGGTTTGCATGGTGCAGGGAGCACTCTCTCCCTCTTTAAAGGAGAGTGCCGGTCATTTTAGGTTGTATGTTTGATGTGTCGCTAATCACTCACCAACATACAAAGGAACGTTTCTCTCACAAAATCTGGCACACGCCAGGTTCTGTGAGAGAAACAAGCAACCAGCGCCATGTCGTTCTGCACGAACGGTAGCTCATGCGGGACATTCAGTGTATGTTTGAGTATCATGAGACTCCACGATGAGTAGTAGTAGAAAAAAAAACTTTGCATCGGTTAAAATAGACGATTTTCACTCTTACGCACGTCTCCCATTATGCCGCTGCAAGGGGTCTGCAGAATGGACAACAGGGGCAGATCCGGAAATATTCAACGTTCCTTTGTATGTTGGTGAGTGATTTGCGACACATCAAACATACAACCTAAAATGACCGGCACTCTCCTTTAATGCAAGTGGGGTCAGACCAACCCATCTCCATACACTAAGCAAAGTCCCACCGAGATGTCAACAGAAGCCAATTACCCGCTGACGGGGGCAAACCGAGCCGCAGTCGAGGACCGAGAGAAGAGGATAGTGGGAGAGGGAAAATAGGGGGCATGGAAAATAAGTTAACCCACTAAGGCCTGAGGTTCCGATTCTACAAAATGTCTTCTAAAGCCTAACAGTTTTCTGAAAAACTCATGCTGCTATATCAGTGGTTCTCAAACAACGATGGACTGCCAAGGAGGAGGAGGTGTGTGTGTTGGGGGGGCTACTGCCTGTGCATTATGTTTCCTGAAGTCGAACCTCTATCCTCTCAGTCACACACCACCACACCACCTGTAGCTGTGGGGGTCAGCCAAATGTTTGAGTAGTGCAAGTTAAAAGATTAATGAATCCAAATGTTTCCGTTTAGAGAGATAGGTAGTGTGAGAGTAGATGTTGGCTGAGGAAAGCAGAAATGAAGTCATGCAGGCCTCTATCTGATAAAAAACACATCCTGAAGATACAATATCTAGATCTGCAGCAGGGTTATATCTCCATCCTTCCTGTGTGTTAATCATCACTCTTTAGGCAGGTCAGCTAGCTAATGCATGAAATCAAACCACAAGGTCTCTTCTTAGCGGAGTATTATTAGGCCTACGTTATCAGCTTGATAAGTTGATACCCTGATACTCTTAACAATCAGCCCAAAGGAACACAGATTCACGATCACCACCATGCACTCTTCACATTAGGCTTATCACGCAACACAAGCATTAAAAACAAACAACAAAAAACATCTAAAATTATTACCTTACAGTGTGCAGTTGGAGGCTACTTTTACTCACAGCACGAAACCATAGCTTTTCAAATAAACATAGACTGACATTGCGAAGAAGACCGAACCACAAGACATTATCTGGAGATGTCTGAAAGGAACACGGAGGTTTATTGTACTGTTGCTTCATTATCACTGTGTAATGTGCTTGTACATGAACACATATTTTGGGACCATAAATTGGCTGTGGCCTACAGCCCTGTCCCAGCAAGTCAGAGCCCTAAGCAGGTAAACATATTTATTCAAGCTAGAGAGAGAGATAGAGCGAGAGAAATGAAAAGAAGAAATAAAATAGCAGTGAGTGTGACTAAAAAGCAAGCAATTATAGACGGAAAAATACAAAGGGTGAACTATGCCTATATGTGCTGAAGCTGAGTTTGGTTCTCCAACAAAGGGTGACCATGACCACAGTAGAGATAGATCAGTGTTCCAAACGGGGGAAAATATTACATTAACATATTTATTATTATGTTAATGTTACTTTCTATCAAGACTATTCTGTCCCAAGATGACTAGAAAGTCAGGTGTACTACTGTGTATTCAGTTTTAACTGTAATATAAGAAAAAGCACAACTCCTCTTTCTTTTCCTTTTCAGAATTCATTTATTTTACTGATACTAGGGTGTGAATTGTTTAGTTGCTTTGTCCATTTTGTCTTATGCCTCTATGAACGATGGTAAGCTTAGAATGTTTCATCTTCCCCCGAGCCGTTACGTAATTAAACATCAGATTTCATCTTCTTGTAGACTGAGAAACAGAGATATTCCTACAGAAGAGAGGATTACCTAGTGAAACACAAGTCACAGACAAAATACTTATTTCAGACACAAAGAAAAGGGGAAAAAAAGGTTTTCAAGATTTGCTATTCTGCCAAGTAAATAGGGATAGGAAAAAGAAAATATAAATCTAACCTGAATGTGCATTGGGGTTGACTTGAGATGGAATGGGGATATCATTTAAAAACATTAAAAATATATCGGAAGCCCTGACAAGAGAAGAAATACAAGACAGTCTAATAACAGTGTTCTAATAAATGAGAATGATGATTCGCCTGCTGTATCAAAGTGACATATTATTTCCACTTACTGTAGCCTGGTTGAAAAGTTTTGTTGTTTACAACACAAAAGCGCGAACAAAGTATTCCATCAAAGCAGACAGGGAAAACGCTTTTGAGTGTTGTAAGCGTAACATTTAAAATCCTCATAAAAGAGAAATAATCAAAGGCAGAGTGACATAAGGTTTGTTTTTCCCCTTGAAAATAATGGCAGACAATATTTTCATAATGGAATGTGTCTGAATGGAAAAGCAAGAAATATTCTATATTTTTTTCAAAGAAAAATATAATTTTCAAAAGCTATCGAAACTGAACCAAAACCGTGACCCTCCCTGCCCCATCTGACTTGCTATTTATCGATAGCAAGTCACTAGGCGTGCAGTTTGTGAGAGACGCTGCCAAAAACCACAATGGTATTTAGTGACAAAGCTTCATTATACTATACAGGGGAAATCCAGATGGCATGGCATCACACGCGGCCGCATTGACAAACTACATAAGATAGCTTTATAAATACTTCATCTGTAAGTTAAAAAATGCTTCAAAAGAACACTGCTAGTGTAACTAAGAGATTAGCTAAAAATAAATATATATATATATAGATTGTCAGCTAATGATAGCAACTTTCACACTCTTCATGAGTTTCACTGGCATTTCCTGGTAGTACACAAGGAGCTTAGAATATTTGCAGAGAGAAAGATGTGCTGTCTGTTTTGTGAAATTGGTCTACTTTTGAGGGGACATACACACATACAGACAAACCAAGTCAGGCCAAGCCATGAAAAAACCTTAACAACGCTCAAATCCTGTACTAAACTCTTTTGAGGAAGTGCCCTGGCACACAACGCGGTCTCTCTCTACCACCCAGTGGTTCTGTTGATCAGGCTCTCATTGTCAGCCAGCCTTCCTTCCTTTCCAGAGAACCTACCTGCCCATTTACTGTGTCTCCCTGCTTGTTACTACAAGTCGGGGCAGAATCTCTCTGCCATGTGCAAACAGCCAAGTCTGGCACAGTTATTGACACTCAAGGATCAGGTTTCAGGCAGTACAGTCTGTCAACGGAGCTGACCCGCAGTACAAACTGTGATGACCCTTATCCACTATGCTGAGCATGCTGCTGAAGGCATCAAACAACTGAACATGGAGACTATGTTTACTCTAGTGAATCATCAGGCAAATCACAGTATTTGGGTATAAACCAACACAGGCTGGAATGGATGGTCTTTGTGTGCTGTAGAACCGGGATTTGAGCTTTTCCTTGTCTAAACCTGAAAATAAATAAATAAACCACACAGGTACTTATTTTTACCCTCTCTAGATCCCAACACCACAGAAAATATTGAAAATGTGAGATGGCGATGTGAAAGAAAATCAGATCTGTGCTGGCAGCTGGTATAAATGAAGCCAGTGGAGCCAACTCTGGGCTCTGTTTTCCTATTCAATTTCAAACAGACACATTTTATTTCTACTCCTATGTCTGCATCCCTTCTGCTTTGAAACTTTGAAGCCACCTTTTTCCTGTCTGGCAGATATAAAAGGTAAACATAATCCTTTAAGACAGTTGTACAACAGTGCAGGCTGGACACCTATTCATTACAGACTGCATAAAACCCCCATTCTCCAAGTGCGTCTTGTTGTAATGTGGCACAAATGATTACCACTTCTGCAGTGCAGCCTTGGAGCAAACAAGACACACTTTATCAGTGCTATCCTTATGAACCACTAGCCTATTTCCCATTATCTTCAATTCATGCATAGAGGGATAACAACGATCTTGTACAAGACTGTTCCTATTATCTATATAATGAAAGGATATTCTCCATTTAGCTTTTCTGTATTTTCTGGCCCATTGAGCTCATTATTCATGCATGTGTCGAGTAGAGCCACACTAATATTGGTCGGTCGCTATTGGCTTATCCAGATATATTGGCATTGTCTTATACTGTATGTGGTCCGATATGAAGAAATGTATTTGCAGTACACAATGCAGAAACAAAAAGGCATGATGTGTAACACACAGCAGTCCATGTGTATCTAGTGCTACACGATGCTGTTTGACACCAGTTGTCGTTATATTTTGTACATTTACAACTATAGCGTATGCATTATATTTCACGAAATACCAACACAAAATCAAAGCAGACCATATTAGTCACAAAAGCTCTGGAAATACTGAAGCATTTACCTTCACTGAGTAACATAAGGCTATTTTTCCAAATACGTAGAGCATGCTAAAGTTGTATAATTAACTCTCTCGGTTATACGTTACAAAAAAATCATTCTAAAGTAAAGTTACAAAACTAGACAGTAGGCAACATTGCATATTCAATTTCACTCTCTCCCTTTCTCGCTTGATCACTCTATCACTTTAACACACACACAAACGATGACAGCTGTCAGCAGACTTGATTTACAACAATAGCTGACCGCTTACAAAAGATTTGTTTATTTAGACCAGTAATTTAGCTACATTTATATCAATTTATATAAATCTGTTGTTGTTGCCACAGTAAGGTGACTGACTGTTGGGTTGTCAGCCAGGATCAAACGTGATATTTATGAAAGTCGCTCCTATCCAAAAGTTGAACTATTTTCTGCTTGAAGCGCCCAAGTGAGCCCAAGTGCCGAGCGAGGTGTGGTGCTGGGAAGATGAGCACTCCAGCGCAACTTTACAATTGAATTGCATGCCAGAAAGATGCTGGCACGCTTTCTTTGGTCACAGCCCCTATCTATGACAAATGTCATGTCACTTGTTGAGCTTATCACTTACTGTACGAACTTAGCCATGTAACAGTACATAATTCATTAACAGTAGTCACAATGCTTTAATTTGACCTTGCTCAAAATGTATGCTATTGCTAAAATCAGTACATAATTGAAATTATGGGCCAATTAGTAATTACTAATCGGAATATTTTTTACTCCCAAGTAAAAACTATACGATCAAACTAAGAAAAATCTAAACATTATAATAATGATAAGCTTTGGTTATTAATCAGATTTTAAAAAACGCCTTTGATAAAGATGACAACTCAATAATGAAAAGATTGAATGAACACAACAGTATTTTCTTTTAATCGTGTAACATATAGGCTCTAATGTCGGTATGTCGCGAGTTCAATTCCCAAGCATGACGACCTTTACTGTGTGTCACTCCCTGTCTCTCTCTCTCTCTGTCTCCTGTCACTCTCAAAAGTACTATCCAAATAATCCAATAAAGGCAGAAAAGCCAAAACAAATGTACAGTATATATATATATTTTTTTTTTTTCAAATTGTGCATTTCATGTTTGTGCCATCATTGAGCTAGGTCATTCACCCTCACAAAGTACACCAGATACTGCATTTGAACAAGTACAAAAAAAACTCTAGCTTGAAACAGGAAATGACAAATATATCAACCCTGTCCTTGTCAGACCTTGCTGTAATGCAGTGATTCTCAACATTTTTAATTTCAAGGAAGCCTGATTAGTAAGATTTTTATTTCTGGGGGACCCAATCTACGAATATCTTTTATTGTTACACTTGATTTGAGTGCTAACCAAGTGGGATCTAATGCCTTACAGCGAGTCTCCAGTTCGATTCTCAGCCGGCCAGATCATTGTGCTGCACGTTATTCCCCTACACTCTCCATAACTCCTGTCAATCTCCACTATTATCTATCAGAAAAAGTCTAAAAATTAAAAGAAGAGGGTGCCCGCTAGCCTAGCGGTCCAGGCGCATACGACATAGGCTGGTAATCCAGCTTGACAGTGTGTTGCGGGTTCGACTCCCGATCCAGGCGACCTTTGCTGCGTGTCACCCCCCCCCCCCCCCCCCATCTCTCTCTCCATTTCCTGTCAGCCTACTTTCCTATCAATAAAGGCAGAAAAGGCCCAAAGAAATATCTTTTTAAAAAAAAGACATGACATGGTCTGATGTAATTTTTTCCAGGATTCCTTTACTGTCTTTCCTTCCTTAGTGTCTTTATTGAAGTCTAGGTATAGAGATAACAGTGAAACTCAGATCAATATAGCCATTCTTGTACAGTATGTTTTTGCTGGGGTCCACCTATGACTTCTGAAGGAAAAGGAAAAGTAGGAATATTATTAACTAGCCACTAAATGGCACATCCCAGAAAGAAAGAAGGGAATCGAGAGAGAGATCCAGAAAGGGAGAAAGCTGGGCACAGGTGGTACAATGGATGGTTTACTCGCTCTTCTCTCTAAAGATTATTACAATAACATTGAGAAAGATGTTGGAGTGCAGAGTGTAAGTAAGTCGGTGTTCTGAAGGTTGATGTCCCACCTTGGATTTACTTTGTTGTGACATCTAATAGATTCACACTCTCAGTAGTTCTAGCCTTTGTTTTATTGTGTGAAGTGTGTGCGTACATGTGCGTGCGTGTGACAATGGCCAGATAATACAAAAAAACTAAATACAGCTTATATTCAAATTCTAGCTCCATGAAACCTCTAGGGTTCTCCACTTCACAGAGTTTCACCTTCTCAATTTGTTGAAAGGCAGACAAAAAACTGGCCTCATGCCGGTTGTTTGATGCATGGTGCTGGTCCAAGAATAATAATTTTACTGGATGTTTCTATTGTATAAACAATGATGCAACACAGACTTGGGCTAGGCAACAGTCATTTGGTGTAAAATGTAACTGGCTTTGACACTTCCTGGCGGAAGCTACGGTGGAAAACACTTTGGAAGGAAAGAAAGCGAAATGATGATCAATGCAAGAACAGCATCGTCTCTGGTTAGGCAGAGTGCCAGATTACTCTCAGGTGGTTCATTATGTCTGAAGTTAGCTTCTTAAACCACATTGCATGGACCAGTATTCAATGAGGAAGTAAAAAGTCCTCACCAAATCCTCCATTGACAGCCTAGTGTGACTGTTATATCTTGCTAAAAGTCTTCTATCGCTGACTAGTTGTTTAGCACAGAGGTTCTCAACCTTTTCAGGCCGTGACCCCCCCAAAATAATTACATTTGAACCCCACCTCCTCACCCTGACAAGCACTTGGAATTGTGGGAGTTGAGGCATTACATTTAGTTTGACTCGCTTCCACAGATCCCATAAATATTGTGAAAATAGTGCAATGTTTGCTTTTCTTAAATTATTTGAAAAGTTCCTTTTAGAAAGATCTGAAAAGTACTGAAATTATCACTTCACTGTCATCTGGGGACCCCCCGAAAATCATGTGGGGACCCGACCCACAGGTTGAGAACCACTGGTCTAACACTTCCCCTTCTGCTGAATGCCCAGCATTAACAGTCAGAGCAACATTACGCTGTGTGTGAGTAAATCCAGTTGAGAACCTCAAAGTTTTACAGATGAGTCTGCAAGGTGAGTAAACACCTTGGTTCTTATGCTTCAACAAAGCAAAATAAAAAGCATTTATATTGAATAGCGTGTGTCATGGACATAATTTCCTAATTCCAAAAAGTATAATTATGATTATTATTTAACTATGGTTATTAATATTTTGATATATTTTTTCCTAATCTTCATTCAACAATCCCCTCCAACAGTGCATTTAGTTAGACTTAGAGCAGGCTAGTGTTTGTTTCCCAAAAGGGGGTACATGTACCCCTAGGGGTAGGTGGAGATAATACAGTGGGTAATGTGAGAGAAAGTCAAAAATGGAAACATGCATTTTTTTTAAGGTTATGTTCAATGAAACATTTACTTTTTGTGCATCTGCTGATCATCTGTAGTGTGTTACACCAAATAAAAATAAAAATAAACTTGACTAGCAGAATTGTTCTGCAGAAATCAATACTTGTTTGCATAAGTTATGCGGTATAACGGTTTATGCCGTTATATTTTGAATATATTTACATCAAAACTCACTCAAATGTTATGGCCAGTTTAAAATAAATCTGCACAGGTCAGGAGGTACTAATTGCAAATCTTTTACTCCCATTTCTTATTTGTAATCTTATATTATTCAAAACGTTGGTTATCATAGCATCCACTCCCCTACGGCTTTCTGTTGACATGTTCTAAGAAAGGATTATACTATAGGGGGTATTTAAAAAAGTTAGAGAACCACTGAGTTAGAGGATACCTACAGGATCATCGTCCACCACTTCCAGTTAAAATAAAAACCCCACTATAATTACTATCGACACAGCGCTTCACAGTGTCACCCAAGCACCGTTATGTCACCATTGTCCTCATTCATTGTGCGAGATGCGAAGACCCCCCAACCCCCTCTTCAGCTCCCAATGACAACACAAGCTGCCAGTTTACTTGTCCTGTTGTTACATGTCATATATGTACGGCGCTGCCGGTTAAAATAAGTAATATGACAGACCATCTGATATGACAGCCCTGGAGACAGTAGTTAAACTGGGTGGCTGATGATGGAAACACAACATTTACACCAGAGCATAATAAGGACTATTTGCTGTTCTTGTCACGATTTGTAATGGCCTGATGATCCATGCAGCCTTGTGTCTAGTTAGTAGGAACCCACTGGACTCCTCAAAGTAGGCCATTGTGTGTGTGTGTGTGTGTGTGTGTGTGTGTGTGTGTGTGTGTGTGTGTGTGTGTGTGTGTGTGTGTGTGTGTCTACAACAACTCACCAAGGGTCAAACTCGTGTATGATGCTCTCGAAGCGGATGACAGCGAAGAGCCTGGAGCTGAAGCCGGCCAGCCAGGCCAGGAACAGGACGGTGAAGGACAGCAGGGACTGCCAGCCGGCAGGCTGCGTCAGACCGACCGACAGACCTGCTCCTCCTCCTCCGCCGGCGCTGCTTCTCTCCCCGGCGGACACCACCGCCGTGCTGTTGGTGCGTCCGTTCCCCGAGTAAGATGCTGCTGCTGCCCCGATGGAGGATTTGTGTTTGTTGTCGGAGGAAACTGCTGGGTGATGTTCCGCCATATTCTACGTCAGTCCCCGTTGTGGCTAACCTAACAAGCTATCTGGTACACACACACTCACACATACACACACACACGGGAGAGAAAGCTTGCCACGCTCCACTTCTGAAGCCTCCTTTCGCCCCCTTCCTTCCCTCCGCGCCCCCTCCTTGTGCCCTGGATGTATTCCCTGACTTCTAACTTTACTTTCCCAGCCGAGCAGAGATTCCACAAAGTTATTTATCCCAAGGAGTCACATAGCTAGCCGGGTTTTTGCAGAGCATTACAAGTGACACATGCGGCTAGCTTAGGTTAGTTCCTCCTTCCTTCCTTGGGGAAGTGGGTGATGATGGTGATCAGTGTTGCCAGGTTGTGTGAGAGAAATAAGCAACCAGGTCTATGAAAACAAGCCCAAAAGAAGCGACCACTTGAGCACTTTAAACGGATACAGGATAGGTGGGCACTAGGGACATCTGGATCTGGGCACTTCGATGTAAAGTAAAATTGGCTATTTTGTCCAAAATGCACAAACATGCACGGTACATCATTATCAGACTTAATTTTATCCTTCAACGTATTGTTTATGCCACAAAATGACTGGATATACAGGTTTTGTAGCTATTGTAGAGAGATTAGAATTAGACCTTAATTATCGAATGTTTAAGCATGTTCTAGTTCAAGTTCAAGTGTATTATGTCCCAAACTGTGCAATTTATGTTACAACAGATGATGGGAAACTCCAAGACACAAGACATAACAGACATAGACATGATCACAAGATCCAGATAATAATAGCTACTAATAGCTACCTCCTCCTGCTTCCATTATAATAATTCTAGTCATGTATACTTTACTTTATTTAAAAACATTATCCAATTTTTAATATTTTTTTAGACAAAATAGCAATTTTTACATCGAGGTGCCCAGATGTCCCTAGTGCCCACCTATCCTACCCTTTAAACCTATTACAAGCGATGTCGCTTGTGAGCTTGTAGATCTGCTATTTTCAAAAAGAAAAATCTTGGGAAATAAGTGAAAAATGTAGAATATTTTAACAACACAAATCTTGTATGGGGATCCCTGGCACATATTTTTCAGATGATTGATTGATTGATTGATTGATTGATAGAATACTTTCAGCAGTTTGCTGAAAAAAGCACATGAAAGTAGGCCCTACAGTTCAATACAAGGTCAGCTGACTGAGCTAAGAGGATTTAAAACCATTGGGGTCCCTTTGAGACATTTAATGACAGACAGATATACATTACGATGCAAAACATCATAAAAACAGTTAAGAAATAAAAAACAAAAAATCTGTACAGTAAGCAGTTCGAGGGGGGGGGAGGGGGGGGCTAGGCTTTGACTTTTACAGGGGCCAGTTTCTAACCCTAACCCTAACCCAGCCACCTATATGTACTCTTTTAGGGTGGTTTTGAAGGAGAGTAGGGTTTTACACTTCTTCTTCACTACTTTTGGTAGGGCATTCCACATTTTTGTGGGAGCAGGAGAACGAATTCAACCCCTTGTTTGTGCCAAATCTGGGTTAGACGTGACCAGAGGAGCTTCCTGTGGTGTTGTGACTGTGGACTTAGTGTCAGGCTAACTTTGACATGTACATGGGTGTCTTTTTGTAGATGGGGGTCCTCCTTGGATAATTATTACATAATCATTTGAGGGATTTATTAATGGAACCACTGGTTTAAACAACATTTAGGAAACAAGACCAAAAGCAACTGCACTTTAGAAACAAGACCAAAAAACGCAACCCGAAACCACCAATAATGTATAATATAACAAGCAACTTTACAGAAAAAGAAGCACAAAGTCGCTTAAAATAAGCGGACATGGCAACACTGATGGTGATGATGGGGCGGGAGCAGAGTGGCTAGCAGGAAGAGCCCGTCAGCCTGTCACAGGCAGACAGGTACGGCGGGGCGGGCCGAGGCTCTGGACATCAACCAATCCCGTGGCAGAGGAACGTTGATAGACAGCTAAAGCGAACCAATTGTATCACGCCGTTCTGACAGTGGCCGGATGACAGGTCACGAGCGGACGCACCAATCCGTGCGGAGGATTTAGGGTGACTGACAGCAGGGAGAGCCTATAGGAGATGAACAACACAGGATGGCTGGACGTGCACGAGCCAATTAAATAAATGAATTTGACCAGAAAATATTGACAAGGCGGAAGAGGTGTCACGAGAGTGAAAGTGACAGCCGGGAGTAAAGTAATAACAGTAACTCCACCAGTGGTGGAAAAAGTACTCACATTCTTTACTTAACCTAAAGTATCAATACTGCAATATAGAAACACTCTGTTACAAGTAAAAGTCCGGAATTCTGAATTTACTTGAGTAAAAGTACAAAAGTATTGGTATCAAAATGTACTTAAAGTACCAAAAGTAAAAAAGTACCCATTGTGTAGAATGTCCCATTTCACAAGATTTCAAATGTATAAAAATCTTTTGAAAAATAACAGATCTACAAGCTGTAGTGGAGATGTAGTGGAGTAGAAGTAAAAGTACTGAAAATTGGAAATACTCCAGTAAAGTAAAAAATAAAATACCTACAAATGTTACTTAATACAGTACTTGAGTAAATGTACTTAGTTACTTTACACCACTGAACTCATTCACACCAGGACTAATATCATGATTCTACAACAAGGTATCAACATTGAATAAAGTCTGTTCTATTCTAGCCATGGTTCACATGACACTTGACAGTCATGTTTCAGGGCTAGTTCTATTCTATTCTATTCTATCGTATTATTATATCATATTATGTATGAAAGTCTCTTTGTTGAATAGAACTTGTATAGATCAACAACTTAATTTCACTGCCAGCCAGGGAACATCTTCCTTGGCTCATAAGGTTGATTACTGAAGTTGTTCTTGGAGCCTGTGCCTTTGAAATGAGACAGAGTTGTTTAAAGATCCCCACAAAGGACCAGAGGAGATGAGAGGGGTAGTCTTTAAAGAGCTAGCGCTATAGACTATGGAACCGTGCTCAGGAGGAACAACTTGATAATGCAAGAGTCTGCTGCAGAGGGGAACTCACCGCCAGAGAAGAATGTCCTCCACTCACTCACTCAAATGCAGTGGTGGAAAAAATACTACAATTTTTTACTTAGATAAAAGTATCAATAATGCAATGCAGAAACACTCTGTTAAAGTGAAAGTCCGGTCATCAAATTGTAAGTATTGGCATCAAATATATACTTAAAGTACCAAAATGAAAAGTACTCATTATGCAGAATGTCCAAGTTTTAAAACGTATGAACAATCTTATTTTCAAATAGCCAAAGTTTAAATAGGACTGAAGTGGTTAATAATTCAGTGGTTAATAATTCACAAGGTTGGAGTAATCTATCAGTTTATATATCAATTATACATTGAGTATGGTTAGTGTGAGACTCTCTCTCAACAGATAAATACATAGGCCATACTCACAGTGTGAGTATGGCCTATGTATTTATCTGTTGAGAGAATTCATATATAAATGTGTGAACTGTCACTCAAAAATATTGTCACTCAATAAATTATTGTACTCTACAACTTTGTGAAGACTAAGAGGCGTAATTCATATTCATGAATCTTCCCATTCGTTGATTTTCTGGGAACTTTCAATGAGTAGTTCAAGGGTTGAACAGCAGAGTTGTGAAGGAATATTGGGTGATATTTCCCATTACAGAGTATAGGCTAGCTAGACTCAGTGACCTTATAAGAAACCTTATTTCATTCACTCATTGATAGTGTAACCTTTAAAAACAAACCAGTCATTGCAGTGGCATTGCATTCAACATCCCGTATTGCTAGGGGAATAAAATAACCTAATGTATGAAATGTTTCCTTAGAACAGTGACAGACTGAGTATAATGTTGCATTTAAGCTTCAAGTGCTCTATAGTCTCCTGAAATTAGCATACAGTATGCCTGAATCACAAACATCATGTGAGTGTGTATTTTTATAAACATTGGTTTCCATTTAAATTCAAGACATGGAGCAACTGTAATAGTGTTCCTCCAAGTTGACATGCTGTGTGTATCCATGACAATGTGCGTTTCTTTCATTCTCAGCCTGCAGGTGCATTGTACCTTGTTCACTGAAGAGTAAAGGGGGAATAATAAGTTGAGAGAAAATAACAAATCAGAAAGAACTCTTGTTGCTTTGGATTTATTTGTTATCCTGGATGTTGAGCACAACCTCTCTTCAATTACATTTCTTGTTTTTTTAGGGTTAGGGTTAGGGTTAGGATTAGGTTTAGGTTTAGGGTTAGGTAAGCGGGGCACATAGAACCCGGGGAACATAGACACACTCCCGTGCAAACCAGTCAAAACTCCTACCCACAAATATAGGGTAGGTGTTTTGAGAGAAGCTATGGAATATATTGTTTACTATTTTATACTCTTCTATGCTTGTAAATATTCTATTTTTCTCTGAAGTTATGCTATTTACGTAACTGGCATAAATGAAGTGAGATAACTATCAAAACACAGGAAGCTGCAGTGCTTGCAGTGCTATTAGTGTAAAACCACAACTTGACACGCCAAAAATTTAATTTTACGCCTCAGCTCATTTTCAGAAGGTATAGAGATCATTGATTTGATTCTACTGAGATATCGCAATTCACACTTACATTATATTTAAATATCAATCCCAACGAATGTGCAACATATGCAATGTTTGTTAGCACACACAAGCTGACATCCTTTTTAAATAGGTGACAATTCCAGAAACCCTTTACTTTTAATAAGACTGCTATACTGATGATGCACTCTATCACCGCAGTGTAGGCCAGTGGTTCTCAAAGTGGGATCTGGGGACCCCCAGGGGTACTTGAAGAAGGGGTTCCAGGGGTCCCCTGCTAAATTAGTTAATATAGCATCAAAATCAGTTTAACCACTTCAACCCTATTTTATACTTTGGCTATTCAAAAATAGCCAATTAAAATACCACAATGCATTGCGACACATTTTGGGCTTGTAAATCTGCTATTTTATATCTTGATTTTATTTTAAATTTTTGATTTTGTGTATGTATGTATGTATGTATGTATGTATGTATGTATGTATGTATGTATGTATGTATGTATCAGATCAGCATGTATGCTGTCCACACTTGTTGTTGTGCCATGTTATTCCACCCGATGGTACCCTAGAGCTCTTTTTGTAGAGATAGTTCTGACCATGTGTGAGTGCCTACATTTGCGGTCATGAAACCAAACTGATACTTCAGGAATTACTTCAAAATTAAAATTTGTTTGCCACCCATAAGGGGTGCACTAAATAGGAGACTTTTCAAATTTCAAAGGAATTATGTAAAAATACTTTGTTTGAAAGTAGCCTAGATGATTGCAAGTTTGCAACATATTTTTAAAATGTATTATTCTTTATTTACCCAGGGTAGTAACTGAGCACAAGTGCTCATTTTCAGCAACGCCCTGCACGTAGCCACGTACACACAGATAGACACCCACATTAAAACCTGGGAGCTGACCAGTAGCCTACAACCACAGTCTTATACTTTTTGGCCACTGAGCAGCCCCACTGGAGCAGTTGGTTCAGTGCCTTGCTCAAGGGCACTTCAGCGGTGTTGGGGGGAGGATTGAGTGGTCGCTATTGACTTCCCCACCCAGATTTTTCCTGTCGGTCCGGGGAATCGAACCGGGAACCTTCCTCTAACCTGATTAGGTGAGAACATTCTGAAAACAATACATTCTAACTGTCAGTTATATATTTTTTAATAGATGTGTTGTAAGTAAAACACTGTTGTGGTCCTATAAGAGTTATCATTTATGTTGAGTTTAATACTACTGTGTAGGCAGGCAGTGGGCTCTGCGACACCAGGTAGTATCACACAACAAGTTATGAAGTTTATTAACCCATTAAACCCGGGAAACTGTTAGGATTTAGAATAGTGGGTCCGGGGACCCCCAGGAGTCCATGGGGATTGGGGGGTGTTCCAAGGGGTCCCCAGAAAAATGTGTTAATACAGCATCACAATCATTTTAACCCATTTATCTATATTGTATACATTGGCTATTCAAAAATAGCAGATATTACAAGCTCGAGCTTGTACATCTGCTATTTTTTTTTTACATTTTGAAAAATCTTGAAAGTGTTGATTTTTTTTTACCCAAATCTTCTCTTCTGGGGGTCCCTGGCACAAAACGGATGGGGGGGGGTGGTATGCGGCCAAATACATATCATTTTGGGGGTCCTTGGCACGAAAACCTTTGAGAACTACTGATTTAGAAGGCGTTTATTGTAGAATAGGTCTCAGGTCTTATGGGTTAAGCACAGCACATTATACTGTACAGACTCACAGGGGCCTTCAACATGTTTCAGGACATGGATTTCTATTTTGCAGAAAGCCTTCCATGATGCAATTTTATAAGAGGCTTGAAAAGCTATAGCTCACCATTTAGCTGGTTGTCTGATCAATGTTTGCGGAGAGATTTTAGAGTGGGAGGTTGGAAGTATTCCACAGTTTTTTATTTTATTCTAAGTGCCCATGGGTGGCCTCCAAGTGATGCTGCAGCTTTGGCATCGTAGATTTGACAGCACTATCATACTGAAACAAACACACAAAAAATATAATTAAGTACAATAGAACTTGTAAATTATGTTGGATTCATGCTAATGAATTATTGTTTTTTGGAACTCCCTCAAGGACCCCTGGGGGCCACTGGACCCCAATGATCTATGTGAGAACCAATGATCTATGTGATGTTTCTAATGACGTTTCTAATAACAGGCCATACCTTCAATATAACAACAACATACATGTATTTCTTTGTGTTTCTATTTAGCCTATTGTGTTGAACTCAGTGCAGTTAAGACTGTCCAATCAGTTACTCCGTTTTCATCGATGTAGGCCTACATAGCTACTGTAGGCTACCTGACCAATATAAACGCCTAATTCTAAAAATCTCAAAAACAAACATTTATACATATTACCAGCAATCATTAATACCTCATCATCTGGTAGCCTATGTGTTTGAATGGTGTGAGAGTAGCCAGCCTACGTGTGTGCAGTGGTGGAAAGTACATGTACTTGTTGTGATTTCAAGGGGACCCTCGGTCTGGTGACTCTGGTCCAAACACTACTGGGTGGTGTGTGACAATTCAGTTGAAGTACCCCTCTGTGTAAGCGACGGGCCCGTGGAGAACAAGATGACATATAGGCAGTATCACGCGACAGGTGCACAAGTTTATTACACACAAGGAAATGCATATATAGGGCTGTACACATGACGTGACCAGAAGCTATGAGATCAGAACAGAACGTCATAGGATAAGAGTAAGGATGACCTTGCTGTAGACAGCTGTATCTCGTATCAATAATGAACATGATGTATTAGGACAACTACAAGATGTAAGTCGTATCAAATGCATAGGCGTCAATAGATTGCCATGGAATAATCATAACAGTACTCAAGTACTGTACTTAAGTAAAAAACATTTAGGTATTTGTACTTTACTTGATTATTATCCAATTTCCAATACTTTACTTCTACTCCATCTCAGAGGCAAAATTTTTACTTTCACTCCGCTACAATTATTTGAAAACTTTAGTAGTTAGGCTACTTTGTAGATTTTGATTCTTATTACAAAACATACATAATAACCACTTCAGCCCTAAATACATTTCGACCATTTGAAAATAGCAGATCAAGCTCACAATGGATCACATTGTGAGCTTGTAGACTATTTTCAAAATATTTGTATACATTTCATACATTTGTGAAACGGGACATTCTGCATAATGAGTACTTTCTACTTTTTAATAGTACTTTAAGTACATTTTGATACCAATACTTTCGTACTTTTAGTTCTGGACTTTTACTTGTAACAGAGTATTTCATTGCAGTATTGATACTTTTACTAAAATTGGAGTACTTTTTCCACCACTCCGTGTGTTTGTTTGTTTATTATCACTTACAAGAACATTTTTAAATTTTCAAATTGTATGCGTGCCACTGCCTGCGTTAATGTAGCCTATATAAACAAATGGAAATTACCCAACGTGGTTGGGTAATGTGGAAATTAACATAAAGTGTTAGACATAGGATATTGCACAATGATCTGAGGCTACACCATACACCAATACTGACGATTGACGCATGACTGGGTAAAGTAGCCTACTGTGAAATATCCGGGTAAAACTTTCATTTCCTTGAGCTGGATTTCGTCCAATTTCTTCAGTGGTGGAAAAAGTACTCCCATTTTTTTCAATACTGCAATGTACTCTACTTTATTGTTACATCTTGTGTACAGGTACATAGGCCTAAGAGTTAAAAAAAAAAAAAAGTGCAGAATGTCCCATCACAAGTTTTCAAATGTATAAAAATCCTTTGAAAATAGCCGATCTACAAGCTCACAATGGCTGCATTGTGAGCTGAAATGTAGGCCTATATGAGCTGAAGTGGGTAGCCTAATGTATGTTTTGTAATGATAATCAAAATCTATAAAGTAACCAGTAACTCAAGTTTTCAAATAACTGTAGTGGAGTAAAAGTATAATATTTGAATATATGTTGGGTATAGGCTTATATTGACAATGTATAGGCCTACTAGACAGTCCATACCTGCATGGGGACGTGTGCAGTCAAAGTATTAACAGACTTTGGGTTCTGTGCTGTACAGCTATAAGTCCCAAACCGTTTTGGCCCCAACGATCCCTTCATATATATTCAATACCATATTCATTACCAACCACCCACAATGTATGTCAAATCGTGTGTTAAAATCAAATGTTAAAGTAACAAAGAAACATTTATCCATTACTAACCAACAATGTATATAACATTGTACTTTACTAGAGGGTCGGGGCGCTGCGCGCCCCTCCCCCCTATCCGCTGCGCGGTGCTTTGTGTTTGTTGGTCTCTATAATATATAAAGCCATAATAGGAGATGTTCCCAATGGAGCTATGCCCAAATATGGAGTGTGTTGTCTGACCTCACTTGGGTCTCGTTGGGCGGTGGTCGGCGATGACGCTAAGGAACAACATGGCCGACTGTAATGTTGTGAGTTTGTGTTGGCCGCAATTAATTATGCTGCGAGGGGGCAGATGTGTGCTGAGCAGTATGAAGTGGCCTACAGACTGCGCGTAGTAATTCTGCACGTTGTGGCGTGTCTTGTTAGTGACATTGATGTTGTTTTTGTGTTTAGTCCCACACAGTGGCAGGTTTTTTTGGGGGGTTTTGGGTTTAGAAATGTATTATAGGATAGTTGCATAATGGAGATATTTGATATTGGTACTATGAGTAATGTGACTGCATCTCGACTTTGATGAGACACAGGTTGAGTCATGTGTCACACCTCTGTGTAGAATTACTGGTCTACCTTAAGTCAGTCCACCTTAAGGCCAGGTTAGCCAATTTCATTAGCATATTTACTCCGTGACATGTCTAATGTTGGTTTTGAACCACAAACAGAGGCAATCAGCATTATTGTTATAGTCCATACCCGGGGATGTGCGCACTATACAATATAGAGGATATGCGTGTGACATCATCATCAAACCCGGAAGTTATGCAGGAATGCCTACTGAGTGTCAAAAAAAAACTTTCTGGCCTTGACAGCCCATGCATCCAAACAGAAAAGTCATCATATCTGATTGCATTAAACAACATTAAACAATGTTAAACTCACTTTGCATGTTGCTTTGCCACTCGCTTTGCCACTCGATGTGCCATTCACTTTAAGCATGCGCATATCCTCTATAGGGCAGACTTTTGTCTGGCCGTTGGCTTGCGTATCCGCGCGCCTGGTGTAGCCGCAGTATCTCATTGATATCAATTGAATCTGTTCCAAACGCACTGTACGCGTGCAGTAAATTCCATGCATACGCGCGCTTTGAAAAGTCTGCCATGAATGTGCAGTTTGATGATCATCCCATAGCTTGCGGGACTGTAATCATGGTGACAATATCTCCCATAGCCCGAAATCTAAATCTCCTGCGTTTATAAAACGCTATAAAAACAGCTTACATTTTGGGAAAGTGAAAAACGGTCGTCGTTATTTTGTGCATTAGTGCATGGACAGGTTTTGGAGACAGGTTTTGGTGACAGGTTTTGGTGACAGAGGTGTGAGGACAGGTTTTGAGGACATGAGTATGCATGTGAGACACAGCACACATGAACGCTCGCGCGCACGCACGCACGCACGCACGCACGCACGCACGCACGCACGCACACACACACACACACACACACACACACACACACACACACACACACACACACACACATGCCTGTACACTAAAGTGAACTGCAAATTGAATGGGATCACCAGATGAAGATGTGTCAGAAATATATATTATTATAGGCTACACATAGTGGTAAAGTACGTTTACTCAAGTACTGTACTTAAGTACAATTTGAGGTATTTTTTTCTTTACTGGAGTATTTCCAGTTTTCAGTAGTTTTGCTTCACTTCAATTATTTGAAAACTAGTTACTAGTTACTTTATATATGCTTCGGCTATTTGAAAATAGCCGATCTACAAGCTCACAATGTATTGGATGCAACTGTTGTGAGCTTGACTGTAGATCTTCTATTTTCAAAATATTTGTAAACATTTGAACTTGTGAAATGGGACATTCTGCATTATGAGTACTTTTACTTTTGGTAAGTATATTAAGTATATTTTGATGCAAAAACTTTTACTCACGTAAATTTTGAATACGGGACAGAGATCTACATTTCAGTATTGATACTTTTACTTAAGTAAAAATGTTTAGTACCTTTTCCACCACTGGCTACACATGCACAGCATCTTAAAAGTAAGCAGGATATACCGTTATTATGTGGCCTACAGATATTCAAACGGCATCTTGTCACATATGATTCATAGTCTTCCTGGTGTCTTTCCAAAAGCACAAAATCTTCCATGACGCGCTTTACGGAGGTGTCAAAGCGCAGAGGGGCGTAGGACCGTGTGGTTAAATATCCACAAGAGTCCTCATCCGGTGAAGACCTTCAGCTCATCTAGTCGCATCCTAACTGTCACTGAGCCTGAATTAATCACACCTGTACGGATCAACGGACACAATACACACCGATCAGCAATGGCACCGACGAATGACGGACACATCACTGGTAAGTAGCCTATGGCAGTGGTTCTCAAACTTTTTCATGCCAAGGACCCCCCAAATGATATGTATCTGGCCGCGGACCTCCATCTCAAATATTTTGTTCCAGGGACCCCCAGAAGCAAAGATTTGAGCAACAAATGTTCGCTTAAAATATATATGTATATTCAAAGGTTTTCATATATATATATTCAAAGGTTTTCAAAAATAGCAGATCTACAAGCTCATAGCGCGGCACTCGGTGCCGCCCTATGAGCTTGTAGATCTGCTATTTTTGAATAGCCAAAGTATAAAAGGTTACAATTATTGTGATGCTATATTAACACATTTTGCTGGGGACCCCCTGGGACCCCCCCAAGGACCCCTGGGGGTCCCCGGACCCCACTTTGAGAACCAATGGCCTATGGTACATAATTAATGATAGGCTATTCACTGGATGTTTTGGGAAGTTGCATTTTCAACTAAATTCGGACACCTACCCTGTCTGCCTGGCGCTGGTCCACAGCGTTAGTGAGTTCTCTCTTCAACGCTCTGCCAGGCGCTCTGATCTGCTCATAGACCGAAAATGTCCACTACCACGCGAGGTCTCCGTCTTTAGTAAAAATAAACAAAACTAGTTTGCTGTTCACTAAAACAAAGGCTGTTTTGTGTTGTTGAAAGTCTATTCTCCACGGGGGGAGGCCTCTCAGCACCCCACCTTCTCCGTATGATACACTTTTTGAGCAGAAAATAAAATATGTCCGCCAGACGGAAATTATTGTATTTATTCCACTGCGCCCTCTACAGGATAATAGACTTTCAACAACACACAACTGAGTAGTCGGACAAGTTGGTTAGGACTGGATAGTCTGGATAATATAATGAAACGAAACTATCTGAGGCACTGATGTAATAGCAGTGGCGTAAAGTAACTAATTACATTGACTCAAGTACTGTAGGCTACTTAAGTACACATTTGAGGTATGTTTTACTTTACTGGAGTAATTACACATTTCTGTATATTACTTCTACTCCAATACATCTCAGAGGCAAATATTATACTTTTACTCCACTACAATTATTTGAAAACTTGAGTTACTAGTTACTTTGTAGATTTTGATTATTATTACAAAACATGCATTACCTACTTAAGCCCTACATACATTTTGGCATTTGAAAATAGCAGATCTGCAAGCTCACAATGTGTCGCATGCATTGTGAGCTTGTAGATCTTCTATATATATATATTTTTTTAATACATTTTGAAAACTTGTGAAATGGGACATTCTGCATTTCTACTTTTGGTACTTTAAGTACATGTTGATACCAATATTGTACTTTTACATTGCAGTATTGATACTTCTACTTAAGTAAAAAATGTGAGTAGCCTACTTTTTCCAATGATGTAATAGGCCTAGTTATTGGCAACATGCTAATGCCCATAAAGTGAAAGTGCAATCCGTCACAATAAAGTAACTATTCTGGATGGAAAGTGGGGTCCACACATATATGATGGATGTTTTTTCGCCACCTGATTTGTATTCATCCTTGAATGCACATAATATCCTGAACCCAAACACGAAAATGGAAGAAATAGAAAAGAGCATAACTTTAGAAGGAAACAAGGTTCCAAAGACAAAAAAGAAAAAAATGTTTGTGTTCAGGATATGTGTAATAAAGGGTTATAAGCATATTTGGCGTCACGGCTCTGTCTCATTTCATTCATTCCCTGTAAGCATGAATTATAATAAATGATTTGCCAACTAGATTCTAAAAAAAAATAATCATAGAGCAGAGCACAAAGTAGCAGCAGAGTAGCAGCATAGCAGAGCAGCAAGATGGCAGAGCACTGCAGCAACAAGAAGTTGTGAGCAGGGAGGTTTGAATAGCCTGCCCCAATCAGATGGAGTGAGCATGTGACTTATCAGCTGATCAGGATTTGGCGCTCCTTTGAGGTTGTCTGCCTGAACTAGCTCTGCAGGCTTCGCATCCACCCTATACGCCTGGACTTTCCATCTGACTAAACCCTCTGTGGGCTTTCCTGACCTTAAGGACATGGCACCGGCCAAATGTGGGTCAGATGATTAAAGCAGTAGACTAATAGGCTATCAATCATGCACCCTATTTTTTTGCTGCATACCTCTGGCACCATTTAGGACATTAAGCAAGTGAAGACACCCCAATACTTCATTATTTGTTTACCGTTATGCTTGTTTATGTGCAATACAATATATTGTATTTATTATAGCTTAGTGCGGTGGCATCATATTAACGACCTGTGTGTAAGACGCTAAAACATCATCAACATGAGTCAAGAACTACAATTCTACATTTCTTACTCTTGCAGAAAAGAATCCGGGTAAGGGACCAAACTCTGTACTGGATCCTGGGCTTCAGGTGAAGTGTGCGCCAGTCCTGACAGATGGGGTTGTACATAATGGTCCAGCTGTTGACCAGTTTACAGAAGAGAGCTTTATCCACAAAGCTGTGGACATGATCATTGAGGATGCAGTTAAGAAGGCAACTGATGTAAAAGAAAAGGTATTTCATCATTTTGTTAATTTTTTTTCTCCCCCGGCCAAAGGGGGGTTTTCCTTTAGGCCTGTGGTTAAGATGTGCCCGGTCCTGCGTGGGAGACCCAGGTTTGAACCCTGGGTTTTACGTTGGTGCCGTGAACCGGATCGGGTTCACCAGTAGGGGGGCTGCCTACAGTGATATACTGTAGGCATTCAAAATGTCTGTTAAAGAAACTACAGTTATACCATCACAATCCTGCAATAACAATGGTGGTAGTAATGGTAGTGGTAGTAGTATAGCAGTAATAAAACAGTAGCAGTTAAAGGATTAATAACAGTTGTTAGTGCAGAGGAGGTGTACCAACATGGATATAAGTTTAACGCACCCACCCTGTTTCCACCGCTTTCGCGTTTCCCTTCTTTATGCATTTCTACTTCAAACAACACAGTAGAATCCTGTGTGTTAATGTATCCATTTGTCAACCATTTGAGAGTGTGCAAATGTAAGGGTCCATTTGGTTACATTTAGATGAATACTTTACAGTGTACGGCTACTGTAATTTGGCTAATGTTCTTGTTTTCCATCATGGTCAGGTGTGTGAGTGGCGTGACCCTGAGCAGCTGAAGGAGCTGTTGGACTTTGAGCTGAGGGAAGGAGGCGAGGCACAATCAAAGATCCTACAGCGCTGCAGAGATGCCATTAGATACAGCGTCAAGACCGGTAGGACTCAAACCGCAGTTCATGAGGAAATATCATTCACACCATGAATTTATCAGCAGATAAAGTGCAGGGACTCACCAGACCTGTCACTCATGTAACATATATGAAAAATGCACTAGAGACAAGATTTTAGAAAGAAAATAATCTAGTGTCTACTTTCAAGACACAGAAAAACTCCCGTTTAAACCTGTTTGACTCCTGGCCATCTTATGTAAAATGGTTTTCAGCAGTGACCCTCTGAACCCCAGCCCGCCACAATTACCCTTATCCCCCAAGTCCCAGAATAACTCCAGAGTGCGCCAGCAGACACAGTTCCCTGCTAGTCTCCAATGTCAAATAATATGGGTCATAAATAGATGGTGAACTGCTGGTGAAGAGAACGCAAAGTCTGTGATGTTTGTTGTTTTAATCACAGACTTCTGCCATATCAATTGTTTTCAATCAAGGTTTTAGTGTTTGCTTTCCAAAGGCAAATAACTTGCTTTCCATGCCTAATGGCTTAAAAATACACTGTACCTATTTACATAAATAAATAAATGTGTGTCAAAAGAGAGCCAGCAATGTAAACTGTTACTATATTGTACACTGTCTTTCTTCTCGACATGACTTAATGAAATACAAATGCGTGTCTAAAACCAATTTCATGCCACTTTACAGCACTACACATGAACAGCATCTTTATTATACATGTGGCAGGGATCTAACTATGTGATGTAACGATCTCTGTTTACTTCTACCCAGGCCATCCTCGCTTCTTCAACCAGCTGTATGCAGGCATGGACCCCTACTCTCTGGTGGGAAGCTTCATCACAGAGGCCTTGAAACCCAGTTTGTGAGTTTTTCTAAAAAACATTTTATTACATTATTTTCATTTATTTTATTATGTGATTTAAAGATATATATATTTTAAAATGTATGTTTCGTGAACAGAAATGACAAACAGATGTCAAAAGCTTTTGCGAGGCAGAGTTACAGACTCTATAGCGTTTGAAGATTGTGCAAGAGTTGTCTTACTTGAGACACTAAGTAAATCCCAACGTAATGAGGAATCTAATGGCGTTGGTGGATGCGAGACAAAGTTGCTTGCCAAGTAGTCTGTCTGGTTGAATTTAAGGCAAAAAAATTAAACACAAGGGAGGAAGTAGGTAGTCAGGTCATTGTAATGTACTGTAGATGGATGAGAGTCCTATGAACGAGATTATTTTCCCATTTCCCCCAGCACATATATTTAAGGGTGGAAAACCTCCATAATTTATCAAGATTTGAAAATAGAAGATCTACAAGCTCACAGCAAAAACTTAACCTATGTTAAATGATCTTCATGAATTGTTGGATGCTAGAGTAACATTGCATACTGTACATGTTTTTTGTCAGGTACACGTATGAGGTGGCTCCAGTTTTTACCCTGGTGGAGGAAGCTGTGCTAAAGAAGATGATCGAGTTTGTCGGCTGGGAAAGAGGAGATGGCCTTTTCAACCCAGGTGAGAGCGCCAATACACTTGGACGAATAGTAGCCTACTGTAGGTGATTGTGAAGTGAGATTTTGCCAGTGTGATGCAGTAAAATGTTACCATATGTTTACCAGTGATAGAAGATGACATCATTTGAAAAAGAAAAAAGTGAACTAACTTTCTGAACAATTTGTTTGGTGGAAGGTCAAAGTTCAGAGAAATGCGTTGATAATATTTTTAGCGGTGCCAACCGCTCTACACTTGACTTTGTCCGTATGTCCGTATGAGCCTGACGGCAAAGAAGAAACACATACAAACACACGCACACACACACACACACACACACACACACACACACACACACACACACACACACACACACACACACACACACACACACACACACACACACACACACACACACACACACACACAGACTTGGAGATTGCCTACGCCAACTCTCCCCTCATTGCCCACACGTGCCACTGGCTATCAAAGAGGGGTCCAGGGACCCCCAGCTTCACTTTGTCCGTATGTCCGTATGAGCCTAACGGCAAAGAAGAAACACATACAAACACACGCACACACACACACACACACACACACACACACACACACACACACACACACACACACACACACTTGGAGATTGCCTACGCCAACTCTCCCCTCATTGCCCACACGTGCCACTGGCTATCAAAGAGGGGTCCAGGGACCCCCAGCTTATGTTGTGTCCGTCGTCCGTTTCAGCACGGGCTTTAAACAGCTATAACTCCAGTTCGCAACATGCCAGCAAGTCCAAATTTGGTATGTGGACTTAGACCACCAATAGGGACGAGCATTGACTGCTGAAGCCCCGCACCGCCCTATTATAGCGCCACCAGGAGGCCACTGGCTTTAAACAGCTATAACTCCAGTTTGCAGCATGCCACCAAGTCCAAATTTGGTATGTGGACTTACACCACCAATAGGGACGAGCATTAATTGCTGAAGCCCCGCCCCGCCCTATTATAGCGCCACCAGGAGGCCCCGCCCCAAAGGCACCGCTTCCTTCACACAGGGTGTGATTTTTTATTATAACACCAGCACCACCATTACACTATTAATGTCACGCACCACTAGAGGCAGATTGTGCACCACAGTTTTCATTGGTGTTAGACAGCAGAGAACAACAATGCTTAGTAAAGGTCACATATCATACTCTATGGGTGAAATATACCTTCACAAAGTTGTGAAAAAACCTATGAGTGTTGGTGTTTGTCTCTTAGAGGATACTGAACGATGTGTTGAAGGACGATTTACAACATGAAAGTAAAGATTTTATACCACCAAATCTTGTAATAATCAGGATCTATCTACACCGTTATTTCAATTATAGTCGGAAAAAAAGAGTCTAATATAGTACAGCCATTTCAGTTTTGTATTTTCCCATACTTTTACACAGTAGTTTTGTGTATTTCAAATTCTTTAAAACAGTAACACATTTTTGTCCTAAGTGTCAGTTAGAACCAAAATATCTAGCTTTGGGGGAAAAAATGCATCAATTAAATAATCTTACTTCTCACACTAAGGTATCAGTCTGTGTTTGGAAAAATAAATCAAGTATTAACAGTAATCCTGTGTGCTCTGTAGGTGGCTCAGTGTCCAATATGTATGCCATAAACGTAGCCAGATACCATCACTGTCCTGATGTCAAAGAGCTCGGTCTCTCAGCAATACCTCGACTGGCCATGTTCACATCACAGGAGGTAGGATTTTATAGGACATACTACTACTACTATTGAAATGTGATACAGCATGTGTTATATAAATTATGATTTATTATAATATAACATTCTTCAGAAGGACAAACCTTTGTGTTCTTGGGAAACACAGCTTGACTCTGCTAGATTATGCCTTGATACAGACTACTGCCACCTCCTGGTATGGAGAGTTATGTTCTCTCAGGCAGGCACCAAAGTCGCCATTCAGCGGCCAATCAGCTGTAGACTTTGTGGTGTGTTCCCAGTAGGGTTAGTGTGTCAGGGCTAGATATTATGTTTTAATGAATTAATATTTAGCTATTATGATCTCACCAAATGTAAATAATAATAGTAGACAATAACAAGAACAAGTTTAAATTGTAGCTTACCGTTGAATTTTACATACTTAAACCATGTAAGCATTTCTGTTCTTTGAATATCTATTGTCCTTCTTTTCAGTGCCATTACTCTATTGCCAAAGCAGCAGCTTTCCTGGGAATCGGCACCAAGAACGTTTATGTGATACCGTCCGACAAGAGGTATGCTGGTTCTGACACACATCTTATAATCATAGTAATAATTGTCACTACACTGTAAAAGCCTCAGTGTTTATTTAAGTCTGAGCGTGTACAAATGGAACCAAATGGACCCATAAGGGTACATTCGTAGTTCAGTTAACACTGTAGTATGTAGTGTGCCAACATCATGTTGTGTGTACACAGAAGCCTGTCGTGCTAGTTTCACATACTGTATGGTTATTTCTGCTTCTTACTGTATGTTGTTTGGATGGAAACAGAGTTGTCCAAAATCACTACAGTAGCTCTAGTGAACTAGTGATCCATTACTTAATTTTTTGTAAGCTTCCAGTCTTTGTTAGTTTGTCTCTTAGTCTCACTCAGCAGAACAGGTTGCTGGCTTCAATAATTTATTAATCGTTTGAATTAATTCTATCATTCATGCACGCTTTCATTTTGTATTTGGCAGAGGGAAGATGATTCCTGAACAGCTGGAGGAGAAGATAATGACTGCTAAAACTGAAGTAAGTATAATAAGAAAAGGTTGAGCAGAGTTAAAAATGCTATTAGTATTCTATTTTATATTCATTGACAAGTAGCAAAATATTTTGAGTGTTCTAAAATGCTTCCTTGGTGTGTGTGTGTGTGTGTGTGTGTGTGTGTGTGTGTGTGTGTGTGTGTGTGTGCTTGTTTGCTGTGTTGCGTGGATGCGTTCTCAGGGTGCAGTGCCCTTCATGGTCAATGCCACTTCTGGGACAACAGTCCTGGGGGCTTTTGACCCCCTAGAAGAGATCGCTGATATCTGTGAGAAACACAACCTATGGCTGCATGTGGACGTGAGTGGATTTGTATTAGACACTAGACTTACATCTTTATTTATTTAATGCATTTATTCAGTCTGTCATATTCCAGAGATCTTTGTACCTGTATTTCCAGATACATACTGTCAGCATAGTCACAGTTTCTGTTTCTTGTCCTTCAGGCATGTTGGGGTGGAGGCGCGCTTATGTCTAGGAAACATAAACACTTGTTAAAGGGCATCCACAGGTAAGAACAACAGTACAAAGTCTCTTAGTCTATTAACTTTATGATTATGTAACATAAACACTTGTTAAAGGGTATCCACAGGTAGGAACAACAGGCTCCAACAACTGGCGGGCAACTAGGCTCCAATGTTGCCTGACAGCGCAACGCGGGTTTGAGTTCCGATCTTTACTGCATGTCTCTCCCCATCTCTCTCTCCCCCTTTCCTCTCCATCTCTGCTATACCTATAAATAAAGGCAGAAAAGCCCAAAAAATATCTTTAAAAAAAAAGAAGTCTCTTACATAATCATAACGGTAATAGGCTTGTTATTTAAATGCACACACTGTATTTCAATTCTGTCACCTCACATAACAACAATGTCAGAAGCGATTATGTTAACTTGTAGGCATTTTGTAACGCATATTGCATAATGCGTCTTGCATTTTTGCCACATTCATGAATGAGACAAGTAAACCTCAGTGTTCAGACATTTCATGAATAAGTGAGGCTGACTGTGAAACCCCTTGTTTCTCTACAATTGTGCTGTGTCTGTCTCTTAAGGGCCAACTCTGTTGCTTGGAACCCACACAAGATGCTGATGGCTGGCCTGCAGTGCTGCGCTTTCTTGGTCAGGGACCAGGAGGTAAGAGGGACAACTCTGTAATCAGATCCTGTTGCTACTGATATTAAATGCCACAGCATCTTCTCTTCCACTGTCCCACCACTTCCACTCTGGTGTCCCTATTTTGGGCATGTCATTATAGGCAAAAATCAAAAAAATCAAAACAATGTGTCATAAGCGGCTGTTTTAGAATGTATTTTGAATAGCGCTTAGTATTTAAGTCCTTTGGCTCTAGATGTGGTTAGAGGGGATTTGAACATGAGCCTGAATAGCAATAAGCTCGAGTCTAACTTGTCTAGATATTGACAGGCAGCCTGCGACGAGTCTCGGCTGAAATCTTTCAAAAGAGGATATCAGTCATTATGGGCTGGAGTCAGACCTGAATGGCAACTGCATTCTGCAGTTGTGGACTCTCCTATTACCAGGCTGAATGTGAGTTGACACAGAGATGTGTGGTCAGCGTCGTAGCCAGAGAATCATGTGTCACAGGCAGCCAAATGGCAGCGGACAGCTGGACACCTACTACATTATCTCCACTGCGAACTGCACCATATCCTCTTACATTATAATTTATATCTTGGTGCTGTACGTACTGTAAGTTTAATAAGTTCAACAGTAACACTGATACTTCTTCGGTATAACCTCCGCCAGGGTTCCTGATGCAATGCCAAGAGATCACGTGAAAACACTGCAGACTACCTATTGGTCAGAGAGAATCGTCATTGCATCATCGTGTTATTGCGTTACAATGGACTCCCTCCCCCTGCTACATGGAACCAGACTTTTAAACTAGCCATTGTAAATGCGAAATGAGTTAATAATGAGCAACTGCATGGCCTATTTCTCGCCTACAATGTTATCAGAAATGGTCTTTGTTGGACTGGATAGATAGGTCAAGTAGAGATTGTTTCCCGACAAGTCACCATTGTTCTTTAGTGCTCTCATACGCAAAGGGTTGGGTGTCATTATGTCAACCAGCTGCATTGAAGGGGTATGGTATCTGCAGTGGAAGACAAAGTACTAAAAGCGCCGGTGCCATGCAATAGAAAAGCACCAATGAGCACTGTAATTTAGTCCTTTTCATGAATCTAACCTCATTGGATAAGCAGAGCTCTCTTTTCTATAATGTAATATGTTACATTCATTACATCATATCATTCACATATTTTACTATGCATTCTCTTGGCTCCTCTGCCTCTCCAGGGTCTTCTCAAGCGTTGCCACTCTGCCTCTGCCTCCTACCTCTTCCAGAAAGATAAGTTCTATGACATCAGCTACGACACAGGGGACAAGTCCATCCAGTGCAGCCGTAAGGCAGATGCCTTCAGGTTCTGGTTGATGTGGAAGGCCCTGGGAACCACAGGGCTGGAGGAGAGGGTGAATAGTGCCCTTGACATGGCCAGGTTAGTCTGATGGGACAGTGATTCTCAACCTCATGGCCCCACAGTTTGATATGCATTAGGCCATGAACCCCCATTTATAGTGATCATTTAAATGGTACCAATTGGTAACATTTGTACGCTCTCTACAGACCGCAAGGGTCCATTTGGTTCCTAACTATCAATAGTTTAGCTGAGGACCTCCTTAAGGACTCCTGACCTAATTGAGAACCAGTGTGGAATAGAATATGGAAGTGAAGAGCATAGAAGTGGTGTTAAAGTATACACATATTGTAAAATACCATACCTTTAAATATTCATGGACTTTGTATGCCACTGCTCTGTAATGTGCTGGTGTTTACAGCATTGAAAGGCTGTATCACCCACATGAATAAATTACCTCAACCGTTCACCCCAGCAATTGGTGTAATTTGCTGTTGGTGTGTCCTGAAAGGCTGCAAAGTGTGCACAAAATAACGAACACAAGTTCTGCACATGAATAATTCATTCAAACGTAACTGTTCAAATGAAACACAGAAACACATTGTAGCTCACAGCGAATGTGATACTCAAAACGTATTCTTGCGATACAATGAAAACATTTATTGGGAAACCATACTGAAAATGTGCAGGCTGCAGTGCTGGCGAGAATGTCTTATCTGCTCAAGGTTTGTGGAATAACATACATGGTTGCTACAGGCAATTCAAAATGACCATGAACCATGCAGTCTCTGGCATCAGTTGCACCATATTTAGAGGGGACTCTTAGACTATTTATGGCACACGGTGTAGGGACTTGGATACAGTTTGTGGCAGTTGTGCTATTTTGTCTGACCTTTAGAAGGGAGTGCCCTGACCCATCTGAACTGGCCACCTTTACGGGTGAACCACAGTGAAGCAGCAGGGTCTCATAGAGAATACTTTTTTTACTATGTATTTTTGGTCCAGACATGCTATTTTCAAAGGCAGACAACAAATGTCAACGAGGTCGCGATGACCTCGTTGACATTTGTGAAACCACACAGTGAAACCCTCAGTGATTAGCAACCATAAGGGGATCGATCATACTGGAGATAAATATTCTGACTACTTGAAAAAGGTAAGAAAATCGAAAAATCGCTGGCACAGTACACAATTATTATTTTATTTAATTGGAACTGAATGAGCTAAGCACTAGAAGATGGATTTCTCACTGGATTCATCAAATGCTTGTCTGGTAGACACTGCACTCTAGTGGTTTATGGTGGAAAACAATTTCTTGTAAGTATCCTTACAGCAATATGAGGGTATACAGTATGTCGCTGAGTATTAATAACAATGGCCACACAGCAAGTCCCCACCTACATATATATTGGTAATATGACTGAGAGTGTACAAATGGAACCAAATGGATTTTACAGTGCAGTTTTGATATACTGTGTTGATTGTTGAGCAGTAACCAAGATTCTAAAAGATAAACCAATGTATAGTAACATAATCAGATGTCCTTAGCTCTAAATACTATGTTCTTCCCCCCACCTTGTAGGTATCTTGCAGATGAGATCAAGAAAAGAGAGGGCTTCCGCCTATTGATAGAGGTAAGAGATATTCCAAGCATGTTTTTGGGACTAGTCACAGTGTAATATTATCTATAAATCAAATATATTTTTTAACAGAATCAACATTTATAGCAATTATTTATTTTTTGTTTTTATCACCTACAGCCGGAATATGCAAATGTTTGCTTTTGGTACATTCCACCAAGTCTGAGGAGCATGCCAGATAGTGCTGAGTTCTGGCAAAAGGTCCACACTGTAAGTAAAGAAATGCTTATATCTAATTATATAAACGACACAGATCATGTCGCGAAAACAGTAGCCACGGCCGACTTTCACAATTTACGGGTGGCGTAGGGCACCTATCATTGCTCACTCCACAGTTTCCACGTCGCTACATAATTTATTACACTCACCACATTTCGGACAAAACGGAAGGTGAATCACTTTCTTACCGTTTAGCGTGCGCACCACCGACACCGAACGGCGACGGGTTTCGCCGAAACAACACGAACGGCCGCCATTGAAACTCCGCAGCTCTCTCCGTCGCCAGAAAAACAACAACACAAGCGGCTCCTTCACCTCCCCTTCACCGTGTCTTCTGCTTCCACGCTCAATTCAGGTGACTACAATGCTAATACATTCATGCTCAACCTCACAATCATAAGCTTCTCCGTTTAGTGTTTCATTAGCACGAGCGTGGAAAACAACTACAGCGCGTACCGTTACTCCATGTGCTAAGGGTAAACATGAGGGTTGCCAGGTTGGCATGCAGGTTCTGTAAAAACAAGCGCCAGAAACAAGCAACCACCTTCATGAAAAAAAAAAAAAAACACCGAAGGGGTCCGCAATGTTCCAGGGGGGTCCCCGCGCGTCCCAACACTCCACAGGATGTCCGTGGACCAGCAGGGGGTCCGCGGACCCCCTGTGGACCCCCTGCAACATAATAAATATAATTTCTTCTAATTTTTTTTTAAAACTTTTCCACAGTTTTACTCCGACGATTTGGGTACCCCAATATACACGCGCCCACGCTGGGCCCCGTGCGCGGCTGGGGTTGAGGGGGGCGTAGCCCCGCGAAACTCTAGTTTTAACATATATATGTTTTTTATTTCTTTATTTCTGCCCTAGAAAAGAAACCCACAACCTGTCACCAAGTGCTTCTGTCATGTTCTTGTAACCTGTAAGGTAGATGTTGCAGTAAGACTGCCAGCGTTAAGGACTCTTAAGGCTCCTTGATGATAATAGAATAGAAAGGGGCACTCCACTAAACACATTTCTCCACCAGGCTGGGTTGTCTACCCAGGGCTGTATAAGTCATGGGTTGCAGCCGCCAGGACCCGAGGAAGCGGTAGCGATAGTGTTTCTATGATTGTCTTTGTGGCGGCCCTATGGCTAAAAATGAAAGCACTTTTTGGGAGGCCTCCTGAAAGGGATCCTCAACATATGATTCCAATTTGGGGTTGATTGGATGATATATGGCATTTCTTGTAAGAAATAGCCCCCTCCCATAACATTTGGAAGACAAAAACATGTCAAAAACCTGTTTGACGTCCATTGTCTCCCGAGATCATACAGTATGCACCTAATTTGGTGAAAGAGACATTTATGCAACAGTGACATTTTTAGCACTTGTGGCACCCCTTATGGGTCTACGTGAACTGGCCCCTCAATATGTGATTGCAAAATAGCCTGCTACTTTGGAAGCCTCAGTTGGAATGGAATATGAAACATAGGTTTAATACATGTTTATCACATGACTCCAGAGATAATGTGTAGTGATTTATATGAGTTTGGGACAAAATCTGGAGGAATAGTAGAAAAAAAGTGTGTTTTTAACAAAATGCTGAATGGCAGAAAATGTAGTTAGGCAAAAATGGACGTGGCCTATATGATGACTGTGTCATGATCATGACATATTATGTTATAGGCCAAAATGTAAAGCGGGCTGGTATAGCGCTACCATGAGGCCGATTTGAAAAATCTGGGGTGGATTGTCTTCCTTGGCCTACTGCCAGTGTACACTGTTTGAGTTTGACACACACGCGGACAGAGGCGAAAACAATCTCTGCCTCCTGAACCTCTGGCCTGGCAGAGATGATAAACTTATACTGTGGTTACTGTGCTTTGGTTAGAAGTCACCAAAATTGCACATGTGGGAAAGGGTAGGAAAATAAGCAAAATATGTGAAGAAATAGAAGGAAAGCATTTTATTACTGCTGTCCATGAGAGCAGTCTCCGTGAGGCTTTGTTCACATTTGTCTTAGAACAATCTCATTCTGAACTATTTTCAGTCCCAGGCGTCAGTCATTCATTATACCTGACTGGAATCTATATAGTTAATCACTGTAATGCATCCTCTTTCCCCCTAGGTGGCACCAACTATAAAAGAACGTATGATGAAGAAGGGCAGTATGATGGTAGGCTACCAGCCCCATGGAGACAAAGCCAATTTCTTCAGAATGATCATTATCAGCCCTCGGGTCAGTAAAGAGGAATTGGACTTCTTCTTGGATGAGATACACCATCTGGGAGAGGACCTGTAGTTTCAGTGTCATTGTCAAAGGTCCTTTGTCTCTGTGTTCATCCATTCGTCATGGAAGGACTTGTGTATGGACAAAATAATGTCACTGACTTTCAGTCTTTGTCAAGGCAGTGTCATTGGCCCTCATTTATCAATCTAACATAGAAACCAGCGCATATCTGAGCTTACGACAGGGTTCACGTGTGATTCATGATCATGAAATCAATCATATCTTGCTAATCGCAGCATAAGAATGATTGGGTGTTGATAAATGTGGCGGCTGAAAACAACATTTAGTTGTTTCGTTTCTTAGAATGTTAAGTTCTGTGTGACCTGGAAGAATCTGGATTGAGAGTAAAAAGTTGAGCGTCTTCATCTGTGTGTTAAGATTGTGTAGGTCTGGAGAAAGAATTCAAGGAATCAAGGACAGTGTTTAAATTGGAACAGGAGGAGCCGTTCTCTCTTGTTTTTTCTTTTGATTCTTTTTCTTTTTCATCTTGGCTACACTAAATCAAATCCATCCATAAACTGTCAGGGATTCTTGAATACAAATCCTTAATGCTTGACCAAACAGTAGTCCCATCTATCTGTATTTGTTGTTGGCTTTTATTCTCATCGATAAACAACACACGACAGATTATAAGTAGACTCATTCATCTGTGTTGGTAATATGGTATTTAGGACCAAGTTTGCCAAGAGTGTTTGTTTCCGAATAAGTTTTTGTGTTACTTTTCTTACCTTTTGTTATTTTGCCGGTCTCAGGTAGCGTTGTCTCGGATTTGAGAGGACAGTTACAGTACTTTTACTACACTTGCTACTGTGGGATGAATCTTTACAAACATTTAGAATTGTAATTAAGTTTGACATCAGGGTAACAAATGTTTACAATTTAAGGGTTCATGTGCAATTCACTGCCAAGTTATTATGTATTTTTTCAAATCAATGCACTAGTTACATTAAAACTCCAGATGGGCAAACGTCCATGTTTGTATGATTAAAAGAACAAACTGCACTTTCGGGTATTTTCTTTTTTTATGAGTTGTTTCCCATTCAAAAGTGATGCTGATCAGCCTAGTAGTTTTGCGAGAGTACGGACGGACGGACGGACGGACGGACAGACAGACAGACAGACGGACAGACGGACAGACAGACGGACAGACAGACAGACAGACGGACGGACGGACGGACGGACGGACAGACACACAGACAGACAGACAGACAGACAGACATGCACATCATTCAATCAATAAGGGTTACAATATGTTCAAAGACAAACAGTATAGATGTGCAAAGTACAGTATAGGTAAGTTAACAAAGGACCTCTTCGTTACAGGGACTCAACTAAGTATAGGGTTCTTAATTGCATTCTTTGCACTCTATTTACTTGACCATTTACGTTAGTTTGTTGACTGCGGTTCATGTCATTTTCTCTGTAATTGCTCTTTGTCTCTTTGCTCTCTGGATAAGAGTGTCTGCTAAATGCCTACATTTTAAATGGTACTGTAGCTATTCAGAGGCAGAGAGTAGTGACAGCCAGTGGAATATGTGCAAAAACAGTACCACTAGTGAGGCCTATAAAAGAGTGGAAAGCAGGCCAGAAGTTAATTCTGGACACAGGATGTTTGGCCCTAAGGAGAGTCAGTGATTCCAGGAATATACCAGCAGACACACAGCCATAAGGGAGGGAACTTGGGATTTGAGACGGAAAATGAACAAAAGATTGGGAATAAGGGTGAAAGAGAGAGAGAGAAACACTGATAGAGGGCGAGGACATGGGGACTGCACATAAGTCCGACATCCCATGACTCCGACTACGTGTCTTCCGCGTGCGGTTAAGGTTAGGGTTAGGGTTAGGTATAGGGTTAGTATAGTAACCGTCGGAACAATGAGCCGTCGGAACAATAAGCCGTCGGAACAATGACATGGCACCGAGGACATACAGAAAGACAGACCAAAAGCTTTCTGGTGCGACAGTGTCACTTGCCGAAAACAGGCTTTGAACTGCAAGCTGAAGCAGGATTTAGCTGAAAAGCTGTTATTTTCGGCGATCAACACAATTGTATGACGAAAGGAGGACACGAGACACAGTAAGGAGAGAACAGGGTACACAGCAACTATATTTATGTGTTTCAAAATACACTTAGAGTTAAACTAACACTCAGTGTTGCTGTGTACTGTAGGACACATTGTATGCATGTATGCTTAAGAGCTGGTAGTAGCCGCTGCATGTCCCCTGTTGCCAGACGAGAGCCAGTACGTTGGCCTAGCAGGCCTGTCATTTTATTCTCCTGGTACAAACTCTGGTCTGCACTGGAATGTCTACACCACACAACCACACACACACACACACACACACACACACACACACACACACACACACACACACACACACACACACACACACACAGTAGCCTCGAGCAGACCTCTGTCTAGATTGGTGCTCACCTCACTATAAACAAGTGCACGCTACACAGCTCAGACTGAATAAGGAGGTTATTTCGCTCAATGGATCCTGGCCGACTACAAATCGTAGGTCCATGATTGTCTTTTTCAATCAGGGCACCTGCTACATTTCCTCAGAGCCTGGGACAAAAACGAATGATACAAAACATTACTTCTTCAGTTGAGATTGTTTCTTTTAGGTGGGGTTGGCGAAAGGGCCTTTCTGCGTGGAGTTTGCATGTTCTCCCCGTGTCCCCTAGGGTAGGTACCCTCACAAAAAAACATGCAGTAATCCTTTCTGCGTGGAGTTTGCATGTTCTCCCCGTGTCCCCTAGGGTAGGTACCCTCACAAAAAAACATGCAGTAATCCTGGTCTCTATACTGCCTCCCCCTGGTCAGCCGGGGTGCCTGATGGAGGGGAAAGGAACTGGTTGGATAAACGTGTTCCTTCCATCTGTCAGGGACCGAGTTGGTTGGAAGGAGAGACACAGGGAAAACTTTGTTGGTTTTAAAACATTGTTCTCTTTTTTTATTTCTTTTTATTTATTTTCTTTTTTCGTTGTTGAAAATAAATGGTTTAACAAAACAAATGTGCTCAACACAAAGGAAATTGAACTAAACAGACACTGGACAACTGAACTGAAAACTGAACTAACTAGAATGGCACAGGAGGTGGACATATATAGGGACGGGTCAGACCACTATTAACACAAAAGGGGGAAAAGACAAAGACTACCATTGAAACACACTGAAAACCCCTGCCCCACCCCATGCTACAGAGGGACTGTGGTGCAGTCCAATTTCTCCCGATTAGCTGTAGATCTGGAGCAGCTGATCCCCATTGCTTTGGCCAGCCCATCATGTCCATGTTTGTCAGTCAACACCTCCCACAGAACTGGTAACTCAAAGAAAACTCAGTCAAATCAAATTCAAATAAACTCATAGAAAAACAAATACATTATGTAATTTCAACTTGTTAATAATGTCCAACTTAAAATAAACACACTAATCTGGGATAGCAGTATGGAATACATACATACTTGTTCGATTAATTCACGCCATTGTTTAATACAATTCAAAATATTACATAGGTTACACTACTCAAAAGTAAAATTACACAAAATATTCCCAGACACCTCCCCCCAATGTGATAAGTGCAAATCAGCAGATGCAACGCTACTGCACAGTTATGCCCTGTGTCCCAACCTACAGAATTTCTGGATAGAGATATTCAGACTACTTTCCAATATACTAGAGGTAGAGATAGATCCAGACCCAGTGTTAGTCATCCTGGGGGTATCAGAAGGGATGAAGAAACTACAACTACCTCAACAACGCCTTCTTTCATATGGCCTTATTGCTGCAAAAAAATTGATACTTTTATTTTGGAAGAAGAAAGAGACCCCCACAATCAAACTCTGGCTCAACGAGATGACAGAGTCCTTACATTTAGAAAGAATCAGATATATACTCAAAGATAAACTGAAAGATTTTGAAAAGATTTGGAAGCCTTTAGTCTCCTTTCTTAAAGGTTGAAAGGCTAATCCTTGTGGATGACCCGTGTCGCACGTAATCTGGGGCAGCACTTCTGGGGAGGGGGAGGGGAGGCGGGAGGGTCCCTTTGTTTTTTGCTTAAGTTTTTTTTTTTTTTTTTTTTTCATGTTACCTGTCTGTTTTGTGTTTATGTCTGTTTGTTTTTGTTTTTTAAAAAAAGGAAGCTAAATGTACAACTATAACCTGTGCTTCACAATAAAAATTTGAAACAAAATAAACACACTAAATATATAAACCAAAAGGAAGAGTTACCATACATTATAGTCTCTATGTGTGGCTGCTGAGTCAGCCATCACACACGTGCTACGTCCTACCAGGGAAACTCCCCCCTGTCAAGTGATAAAAAGCGCCCCATGCATTGAAGGAAGCATGAGCTCAGTTCGGGACTCTCCCCAGGCTGGCAGAGGGAGAGTAGCGCCCAGGATTACATGCTTAGGCACTGGCACTGGGTGAAAAATAGGTTACAAAATCGTGGGATAATTTTTTTTAGAAAAAAAAAGAGATTGTTTATTTTCTTTTTATTAGGGAGAACAGTCTGGGGGTGGACCAATGGTTTTCCTGGACCGCAGGAGGCGGGATGGAGGGGAAGGTTGTTTAAGGTTGCATAAATTCAGTTACCGCTTCACCCAGCTATTAGGGGTTAAGTGTCAGCTCAGGGACACTTCAAAACTTGGACATGGGGAAAGGAGGCGAAGGGATTGTTGGAACGAGAGGGAGGACAACGTAGCAGAAGAGGGATGCAGAGCAAAGAGACGACCAATAAGGGAGAAGTGAAAGGATGGGGAATGAAAGGAAAAAGAGAGGAGAGAAAAGAGACATATTTGCATTTGCAGGACAAGACCCAGCCATGACAGACCACAGTAAACTGGAAGTATACATACAGTACAGTACTCCTTTACACTGTAAAATCCTCAGTGTTCATTTAACTCTAATTTCTAAATGGTGGGTGAGAAACGTGTGGAATATTGTAAACAGTAGTCCTCTGTTATTTATCCATTTGTAACTCAGAGAGTGTACAAAGAGCTGCATTTGTACCCTCTCCGAGTTAGAATGTGAGGATTCTTCAGGTCCATTTGGTTACATTTGTACAGTCTCAGAGTTAAATTTGACTGTGTAGAAACAGGCCCTCATGAAAGGCCCTGACGATGAGAAGAGAATCTCCTAAAGAGTGGATCATCAAAATGTTGAGACAATGACATGTGTGAAATTGTCAATACAGAAATATTTTTATTCATAAAAGATTTACAATATCTTACATATTACATACAGTACATACATGGCAAGATAAAAAAAAAGATCTTTGGCACAATAAATGATCATGTCTTCAGGCTGATGATATAAACCAAAACCACACCTTTTTATTTCTCTGTAAAATATTTCTCCATTTGCATTAAAAAATAAGTAGTAGGATTACTTTCCCTTTTGAATCTTGTCTTTTTTATGTACAGTTGTCTATATACATTGTGCTTGCTTATTTGGCAAACAAGTTTAAACTCTAGCTATGTAAAAACAAACGCATGCATTCACAAGATACACACAGAACGTATACTCTGTACAGTACATCTGCATACCCACGCACGCACGCACGCACGCACGCACGCACGCACGCACGCACGCACGCACAAGCACACACAGACACACACACACACACACACACACACACACACACACACACACACACACACACACACACACACACACACACACACACACACACACACACACACACACACACACACACACACACACACACACACACATTCCTGCTGGGATCAGCATCATTAGTGTTATGGCAAAATATGTCTGCTTACATTTTGGCTCATTCCACACGAAGGCACTAAAACCCGTCATTAACCCAAACCCACCCACATTAGAATATACCAACAAAACAACATCTGTTATGCAAAGGTATCTCACCGTAAAGTGCAAATGAAATGTCTTTGGTTTGAAATCAGCCCTGTCCAGTCTCTTTCATAAGGAGTAACTGTCTGACTCTGTCGATACAAGCGCTGCATGCCTACACTGTAAAATCCTCAGTGTTACTTTAGAGTCCATTGTAAGCAAATGGACCCATATTTGGTTTTAAATTCTAAGAGTTACAAATGGATAAATTAACATGGAGGATTTTATTGTGTCCTGGAAGCTTTCCGTTTACTTTCAGTATTTGTGTCTTTGGCTTTTCAGCTGCATAAGATGACCCATAAAGAAAATAAATATATTTAATGTTTTAAAATATATAGATATTTTAGAGAAACTACAGGGGGAAACTATATTTTTGAGGTGCTAAAATAAAATTTAAATATATTTCAGAGAATCTATTTAGAGTCCAAAACATATTTTCAAGTATATGTTTGGCCAATGTTTGCATATTTTGAAGGATACCTGTGAGACATTTTCTTTCCAGTATGGGATGGGGACACAACATATTTACTAAACATTTGCAGTAGCGCTAATGCATCTGAATGCGTAAAAATAACTTCTGCAGATCTATCAGATCAATCTGTGTGCATGAATGTTGCCTTTGTTTGTGTGGAAACGAGGTTTTAGTTAGGTGCTAGAGTCCTGAATAAAACAACTATTTTGCATTAAAAACAAACCCCACAAAGGGTTCGTAGAGATGTTTAGATGCTGTGACACAACTCTTCCTGGCTCAAAGTGTTCTGGACACAGGAGCTCAGCTCCTGTGATATTCCTCTGTGAACCACCTGCACCACAGCTGTCTTCAATCCCATAATACAGACGGTAGAACAAAATTAAAACAAGTGCCCGCGGTGACATTCATCCTCAATAGTCCTTGAGGATAAAGCTGACCTTAAATGTGCTCTCCCTTCTCATCGCTGACAGAACAGTCCACCGCTATGATCTCCTGTATCTCCGTTATCTTCACCTCCTCCGCCGCATTCTCCTCCTCCAACGGTATCTTCAGCTCCTCCGGAATCTTCTCCGCGGAGGAGCTCCGGCTGGAGAGCTTGTCGATGTCGTACTCGACCTCGTCGAGTATGACGTCGAGGCGCTCGGCGACGCAGTGCGCCGTGAGGCGGGCCTCGGGGTCGTGGTCCCAGCACTCTTCGATGGTGGCGCACATCATCGCCACTCCCTGGAAAGCAGAGGAACGAATGATATTCTCAGTTCACTGCATACAGCAAGAGAGACATAGTGAACAGCGCTGCAAACATTCCACCATTGTATTTACTGTATGTCCACGTATTTCGTATAATATGTTTTTCCACTGGCATGAGATACACTGAAAATAATGGGGGAAAGGTTGAGAACCACTGATTTAGATCAGTGATTCTCAACCTTTTTAGTTTCAAGATCCCCCAGTTTGATTTGCAAATATGCCTAATATATATTTTTTTTTGGAGGGGGGGGGGCTTTTATGCCTTTTAATGACAGGACATGGGGAGAGAGATGGGGAGTTACAGGCAGCAAAGGTCGTCGGGACCGGGATTCGAACCCGGATTGCAACCTAGGGTGCCTGGACCGCCACGCCGCGGCACGCCCACAGCCCCTCATTTGATTTGATTTTTATCTCTGGGACTCCAATTCGTACATTGTCAGAGTTAAATGAACACCGTAAATGTTGCAGTGAATGTGTAGTGTATTTGTGTGCAGTGAAGCATGCACAATACAGTATGTATAATATGCATGTACTGTATGTCTTACCTGATGACTGAGCCAAGTGTTCTGAATCTCTGGTCGTCCTCTGTCTCTGAGGACGTTATCCTTCATACTCTCCACACAGGGGTGCTCTCGCACCTTGGTGCCAAACGGAGGCTCATAATCCTTCACCTCTGCAAACACAAAAAGCCACCGATCAGAGCACTGATCTTCACCTGTTTGTCAAGTGAACACATAGGGAGGCACGCACAGGCTGTTCCCCAAAGATAAGATAAGAAGATAATCCTTTATTTATCCCTGCAGGGGAATTCAGGCGTCATAGCAGTATTCATTTATGAAAAAACATAAAAAGATACAAAATAATACGGAGAAAAGGTTTCTGCTTGGCAGCAATGAAACGTCAATGGTCAGCAGCGCGCGCACGCACACACACACACACACACACACACACACACACACACACACACACACACACACACACACACACACACACACACACACACACACACACACACACACACACGATGTAATCTGTGACACCCCGTATGAACATAATTTCCAATGATGGAAACATGCTGTTATTACAACGCTGTTATTACAGTTGAATAGATAAAGGGAGGGGGCGTGAGAGACGGGGGCGTTGACAGGGGCATAAACAGGTGTATCTGTTACCATGGTGAGAAAGTAGGCTCACATCTTTCCTATGAGATCATGATTTCAACCTGAGCCAATGAACACTTATTTTCATTAGAGTTGCTAGGGTTTATCCGTTGGCACTAATAGTGCTGACTAGCAAAATATTCTTTTATGATGCCTCCATTGGGAAGGCAAAGGGCTTGCTCTGGCATTCGACTGATTGTTTCTAAAAACAACAAATCGGCCTGTACTAACAACCAATTAGGCGCGACCTCAGACCGTTCAAAAACACCAAACTCTACAATCTGTTATTTTTCTGTTTCATTTTAAAAAATCCAGCAAATGAAAGAGAGTTGGAGATCACAACACCAAAGCCATGAAGCCATGAAAGCCAGATTTCTGGGCCACTGTCCAGACCTCATGAAACTGAACACACAACAGCTGCAAAGTCTGTCTCCAACCCCAAAGAGAAGGCTTTTGAGACCTCTTTCACAGTTACCATTAAACGAAACACTAGTTGCAGCCAAGTCTTTAAAGGCAAATAAGCCCTATTTAAAGATACAAGATATTAAACCAATCATGACATTTAACCTCTTAGTAGTATTCTACATTCTCTGTTCAACTAATTGCTATACATTTTGGAATTATTCACAGCTACATGGTCTTTCCATACAGCTCCACATACTATCAAATTAGTCATTGGACTGAATAAAGCAGCCATAACGTGCTATTTTGACAGAAGTGTTTTAATTGCACTGTACAGTTGCATTCAGCCTTTGGCTCTAACAAACCCTCAGTTTGCCTCATCAAGCAAAACGCAAATAATCTTTTACAATCAGTTATGCCACAATTTGTAGCTTTACATTTGACCACATCTGCACTGCACACATCACATTAACGTGTTATTTATATTCATTAACCACGCGAACCCTAGCATTGTGAGCGTTGTCAGATTCTATATTTGCTATTTTCAGCAGATTTGGTGTGGAAGGAAAAAGGAGGTAACAGAAGACCCATGGGGTGGACCCCAGTAAACTAAGTACAGAATATAGGGTTGAAGTGGGTAAACTGAAGGTATGAGGAAATCTAGGAAAATCCATAGCACTTATATAAATCAGAACTCTGTGGTCTCTCCCTCTGTGTGTCCTCAACCACAGGAAGCGGGAAGGCCGGTGTAGAACCCCCGGACAGGAAGTGAAAGGCTGGGATCGGGACCCTGCGGAGGAGCTGACTCCACAGGCCCACACTTCCTGTTTTTGACATGTGGAACTTCCCCCGTTTCATGACTTTAAACAAAACCCACCCAACCCATCCCATTCCACTGGAGGAGTCGGGTTATTTATGCCACGCGGGCAGCGATGGCATTGTCCTCCTCGCTCTGCTGTTTAGACCTCCTGTTGGGGTTCTGTTCAGCTGGTACAAATACCACACATTTCCCTGGACTAAGCACAAGGAGAAGCCCAGAATAGCTGCAGGTCAAGCCGGGCCTCAAAATTAAAACTGGAAAACGGACAGAAATCCTCCAGTCTCACAATTTAAAGAGCAGACTCTTTATAAAATGAAAACATGCGTGAGAGGAAAAGGTCAACCATTCCCATTTAACCACATGATGTGTTTAAATGGGAATGTTTGACCTTTTGTTCACCACAGAATAAGAACACTGGGGTTCATGTGACATGAACCCTAGCCTCCCTATTCTGTGGCGAGCATTTGGTGAAAATAGACGATCTACGCGTTGTGACTTTGTAGATTTGCAATTTGTTTTGTAAAATATGTGGTGTTGAGGGAGAATGGGGTGGACCAAGTATAGAGAGAGCTCTGGGAAACCCCGGTCAACTAAGTATTTAGTTTAAGAGGTCAAAACAAGATGGGGTCTAATAACGTATGGCTTCCATGTTGATCTCGGACATCATGTTGATCGCATCATTTTGACACCGTGACATCATATCGCTGTGACATCATACTGACTTCCAAATATGGAGTTATTGTCTCCGCCAGGCCGTAAGGCATGGCGAGAGAGTATGTTTTACCCTCCGTCCGTGTGTCCGTCCGTGTGTCCGTCCGTCCGTGTGTCCGTGTGTCCGTGTGTTACCACCAAATCTCCGGCACCGTTGGCCCGGTCGCTGCGAAACTGTGCACACACACTCCCTGGATGCCAATTCAGAACCTCTGCCTCAAATTTTTCACATGGGCCTGTTATAGCGCCACCAGGAGGCCGATTTGTGCAAAACCCATTTTTTCACATTATTCCTACAGTTTTTAACCAAACGTCATGCAAATCGGTACACAGTATCTCTATAGTCATGTGATCAACCCTGATCTGTCCGATTTCCCATATTCCATCCTTATTGGTTAAGGTTGCCATCCAAAGTTTGCAGGATTGGTCCGTTTTGAACAAACTGCCTCAAACCATGAACGCAGCGTGCGATTTCCGTGAAAATTCACACGCACATTCCCACTAGGCCGAGGAAGAAATGCCACCCTTTTCACATTGGCCTGTTATAGCGCCACCAGCAGGTCTAATTTAGCAAAACACATTTTTGGAACAAAATGCTTCAAATCATGAATGCAGTGTCCCATTGCCGTGAACGACCTAAGAATAAATGGCACCCTTTTCACATTGGCCTATTATAGCGCCACCAGGAGGCCACAATAACGTGTCTGACCTGGCGGAGACCTGTGCTCCGAGGAGCACTTTATCTAGTTTGCCTTTCTTTTGACTTCCAGTGTAAAATGTTAGTTTGAAAAAGTTACATTTTTAAAAAGCATGAAACTTAAAATATTAAAAAAGTATAAAATGTTGAATAATATTCAGTGATTTACTTCCTTGGCTTACTGGCAAACAGTGGTTTACGAGATTAGGCCCGGACGCACAGCCAAACACACTGGACCCTCTTCAAGAGGGTTCTTTTAATTTTAATCATTTTGTTTGCTTAGTTTTTTACCCTTTTAATTGGTTATTTTCTTAATAAAGTTGTTTTTGTTTGTTTGGTTTCGTAAAACGTATCTAGAAAGGTCCTCTATAAATTGCATGTGTAATTATTATTATCATTATTATTATTATCATTATTATTATAGATAACTCTGCCCCTACAGAGCCACGGCGTAAAAAATACAAGAATGTTTAGAATTCTATGATAAAATAAGGCCTTGTTGTTGGCACCTTTACTAGATCATGAAGATGTATTGGAATAAAAGGTAAAATATTAAGAAAGAAAGGCCAAATACATATCATTTTGGGGGTCCTTGACATGAAAAAGTTTGAGAACCACTGAACTATACATTAGGCTATAGAGAAGTGGAATCCTGAGAGAGAGCTTAAATATGATGGACTTCTCTGCATACGAGGGAGGCGCGGTCTGCTTGCCTTCAGCCGCTACGGGCCAGCAACCAGATGAGAGCTATGTGAAGAATTCCGTCCGTGGTTTCAGAACAGATGTCACACAAGAGGCAGCGCCCGGAGTCGCTCTCTCTCTCTCTCTCTCTCTCTCTCTCTCTCTCTCTCTCTCTCTCTCTCTCTCTCTCTCTCTCTCTCTCTCTCTCTCTCTCTCTCTCTCTCTCTCTCTCTCTCTCTCTCTCTCTCTCTCTCTGTCTCCGTCTCTCTCTGTCTCCGTCTCTCTGTTGTTCCTTACTGGCTGAAGCCCGTGGTTAAAAAACCCTACTATGTCCAGTCTGGGAAGGGAAGCACTTTACAACGGTTTCCTTTTCAGATTATCTGTCTGAAACCTCTGTGGCCTGGAGCTTAGGACAAAAACAAACTCTGTGGCTGAATACATTGTCTGGGATCTTAAAGGAGAAAAATGCTGCTCGATTTTCTTTTCTTTTTTCTTTTGTCGTTTAAATGAGGATTATTTTAAGGAACCCTCTGGGGCTCAACGGGATTTAAGTCATATATTACACAGCAAAATCCTCAGTGTTAATTTAACTCTGAGAGTAACAAAATGCCAGAAAACATCATCTTTTTTTAAAGCCTGGTAGTTGAGCCAGTTAGTGCACTGACCATATGCTCTTTGTGAGTTGCGAGGACCCAAGTTTGAATCCAACTTCCGTCTGCTTTCTCATGTTTCCTCAATCTCTGTACCCTAGGTTTCTTGTCTCTCCACGAGTCTAAAAAGCATAGAATACCCCCCCATACAAATCAC